>NC_050445.1:25473628-25844400 GCF_903995425.1 Onychomys torridus
CATTACCATTGATATCCATCTCCAGTTCAAGAAAGCCAGGTGGGCTTGTTGTTTGATGTTGGGATTCAAATCCAGAACATGTACTCACTAGGTGAGGACTTTACCACTGAGATACACTGTAAGTCCAATAAATCTTTTTCTCTCTTTCTTTCAGAAATTAAAATGAACCATGCCTCCCGTGAATATGAAAATGATAAGAGAGAGAAATACTCTACTTTCAATTTGCAAATTATACATAATTATAAGAGAAAAGACTGCTATTTTCAAGTATTAAATATAAAGACAGAGGTTCCATGTGTAACCTTAGGAATACAAAGAGTCCTCTAAATAAATCACTGTCTAGGGAGCCAAATAATGAGACAAAAGTAAACTTCTTGGAGAAAGAGGCTGTTATTTGTCTATATTTATGATTCCATGGTGGAGCAAGTGAGAATTCTGTTAGCTGGTAATTAACTATGAAACAAAAGAACTAATACTGAAGAGAGAGAAACCCACATGTCCTCAGCCAAGCTGTGACAATTATAGTGTTAAGTTGAATGATAACCAGGAGTGCCAGCCAGGGACACAGAAGTATTTACTGCTTCTACGTTGTCAAATTAAGAACTTGCTGTTTTCAATCATTTTACTGTTCTTTAAGTGAGCATAAAATCCAACATCCTTCATTCTAATTAAACAGGAATAGTCTACAAAATAGATGTGCTTCCACGGGCTGACTGCTATTTTCTTACTTACTTATCAGCTCCTAAACAGTGCTTAGCACCCGAATGCACAGCTACTTGCCAATAGAGATGAGGTTACCCATCAGCAAGGACACAGACAAGCCACAGAATCTTTTATCCTATTTTTCACTTTCAAGAACATTCTTCATGATACAAAAATTAGCCTACCCATCTGAAGAGGAAAAAGTGCAAATTCAATTTATTTCATTGGTGAGTCTGCAACTCATTCTGCAGCACTACAAAGAAAGTATTGAGGTTTCTATGATGTGTCAGTACAGGTATTCAGTCCATTCAATATGTGCAGTGATGGTTTACTGCTGTGGAAATGGTAATACAATGGGCAAGCATATGAAGTTTTAAAAAATACATGAAATTGGATGCCTCTGTATGAAATTAGGACTATATTTGTTACTATTTAGAAATTACTGGTTTCTGCTTAAAATATATTTCTTTATTATAATCAACTTGTTAAACATCTAGGATATGCATAGGAAATAATTTAAAAGGAGTTACTTGATTACCAAAAGGTATCTCATTCTGATTTTGATCAAGCTAATGATCATCTCTATGACTTTGAATGAACTGTTCCCTCATTAATCCTCATGCTAATCATCTGTGGAATGGGGATGATGCTTTATGAATTATCAGCATCACTGGGGAAATTTACAAAATACAAAATATCTGTGCAGAGTACCTGGAACCAAATATATTCCAATATATCAGTTCTGACCACGACTCCACCCCTGTCACTGCCATTATGGTTAATCAGTCACTAAAAACCAAGGTGAGGTAAATAAAACTGGGAAGAATAAGCATATGTTTACAGATAAAAGTTTTAAAATAAACTAATTCACACCTCTCTTTGATTGATGGTTCTCGATTTATCAATTTTAAATGGATTCTACTTACTCCACATCCCCAAGAAAAAACTGCTGAGCAGGCATTATGATCTGTCCCCATGTGGCTGAACTTAAATCTTTTTAGTGAGATGTATGTTATTGGATAAAGGGAGAGAATTTCAAAACTACTCTTGGAGTTTTTGTGCTTTTTGAGAATTTGCTTCTTCTCTAGATGTAAGTTGGGTCCCTGTTTATTTTAATAATATGTATTTTTGAAGATATTTTAGTATGAATTTCTGTATCTTCATGATAGAGGTTTGAATGTGTCTTTCAGTTATCTGGTCCAAATTGCTATGGAGGCTTCATTCTTCCTCATTATGAACATTTCTCCCTGTTTAAGACTCTAAAACACACTCTCATATTGATCTCCTTTGATCTTAATAACCACTGCTGTGTGGAGTCAGGTATTGCAATTACCATTCTCATACTAAGTATGAGAAATCTGGTATCTGAAGACATGGTTATCTCTGAATAAATTAGGTAGCACATAGATTGATAGGTGCCTACAGTATTAATCTGATTATCTAGTCAAGGGTTGACAAACAAGCATGTAAAAAGGGCAAATGCAACATGGAGGTAGTTACAGAGCCTAGTTTAAGAAATTCAATACAGATACCAAGATTATTAGCTTTGTAACAAAACAGTGACCTTAGAATATCACCCTTAAGAAATGCTACTGTAACAACCTAAAATCAGTGAAAAACACTGAACTTCCTAAGGCTAAATATTGTGGGAAGGTCTTAATTTGGAGTCTATGATTGTTATGAATCCCATTACCTTTCCTAGCCAAAAGAAGGCAAACCATATGGACATGTTCACACTCTTAGACACTTCACAAATGTGTCCTCATTGCAACATAGGGACACCTCATATAAAACCTTGATTCTTTAGACTTAGTTTTCTTGCCAAAATGCTACACAGAAGTTAAGGAGGGAACTCAGCCAAGCTTGAGGACATTGTTTAGCAGTTAAGTACTATGTACTAGCTATCCATTCCTTTGTGCCAAGAAACATATACTTTCCATCTGGTTGTACCTCAACTGTGTGGGTAGGTAAATGATGCAGAATGTGTTAATTGCCTGTGGCAGAAATTCTTAATCGATGGAGCTAGCACAGGTAAGTTAGTGCCAGCCAACTCAATGCTGTGAGTAAAGGACCATTAGAAACAGTTAAGCCACTGCTGAATACTCAGATCCATTCTTAGAAAACAGGAGGGGGATAAGAAGATGAGTGTCATGGTGACCAACACCCTAAATTACCAGGGGTCACAAGATAACAAAGACTAGGGCTAACATAATCTCCCACAATATTCTTTAGATTTCAATTAATTAGTTTTAATTAGAATAAGATAACAAATATGAGGAAATCTATTATAATTTGGTTTGCATCAATAGTTTATTTGGAACTGGTAACTGCTAAGATCTTGGGTGGCAAGGGAAACCTAAGAGATGAACAAACATATTCTAACAATACTGATTCTCAAAGTCTAAGAAACAATGAGATGTGCAGTGTAGTCAGATAATGCTGTAATGGGAGCTATAAAGAGGCATGTGCTGGATTCTGACAACAGAGAACTGGCTAATTATGATCGCAGATAAAGAATGGCTTTCATTCAGAGGTTGTTTAGAAAACAGATCTTAAAGGATGAGTCAGACAGAGATATATGATCCAGGAGACAGAAGAATTCACACAGGAGAGCAAGGATTCTCATGGTCAGACACAGTTGTTGAGAATTCACTCTATACCATTTGAATACTTTCATCCCCAGTGGAAACCAGCTTATTCTTATACAAAGCTATCTCAGTTTATTTTTACTATTTTGTGGACAAAAAAAGAAGTTTAGAGATATAAAATCACTTGCCAGTCTACATTTCAACTGGCAGCTATTGCCAGGAGTGAACAAATACCTACAATATTTGAGCTACCACTGAGTTCTCCGGAATAGGCTCAAGTTGATGTATGCCATAGACAGGAATGGAGAATGGGAAAGATAAGTTTGATGTGTAGTCTTAAGTCACATGGTAGAGAAATTTGTCATATTTCAAGAGAAACACAGAACTAACATTTAGTGTACAGAGAATCAACAGGTGAGCCAATGATGAGAACAATAGGCTGCAGTTGAACTGCTAATATGGAAGAAAACTCAAATCAGAGGACAAATGCTAAACTTTATCTAGAGCTAGCACAGTCCCCAGACTGTTAGCCAGGCTAGAGTTATGAACAGAATGACAAAGTTGAGGGCAAGCTGAATCATTCCCCATTAAGAAGCAGGATAGAAAGCAAACAACCTGCTAGAGAGGCAAAAGTATTGATTGACCATTTAGTGCAAATGATGGAGAACTAATTAATAACTGCAGCTGTCAGGAAGCAGTGATTGTTGAACCCAAATATAGATTTCTTTCCCTCACCTTCATGCGCTTTAATGTTCAAAGCATTATTTGATGTGAGTTTAATGCTTCTTTTACCCCTTCTGCAAATTCTCTGGGTATTTTATCCTGTGTCTTTTTGAGGGTATCTCTTTGCATATGTGCTTTCATTATTACTACTACGACTACTACTATTGGGGTTATAAAAGTCTGAGATTTCTTATATGTTTTAGAACTGAAAAACATGAGATGCTTCAGGAAGACAATGATAGGGAAGGTCATCAAGGGCACTTCAACTGTGGCAGTGACATTGAAATGAAGGAATCAAGTCAGCTTATAATAATTAGCACAAAGTTGTGAGTGTATGTTGGTGTGTGTAAAGGAAAATGAATATGAAAATACAATGCATAAAAAAGTACAAATTTGATGACCCAAAATCTATGGTTCTCAAGTCAATGTGAAAATGTTTGAACTAAGTGACAGAAAAGAACACTCTTAAAAATGAGCCTAAATATCAAAGTGTAGAGAGAAAAGGGTCCATACAGTTTCCAATCAGCTTCAGCTGCACTGTATAGGGGATGCTAAACCATTTGTTTTACTGGTCATTAAAAAAGTGAAAAAAAGAAAGCTAATGGGAATTATTGAGGTTGGGTGGGGTGTGTGTGTGTGTGTGTGTGTGTGTGTGTGTGTGTGTGTGTGTGTATGTGTGTAAGCAGTAAATAGGAACTTATTGACACAGAAAATAGTCAATTATGACTGTTTCTTCACAGGCTGTGCTTCACACCAATTGTTCCCATCTCCCTGTTTTTCTCATAGCTTCCCAGGGGGAAAACTACTTGCCAAAATCCAGTCAAAATACTTATAAATTATTCTCTTCTGAATACTTTGAAATCAGACTTTTCTTCTTTTTTTCCAATTTATTGCAGATACATATTTTAAATTTTAAATTAGCTCTTAAAATTAGTGCTGTTATGTATGCATTTGTGGTGTTGGGGATAAAACCAGGGCTTTTGAACACATAAACCAAGAACTGTACCAATGAACTACATCCTCTGCCCAACATAGACTTGTATTTTTTACTTATATTTTTTTAAATGTATGTCTTATATTTTAGTAAGTTTATTTTTTGAAGGGTTCATTTTTTATTAATCCTTTGGAAATTCTCATACATGTGTACTATGTATCTTGATCATATAAAGCCCTTTCCCCAATTTTCCTCTAGAACCACATATGTATATATGCTTTTAAAGAGAGCAATTATTTTTTTTAACAGACTTAATTCACTTTATTTTTCCTATAATAAAAACTCTTATGTGGCAGCCATAGCTGGAGACAAGGTCCTCTGAATGGAGATTTTGATGTGGGTTTTCACAGATGGTCAATGAATTCCTGATAAGGAAACTTTGAGAATACATTATTTTTCCAAAGATTAGTGGCAAGTAGTGGTAGGTCTTGGAGAAGTCTTCAAAGGTGTCCTTGGCAAAGTTTGAAATTTCAGTCTATGAACAATGCTTCTGTAAGTAGCCAATGGTAATGATTCTTCAGCAATGACTAACTTGACTGCAGATAGAGTAAAGTTGAGATTCCTGGCTACTAGACTTCTATTCAGAAATAACTTGCAGTCTAATCTCATAACTGAAAAGACAACAAGTGGCAACTGAAACCTGCTGTGGAATATTTGTTTAACTATGCAAATATGTGTTGCATTTGTTTATGTTGAAGAATATTTGTTTAACTATGTAAACATGTATTACAGTTGTTTAACTGTATAGATGTATAGCTGTTTTACTTTGCCTGCCTAAGGCACCTGATTAGTTTAAGAAAAAGCTGAATGGTCAATAGCAAGGCAGGGGGTATAGGCAGGACTTTCAGGCAGGGAGAATAAATAGGAAGAAAGAAATAAGATGTCAGGGAGAGATCAGACAGACACAGAGGAAGCAGGAAAGTAGGTCAAACAGAAGGAATGAAAGGTACAAAGCCTTGAGACAAAATGTAGATGAATAGAAACACATTAAATTAAATTATAAGAGCTAGTGAGACAAGCTCAGGCTAAGACTGAGTATTCATAATTAATAATAGGTCTCTGTGTCTTTATTTCTGAGCCAGTTGGTGGCCCAAAGAAAATTTCAACTACAGATACATAAGTAATTACTATTACGAGTCAGAGCAACACTTCCATGCCCAGTGTCTCTATGAAGTATCACTTGCAAAATTCACATTTTAAATAAAACAGAAAATCAAAGAAGAAAGCAGAAAAAAATAAAGCCAGAAGTGACTACTAGAAGAAGTTGTACCTCAGCGTAAAGCTTCAGATACCCTATAAGTGGTCAGTTTGTTGTGAATTCTGCTTATTTCTTTCTGCTCTAAATAATTGTAGAAAAACTAAGAGAAACAATGTTGAAGCTAGAATGAGAGAACAGCACTGATTTCCTTTTCTCTTTGTTTCTGGGAAAGATTGTTCTGGGGGGTGCTAATTTAAAATATCAGCTAGAAATCTGATAACAGGAGGGAGTACTGAGAAGAAGAGAAAATCCGGGTCCTTTGTCTTTTGACCTTTCACATTTGTTTCCAGCATCCTACATTTAGGATCGGTGCCTGCTTCCAACCTGTAACCATTCACTTTGAGTGCCACTTTTCCTCCGGCACACCACAGCCAACAGCTGGGACTAATAGCCTCTATGGTGTGCCTAGAGTTGCAATCATTAGCTTCCAATTCTGACAGTAATCTGTAATCCTTCCCTTAGTCCCTCTGCAGCCTCATCCCTTCTGCCTTCTATACTGCAGGCCAACTGGGAACCACACACTCCACCTTGGTCTCTGTCCAGTTCCTGCCTTTGCTCTTGGGCCACGTTCAGATTGCCCCTTTCCAAGTTCATATTCTTGCCAGCCTAATTCTTTGAAGCTGCCAGACCGTTGTGAAAACATTGAGCATCTCCAATAGAAACGTTAACCTTTATTTTTTTTCTAATGTTGGTACTAGGAGTTAGTCTGTGTTTTCTAAAGCTGGTAGGTGTAAATTTTTGGACAGTGAACAGAGGTTGTACATTTAAAATTTTCTTTCTTCAACAGCTCCTCTGTAGACCTGAAGTAACCAAGATACTCCATGCAAATCAAATTCTTCTAGTCACCAAACACAACACAAGTTCTGACCTTTGTATCCTCCTCCATTCTAATGCCATTCAATTTGTTTTCTTAATATGTAGAAACTAAAAACAAAAGCTGAGATGTCACGATTGGGGCCCACTGTCACTCAGGTTTGTGTGTTGCTCCCAAGTTTTTCTTTTATCTCCTCCCATTGCCCTATTGGCCTGGTGATATTCTGTATAATCCCATAACTCTGTTTCTGAAGAAACCAACTTGTTTAATCAGTTGAGTATAAGAAGTGACCCACACTCATGAGGCAGGAGAAGAGAAATTCTGACTCATGATTCTGAATCTAGACACAGCATTTTGCTGCTCTTAAGAGCCTGATTTCTCCTATTTAGGTCTCTCTGTTATAAACAGGAGCTGTTATCATGTAGATGTATATCTGCAGGACATTTCTTGATAAGGATCCATACTGGGAAGAACCTTGAATACAGCCTGATCTACCACAATTCACTATGGACTTGGGACAAAATTTGACAGGCTTTGAATCACAGCCTTTCTTTTAAAAACAGAATTAATGACCCAAAGATAGTTCAGTGGTTAAGAGTACTGGCTGCTCTTCTGGAAGACCTAGGTTTGATTCCCACCATCCACATGGCATTTGACAACCATCTGTAACTCCAGTTCTAGAGGATCCTACACTCTCTGCTGGCCTTCCTGGGCTCAAGACACACAAGTGGTTCACAGACACACATACAGGTCAAATACTCTTATAAAGAATATAGAATACTATAAAATTAATATTAAAAATAATTAGATTATTACTGTCCAACATTGATTACAAAATACAGAAAATGTGTTGCATGTTTATGACACTGGCTTATCTTTGTCTTTGTAGATGAATTCACAGATACATATTTTAGATAAATAACAAGTGATGTTTATAATTGTGATATAATGTGTTAGTACATGGGAAATAATCTTCTAAGTATCTCTTAAAAGATATTTAATGCTCATGGTGATTTCAAACCTTCCTGCTTCTGAAATCTAATTTTTATCTCAAGTATTTCTAAATCAAGCAAGACATCCAAAGATAAGAAGCATTATTTTTCTTAACAGGAGACTGAAGAATACAACCTGGATTTTTTTTTTTTTTATTAAGAGATTTTTCTATTCATTTTCCATATAAACCACGGATTCCCCTGTCCTCCCTCCTCCTGCCTCCTAGCCTTCCCCTCAACCCACCTCCCATTCTCACCTCCCCTAAGGCCAGGTCTCCTATGAGGAGTCAGCAGAACCTGATACATTCAGCTGAGGCAGGTTCAAGTCCCTGCTCTCTGCACCAAAGCTGTGCAAAGTGTCTTACCATAGGTACTAGGTTCCAAAAATCCAGCTCATGCACTAGGAACAGGTCCCAGTCCCTCTGCCTGGGGCCCTCCTAAATAGTTCCAGCTAAACAACTGTCTCACTTATCCAGAGGGCCTAATCCAGTACCATGGGGGCTCCTCAGCTATTGGTCCACACTCAAGTGTTTCCACTAGTTTGGCTATTGTCTTTGTACTTTCATGATTGGAAAAAGTACAACCTGGATTTTTTTGTTTGTTTGTTTGTTTTTGGTTTTGGTTTTTTTGGTTTTTTGTTTTTGTTTTTGTTTTTTGAGACAGAGTTTCTCTGTGTAGCTTTGCGCCTTTCCTGGATCAACCTGGAATTTTAATAGACAGGAATACAATTCCTGGAAATGGTCCTTTAATGTTTTATTCTGAATATAAATATACTAATTAGTATAATTATTTTAAAATTATTTTAAAATATTTAACCTTCAGCCAAAGAATTTCTCAAAAGAGAACCACCAAAAAAAAAAAAAAAAATCTTTATTCTGCTGACATTTTTAGTGACTAAGTTCTTTGCAAATGCATATGTGGAGAGGTGCTTCCCAGCTAGGCACTCCATTAATGTGAAGACACTGTGGCAATACAGAGACTCGCTGTGTATGTATGAGGGATGCACAGGAGCCAGGCTTAAATTATACGTTGTTGAAATTAACAGGGTGTTAGATAAAGTGACTAGCTTTGCTCATAATATATGTATTTATTCAATATTTTAATAGAATTTTCCCAAATTTCTTAACTAGAAGTGTCTCCTCTCAGCCTCAGGTGTGAGGATAATAGTTACATTTTTGAATTACAAACCTCTCATTCACAGAGCTGATACAAATAGGTGCTATAAATCATATGTACTAATGTACACATGACAAAGATGTTGCTATGTGTTACCGAGTCCCTCTGTCACATGACAAAATAAATCATCTATGTTTCTCCTTCGTAATTCATCCTCAATTATCAAGACAAGATATATTTTATGGTTGAGCACAAAAAGTTAACATATTGTAGAAGTTTGAACCTTGGCCCACAGGAGAGAATACAGTTTGGGGCCGATTTAGAGCTGAATCTAAGCTGGAGGAAGTACTTTGCTGGGGTGCACTTTGAGAGCTTAAGGCCTCACCCTACTCCTGCTTCTCTGTCTATGTCTCTCTCTCTCTGTCTCTCTCTCTCTCTGTCTCTCTCTCTGTCTCTCTCTGTCTCTCTCTGTCTCTCTCTCTCTCTCTCTCTCTCTCTCTCATGCTTGTGGTTCAAGATGTGAACTCTAAGCTTTGGTTCCAGAAGCTATTCATCTTTCTGCTGTGCCTCCTCAGGATGACAGAATCTTATCATCCCTTGGGAACCATAAGCCAAAATAAAACTCTTTCTTTTATAAGTTATCTTGTCATGGTGTTTTGATCACAGAAGCAGGAAAGCAAATAATACAGTCTTGAAAGATGAGGAATTCAAATCCTTATTTTATAAAGAAAAACTATATTTATATATAATACACATATATATATATATATATATATTTATATATAATTGATGTTAGAAATAACAAATAGGTGGTGTTGGTGAATGCCTTTAATCCCAGCACTCAGGAGGCAGAGCCCAGTGGATCTCTGTGAGTTCAAGGCCTGCCTGGTCTACAAAGCAAGATCCAGGACAGGCACCAAATTTATACAGAGAAACCCTGTCTCGACTAGTACCAAGTTGTTTTTATTACTGTAGCTTTATAGTAGAGCTTGAAGTCAGGGATCATGAGGCCTCCAGAGGTTGTTTTATTTTGCAGGATTCTTTTGGCTATCCTGGGTTTTTTGTTTTTTCAAATGAAGTTGAATATTGTTCTTTCCAGGTCTGTGAAGAATTGTGTTGGGATTTTAATGGGGATTGCATTGAATCTGTAGATTGCTTTTGGTAAGATTGCCATTTTTACTATTTTAATTCTACCTATCCATGAGCATGGGAGATCTTTCTATTTTCTGATATCTTCTTCAATTTCTTTCTTCAGGGACTTAAAATTCTTGTCATACAGATCTTTGCTTGCTTAGTTATACCAGGTTCCACTGACTCTCCAGGGGAGACCTTGCCTTGGAGGAGATGGGAATGGGGGGGTTGGTTGGGAGGAAGGCTGTGGGATGGAAGGAGGGAGGACAGAATAATTCATGGTTGATATGTAAAATGAATAGAAAACCTCTTAATAAAATAAATAAATAAATAACAAATAGGAATTAGATAAAATAAACTCCATTTCAAAACTTAGAATTAACTAAAAATTCAAGGACAAATGATCTTGTTGATGCATTGAGATGATGTAAGAGAATCCAGAGGTCTACTGAACTGTGGCAATGGAGTGCAGTGACCATAGAAAAACCTTGTCACATATGAGGCGTGTGAACATAATTAAATCTTTTGTTGTTGTTGTTTTGGATTTTTTTTCAAATTTTATTTTTTTTAATATGGATATTTGTGTTTCAATTTTACATATCAGCCATGGGTTCCCCTGTACTCCCTCCTCCTGCCCCCGCCCCTGCCTTCCCCCATTCCCATCTCCTCCAGGGCCAAGACTCCCCTGGGGATTCATTTAAACCTGGTAGAGTCAGTACAGGCAAGTCCAGTCCCCTCCTTACAGGCTGAGCAAAGTGTCCCTGTGTAAGCCCCAGGTTCCAAACAGACAGCTCATGCACTAAGGACAGGTCCCAGTCCCACTGCCTGGGTGTCTCCCAAACAGTTCAAGCTATTCAATTGTCTCACTTATCCAGAAGGCCTGATCCAGTTGGGGGTTTCACAGCTTTTGGGTCATTAATTCATGTGTTTCCATTAGTTTGGCTATTTGTCCCTGTGCTTTTTCCAGTCTTGGTCTCAACAATTCTTGCTCATACAATCCCTCCTCTTTCTAGCCAATTGGACTCCTGGAGTTCCATCAGGGGCCTGGCCAAGGATCTCTGCATCCACTTTCTTCAGTTATTGGATGAGGGTTCTAACAGGACAGTTAGCGTGTTTGGCCATCTGATCATCAGACTAGGTCAGGTCGGGCTTTCTCTCAACCATTGCCAGTAGTCTACAGTGGATGTATGATTGTGGAATTATGGGGACCTCTCTAACATTTTGCTTCTTCCTGTTCTCATGTGGTCTTCATTTATCATGGTCTGTTATTCCTTGTTCTCCCTTTCTGTTCTTGATCCAGCTGGGATCTCCTGCTCCCCTAAGCTTTCTTTCCCTTGAACCTTGCCCTTTATTACCCCCACTCATGTCCAGGTTGTTCATGTAGATCTCATGCATTTCTCTGTCATTGGGCAATTCCTGTGTCTTTCTTAGGATCCCGTTTTCTAGGTAGCCTCCCTGGAGTTGTGAGTAGCAGTCTAGTCATCTCTGTTTTACATCTAGTATCCTTCTATGAGTGAGTACATACCATGTTTGTCTTTTTGAGTCTGGGTTACCTCGCTCAGGATGATTTTTTTCTAGGTCCATCCATTTGCCTGCAAACCTCATGATGTCATTGTTTTTCTCTGCTGAGTAGTACTCCATTGTGTATATGTACCAGATTTTCTTTACCCACAGAATTACATCTTATATTGGGATTGTAATTTATTCATCTTCCTGAAGACTTCATGTGTGCCTAGGGAGAAAGAAATGCCTTCTAAAAGGAAGTGGCCAGAAGGAAATTTTCCTTTTTTGGAGGTTGTAAGCTTATGTGGGTCTTTCTCACGTATTCATATTAATGGAAGAATGCTAGATAAAAGTTGAAGATGCTTCTTTCCTACAAATTACATAGAGTCAGACTTTAATTTTGTATCTGTTATTAACATTTACCTGAAATCTCTCTTGTTATTGAGTCAATGTGACATTATAGGATGCATTATACAATGAAGAGGTTATTCAGCACAGATTGACTTTGTGATAGACTAGTGTTTCTTAAGCTATTTTCAACCTATGATACAGGTTCATATCAGGTCATTTATTATGTACTTTTTGTGAAAGTCTGATGGGAGTGTGAGCAAATGACCAACTTTGTCAGTAACTATTTCCTGAGCTGGAACAATTAACTTTGTTTTCCACCATATCTGCCTCACTGTCATAATCCCATATTCATGATCTCTAAAATTTTCTTGCTTTAAAATTCTACAGGTTATGTTGGATCTGTTATGTTAGTGTGATGGTTTGCTTAGTCTCATCTATAGTGCCTCCAGGTGATAAAGTAACCCTTAGAAGGTGGGCCTGATGGAAGGAAGATAGTCTCTTGGAGCATGCCTGCCATGGGGATGTTGGGATGCTATTCTTTTTCTTTCTGGACAATCTTCCTTTGTCATATGATTCCACCATGATGCACTATGCTACCATGAATCTAAATTGGCAAGGTCAAGTCCTGCTGGACCCTACCTCTAATATAACAAAGCAACACAGAATTTTCCTTCATATTAATTGGCTTATCTCAGATATTGTAGATATAGCAAACTAACACAACTTAATGATACATTTTCTATCTTATTCCCTGGTCATATAGTATTTAAAGTTTGCCTTTTATTTCTTTTTCTCATATCTCAGTAGTAGAACATAATATAACACAGTTTCTAACAGGCAATGAGGCTAAGCATATAATTCTTCTAGCACACAAAATTAAGAAATTTTGACAATGAATGAAAATGACATACTTGAAAATTGGCCATGTGTGTCAATGCAAAAATATAATCTACATGATTACAATGTATAAAATGTATTTAATATTTGATGTGTCATTTTCTTCTCTTCAGAGTTGCAACTTTTATATCTAACGATTGTCAGTGAGTCGACAGATGGCCTATAAAATACTTGGAATATTTGAAAGTGAAATGTGATAATTCCTGGAAGGAATGTTATCAGGAAGAAAAATAAATAAATGCAAACTTGGAAAAATGTTAATGCTAACAATTGTAACAAGACAAAAGTAATACACTCCAAAAATAAAGTGTTATTGTCTCTTTATGTCCATCTATAATGCACAGGTTGACACCCAGTCTCTAAGGAAACCACACTGTGGGGTAAGGAGTGGGCTTGGAAAGGTATTTAATCAGGGTAGAATCCAACTATGAACTGAAAACAAAGCAACAGAATGCCTTCTAAAGGATGAGCCCTTAATAGATACTGAATATGCCTTACATTTTATCTTGAATTTATAAACTCCAGAATGATTAGAAATAAAATTTTGGCATTTATGATTTACCCAGATAATGGTGTTCTGTGATAGCAATCCAAAAATACAAAGAAATAAATGCAAGGCAATGTTTTAGGATGTGAGTAGGAAGCCTAGTTCTACCAGAAATGCTTGCTTCCTGTTCCACCCTGAGGTAGCTGCACTTGATAGCATGACAATGATTTGCACATTGGACATCTCCATTCCATATTGGTATTTCCTGAAGATAGTCAAACCATGAAGCTATGGATGGACTAAACTTCATGATGACAACTTCTGCTTTGATTACAACAAGGTTCGATTACAAGGGTTATTCTAGCTATGACCAATTATATACAGTACATCTAAGCATGGTGTTATTGATAGACCTGTTAGTTGACTAAATGTTAGTGTACTAGGGTTCTGTGAAATCTTATGAGACAGATACATTTGCTGATTTGTCTTCTTTTAAAACTATAATGAGTTCTGAATTTAATGGAAAGATAACTTGCTTTGTGGGGTGAAAAAAATGCTTCTAAATAACCCTAGATCTGTTTTACATAAGAAACAGGTTCCATCCCTAGTGCTTGAGCTGGCTTTTGGGGGCCCACTACCTGTGATGGGACACCTCACATAGCCTTGAGGCAGGGGGAGGGGCTTGGACCTTCCTCTACTGAATGTACCAGGCTCTGCTGACTCCCTATGGGAGGCTTTACCTTCTTGTAGGAGGAAATGGGTAGTGGGTTGTGAGGAGGAAGGCTGGGAGGACTGGAGGAGGGAAGAGGGGGGTCTGTGATTGGTATGTAAAATGAATAAAAATTCTTAATTGAAAAATAAAATAAAATAAACAGTAACTGTCAATGTACAAGCAAGATCAATGTCAATGCTTTCCCTACTTTTGTCCTATTAAGACAAACATCGTTTAAGTCTGTATTAACACTGTGGTTTTCATCAATGCATACATGATGCTTGGTGTTAAAGTTTGCAACAATTATCTGAAAGTTAATATGGAGTGCATGAAAACAAATATGGAAATTCTGCTTCTAGTATTAATTATTAAGAAATGTGAGAGTTTACCTACGTGCAGGATTTTTAGATGACTGAAGACTAACATTATAGAATCTGTAGAACATTCACTACCTTGTGTCAGGCATTCATGGCTATTTCAATCACCGTGTAATGTACTTACAGCATAAGTGAACATCATAGCAGACCCTCACTCAAAGAAGCCACATGCTTCAGACTCAACCAGAAGTTCATGTGGTTTTGGTATTGGCTGAGGAAGATCTGGACCAGAATTCCCACCATGACAGAGCATACTATTTGACAGCTTTTGCTTATTTTAAAGAACATTTCTCAAAGAAATATTTCATAATTATCATGTCTTTAATAAAATATAAATATTTGACCTTTTTCTGATAGATGTTCATTTCTTGTTATACAGTGTTTTACATGTGTATAACTAGGTTGATACATACAGGGGTTACTCTATATACTTTCCACACTGCTTCTAGGATTTGCTTCCCATGAAAAAATATTTTTGTATAAATTAGAAAGTTTGGGTTTTTAAAAAGATAAAGAAAATGGAGTAATTTGAATGTTTTCACAGAAAATGAAATATAGCTAAACATCTAGAAATTATTCATACAAAATCAGAGATGGCTCAGTGGTTGAGAGAACTTATGTCTCTCACAGAGGGCCCAGTTTGGTTCATTGAACCCACATTGGCCTCAGAAATGCCCATAATAGCTGTGGCTGGGAATCTGATGCCCTCTCTTGGCCTCCTTGGACACTGCACGCACATGGCGCAAATAAACCAATGGAGATAAATGCACACAATGTCCTTGAAAATGACTTAAGCAATAAAATTAAAGTCTTAAAATTTTAATGATCAGCTCAATAATTCCCAGGCTTCCTTCCTTTTGTTTTGAGAAGAAAAGGTAAATTTTATTTTTATGCTGGCAGAGAATGATATCCTACATTTTGTCCCTGAACTCTCAATGCATTGATGATTAAATATGAAAAAAAAATGTCTCTCTTCAGCCTCTGAGACTTGGTGAAAAGACAATATTTGAAAAAATTCCTCAAAACCTAAGACTTCTCCTGCACCAGGAAATAATGTATTTGCAAAATGATAATTAAATATATGCCATACTATATGTTTTACTATATAATGCTTTTCAAATCACACTGATACAAATTTGTGCTGAAGTACCAACAAGACTTATGCTTTTATGATGTATCCAATATAAATTCTTAAATCTTAAGTAAAACACATCTTCACATTCACCAAATGAAATTATCCCCAAGGGTAGAAATTTTCTTAAAATCACAACTATCCATCTTAATTTCTTAAAATTTAAATAATATTATTCCAGATATTTACTATTTACAACATTTCTAGCATTGAGTCAGTCTCAGCATAATAATTGTATGAGTTTTAAGATTTAAACCAAAAATATTTAACCTCAGAATTGATCATTTGATGGTAAGTTGATGCTTGCTGAATTATAAGAACTGTAGTCCAACTTTGTATGATCGTCTAGTTAATAAGTGAATTCCTATACTCAAAACAGCATCTTATCAGACTTAGTTTATCCACAAAAAACAAAATGCTAATAAAAATCACTTAGGAATAACATGCATGTTTGACCTACTTTCCTCCATTTTCGGAGCTTTGGCTCCATGCTCTTCAGATAAACAATACAAGCAGAACCCGAACAATGTCCTGCACTCTTCTTTTCAGGTATGATCCAGATATCCAGTTTATTACCAGTGACTGGCACGGCTATCTGTGTGCCCCTGGCATTTGCTATGAGGTTTTGGGATCTCTATTCTGCACTGACTGAAGTACTGGATAGAGAATAACTTAGTACCCCATCATGGTATAAGAACCTTTCTGTGATCTTCACATTTGGATTACTGATAAATGTTTACAGTGGTTTCCCCAAATGCAGAGAAATGAAGAAAGTTTCAAATAAATGATTTGAAATTCTTTTTCTCGAGGAACACAATGTTAATAAAAGTAATAAAGACACACTAGAAAGTCACATATTATCAAATATCTCAGAGAAATGAAGAAAGTTTCAAATAAATGATTTGAAATTCTTTTTCTCGAGGAACACAATGTTAATAAAAGTAATAAAGACACACTAGAAAGTCACATGTTATCAAATATCTCCTTTGACATTTGTCATATAAAACATTATTTTAAATGCCCCGTAATGACATTCTCACCACATAGAAACTCCTGCATCATTCTCAGGTAATTTTTATGAACATACAAGTGCTAGAGTTTTGATATAATTGAGTTTTTCCAACATGTGTGTGAAAGTTTTCATACAACTGACCTGAAATCTAGTTATGACCAGCTTCCTTCTATCTTGTTTATACAGTCAGTCGCTCTAATACGTGATGATCTTGAAAGTATAACTTTGAGTCTCTCAAAGGAAAAAAATGCTGACCACACTAAAAATCAGTAATTCTGACTACTACATAAATAATTCCAGTCACAAGGCCCAAACAAGGTAGACAGGCTCATACAGAGGAGGCAGCATGCAGCAGCTGCATTGAGATGCCAGCTAAAGCAAAATTTAAGACAGTCAAGTAATCACTACAAAAACAGAATAGACAAATTGTCAGAAACACCTCAGATGATCAGCTTTGACAGGGCCTCAAGCCTTCACTTGTCTTGAATTTTAGAGACTCTCCATGTTGTCCATGCAGAAGTAGAAGGGAAACCCCTTTCCTTTTCCACCAGGGAAATAGAAAATTGAGAATTCAAAAGTATATCCTGACAATCACGTCTCCTCAGTAAAATTTTGCCCTCATGGAAAACCTTCTTACTAGAGTGCAGTGGACCCAGCTGTTCCCAAAGTCTAATCACCCTAGAGAAGAGAGCTAGCCACCCTTGTTTCCACCAACCCTCAAAATGTATGTGTTAAAGGGAACACAGAGGAGAAATAATTAACTCTACCCCTGTTATATTTCCTGCATCAAATTGTGGTTAAGAAAGCTGAGAAGCCCTTCTGAAATTCATAACTGAGGGCCCTGGAACAACTGAAACCCTGTGAGGGTTTCATCAAGGGACCACAATGCATTTGCCCTGCCTCCAACCCACCCATGCCACCATATGAACAGGCTATACCAAGGAACAAAAAATACTCTGAAAGAGCAGGCCTCTGCTGTCATCTAAGACACAGCCTCTGTTTTACAAGCTGGCAATAGAGTGTGAAAACACTAGAGGAAATTTAAATCTTGGACCCAGAGTGGCTACAGCAAACGGGAAGCACAAACCAACTTCCAAGGAAACTATTAACTTAATTTGTGCCTGATATCTTATGTCTGCCTTTTAATCAAAGCTTATTACCAGGCCTGCTAAAATATTAAAAGCAGTTTGAAGAACCTCTCCTTAATGCAGAACAGCTTCATATAAAACAGGTTCAGAAATGAATTTCCATAGTGGAAATGAAAAGTAACTTTGTTGTCTATATTAGGAGGTTAACTGGTTAAAGTGTGCAACATGTCAGGACAGACGGGAAGAGGGGAGAGAAAGGCAGGGATTCTGATAAATGATTCAAGGGAATTCTGGAACATGAAAGTGAAAAAGGGAATTATGATGATGGGTCTTTAACAACTGAGGCTTATTTGATGGTGATAAACTGAATGGTCTTAAAGATGTGTTGGCAATGACTTCCTAAGCTAAAACACAAAGACATGCCTGCTATAGCTGAAAGTACACACAAGAACCTTAACCATTATAGACATACTACAAACAGACATACAGACACCATCTCTCACAATGTTGCAAATGCCAGTCAGTTGAAAAAGACAATCTTCAGGACAGGGACTGGAATGGGGATGCAACAAGAGTGCATCCTCATGAAAAAAGGCAAACTAGATACTGGACTTCTGTCATTAATAAATGATCTTCATAGAAGCCCCTATGCTCTGTTGTCAACAGCAGAGATGGCCCTTATCTTTCCTTGTGTTGGAATTTAACTATGTCTCCTGTTTCCTGGCTCTCTGCTTTAAAGATGTGTTTGTTATTCTCCCTCAGCAATGGTATCTGTTTCTTCAGAATGGAATGTGAATGTTCATTCTTACTGTCTCATGATTTCTTTATTCAGGTGTCCTTCATAGAGACACTACCTTTCAATTAAAAAATGTACTTCACGGCTCAAGGTTTCATCTGATACTAATAAAATCATAGTGGCAGCACTTAGTGGAGGAGAAAGACCTCAAGATGGAGGAGGTAGCTTTTCTAGACACAATGCAGCATCCAGACAAGAACTGAAGTTAGGTCTTACTTACAACTCTCACCTAGCCTAAAGATACCAAACCTAGTTTGTAATATTAACTTTAATATTAATATTAAATATGCATTGAGAAAAGTAAAAGACAAACCTCAAAGTAACTATAGCGCCTAGAGGTAAATATAGACAATGTAACAATAGATTGAGGAATAGGGAGATGACTTAGTAGGTAAAGGGCTTGCCCTGTAAGTGTGATGGCATGAGTTTGCACCCACAGAATGCACAAAAACTGAGAAACTTATATGTAACCCCTGCACTTCTGTGTTGAGATGGACAGAGACAAGAGAATTCATAGAAGCTTGTGGCGAGCTTGTGGAGGTTTCACAGAGATAAAAACAAAACTCTTTCAAAGGAAGTGGAATAGGAGGACCAACCAAGATTTGAGAATGTTGTTTGACTTCCACAGATTTTCAGAGCAAAAGCATCTCTGTACTCACACAAAGAAAATGTTCATTCACATACATATAGGTCTGTCTGTCTATCTGTCTGTCTGTCTGTCTCTCTCTCACACACACACACACATACACATACACTCACACACGAAAGACAGACTGAATAAATGGCTTGATTCAATCCACAGATTGTTTTCAAATATTACCAAAAATAAACAATCACCATATAGTGCTGGTGTACTAAAATATATTAAATTATAGAAGTAAGCAGTTTAGTTACTTCCATGAATTTCTAGACTTATTTACAATTTTTATCTGCTTAGTAACTTTAAACATGAGACATCTAATAAATGCATATGCAATATTACTTTCATATCATCTAATGCTCTCAACAACCTCTTAATATAAGAACTATCTCTATTTTACAGTAAAAATGATGATCTCAGGGACCTTAAGTGTTTTATTCATGGTCACAGGGCAAGTAAATGAAACAACCCAAACTAAAACATATGTCCTTAACTTCCCTTCCACTGCTCTTCCATTGTATGTGGAAGCTTAGCCAAGGAATCTTTGTGAGAGCTATGGATGCTGTGTTTACTGGCAATTTAACACCATGATGCTCTGATAAGAAGAAAGAAAAGAAAGGTTGATGCTTCAATTAGCTTTGTAGTAGGGTGAACCCTACCATACAAAGGAAATATGCCAAGACTCTCCATAGATACCCAAGACCTAGACATTAAAGACTTGAACATACTTTGCTTCAATCACTGTATGATAAAATATATTAAAATGAGACAAGGTAAGATATTTTCAGTACCTAGTAATAATTATAAAATCTATTTGGTATAGTAGTTGTGTGAATATAGCTGATCTCTCCCTCTATCCTCACTGGCATCACTCTCTGTGTCTTATTCACTGCACTTACTCATCCTGGGATTATGTGAAATGAAGCAATGACCATGTGAGGAGATGAAGTGAGGCATTCTGACTTACTGTCAGGTTACTAAGTCTTCTAGTCTGCTTTTTGTTACTGTAATAAAACACTGATCAGAAGCAAATTGGGGAGGAAAAGTTTCCTTTCAGCTTGTAGGTAGCAGTCTACTATCAACAGAGGCCAGGGCAGGAGCTTAAGGCCGAGATTTGGAGGAAGGAACTGAAGTAGAGATTATAGAGGAAGATTGCTTATTAGCTTGCTTCCTCTGACTTGTTCAGCCTCCTTTCTTCTACACCCTAGGCCCACTTGCCTGGGCATGGTGCTGATGAAAATCATCTGGCCCCTCCTCCATCCTTAAGAAAATATTACATAGTCATGTCCACAGACTAATCTGATGCAGAAAGTTTCTGTATTGGGATTCCCTCTTCCAGGTATGTCAAATTAGTCACTAAAATTTTGACACAAAGAAGTAAAGCTTATTTGAACAGAATCTGTACATTACTGCAAGACTTGCTTTCAGCATTGAAACAAATTGCCAGTGCAGTGGGTAGGTAGTACATACAATATGAATATACTGATAAAGAAACCATTAAGTCACCAACAGGACAGAGCAGGTCCACTTGAAATTTAATTACACTTCTGAGAATGACACTCCATTTAAAAATCTGCAAGTTGTTTGTGGAATTTCAAAAATATTTTTAATATTGCAATTTATCTGAAAGGTCTGAAACCATGAAAAGCAACATGATTAATAAGGGGGAGTCATTCCACCCATAGCCAAGAACAACAGTCATCAGTCACTTCCTGAGTGATTACTGTGTGACTGATGTATGCTGTGCTATGGGCTAGGAGCTTCTCTCAGTTTTCCATGGCAACTTTGTCAGGGGGAACAGGTTGGTCCCTCTTTGCAAATGATAAAACCAATGTTTACGATATCTAGTTGGTGTGTCTAAGGTAAAACCAGTAAATATTTGAACTTAAGCTTATTCCTTTGTAATTCAAACTCTTACCATTGCATTTTAATCCTTGCCTAATTGCAATCAAAATAGTCATTTCTATGCCCTCTGTTTTCCTTCTTGACAATAGGTAAAAATTGCACATGCAATTAAACATTTCTTCAGCTTGCTAATTGTCTGCCCAATTGCATGCTCTAGCTGAAAGCACTGGCAATTAGCAGGCACTGATTAGATGCTTATACAATGTCCAAAAGGATAACAAGTAGTATGCACAACAAGGGGTCTGCTTTGAAGAAGTCATTTATCACTGGTATAAGTTTTGAAGGTTCACATGAAGAGAAAAAGATCAATTCAAATATAGTGTGAATCTACGTTTTCTAAAAGAATCCAAGATACTTGCACTGGTGACAGGATTCTGTGAAAATGTTTATCACATTAAATCACAAACTACGACAGGGAAGTATTTCTACAAGAAAACAGAAGTGTAGATGTCCAGATAAGATGGCATATATGTGGCACTAACAGGAGACGAAAAACACAATGTGCCTATTATCTCAAGGAATCTATTTTAAAACATATCCGCTGTACACTAGTTATATTGTCATCTCTAAGAGTTTAAGCATTTGAGAGTCAGCAATTCTAGAAGGATTCTCTACACATTATTAGATGCTTCAGCAAATGAGTATTGGGTTTTAGCACTTTTAAATTCTAGGTCACTGGTTTGAATCCAACCTGAGCCATTGCCATTTAAAGGGCATCCATTCATTTATCAAAGCCATTACCACAAAACTAATTTTTCCCCTCTCTCCATCTCTGAGTAGTGCTAAGTTTGCACATTTAACTGTTTTATTCACATTCATTTGACCATTGCAGTATCCAAAGCTCAAAGATGAATGTTATAGAGCAGGATAGTAGTGGAATGCAGAAATCTGAGTCTCACAAGTTTTCTTTCAGGTAGAAATTGTGGCTATATACAACACATTCTCCATTACCTAAAAGTGAAATAGAGTATATGTATTTGGGGGTTTTATTTTTATTTTTATTTTTCCTTTCATTGAAAACAGATTCTTTTCTCAAACAATATAACCTGACTATAGTTTCACCTCCTTCTACACCTTCCACTTCCTGTCCCCTTCCCCACCCCTACAGTGCTGCCTGTCTCTCATTAGAAAATGATAGGATGCTAAGAGATAACAACCAAACATAACAAAATAAAATCATGTAAAATAAAACAAACAAACAAAAAATCACATTGAAGTTAGACAAGGCAAAACAAGATAAGGAAATTGCCCCTAAAGTAGGTGCAAGAATCAGAAACCCACTCATTCACACACTCAGGAGTTCTACAGAAATACTAAGCTACATGTGCAGAAGACCTGGTGCCATCCTGTGCTAGTCCTGTGCTAGTTGCTTCCATCTCTGTGAGTTTATATGAGCATAGCTCAGTTGATTCAGGGGTTCTTGTTTTCTTGGTGTGCTCCATCCCCTCTCGCTCTTACACTCTTTCTGCCTCCTCTTCTGTGAAGTTCCCTGAACTTTGAGGGGAGTGTCTGAGGGATAGAGACATAAATTTAGAGCTGTGTATTCCAAGTACTCTCTCTGTCTGTGTAATGTCTGGCTGTGCATCTCTGACTCTGGTACCATCTGTTGCAGGAGGACAATCCTCTGGTGATGACTGAATAAAGCACTGATCCATGAATATAGCAGAATATTATTAGGAGTTATTTTATTGTTACTTGTTTTTCTCTCAGTCCAGTAGATATTCAGTTTTATGCAAGATCTCTGAGCTATCTAATCTCTGGTTCTTGGTCATCCAAGCACTGTTGGGTATGGTTTTCACCTTTTGGAGTAGACCTTAAGTCAAGTCAGATACGGGTTAGCTACTCCCACAAGTACTTTTTCACTATTGCCTTAGCATATCTTGAAGGCAGGACAGATTTTAGGTTAAAGGATTTGTGGCTGGGTTTTTGTTTACATTTCTCTTTTGGTAGAACTTAGGGGTGGAGGTCTATGTAAGCACCAGCTAAACTTCTTTGTGTTCTATGAGTTGTGTGGGTATTTTCCTCAGCAACTGGGCCTCACTGTCAGTTTGTGAATAGCAACCCATTGTCTTGTGATCTCCATGGGACCCTCTCAGCCTACAACTCTCCCTACTGAGTATATTGTTTAAAGAGGAAAGAAAAACATTTAAATTGCAATTGATCTTCTCTCAGCATTTCATTAAAGAACTTGATTAGCCAGTGGAAATATTAAGTGGACAAATACAGTTATGGAGTTATATGTATGCACATAGATCTCCATCATGTATCATAATAGCTATCAATATGGGAAGCTTCTAAGGCACTGAAATGAAGGATAGATGCATTTTCCAAATAATAACATAATCACATGTTCATATGTACAACTACCCTATAGTGTCCAGAAGAGAGTTTCCTTTCAGAGATCCACTGCCTCTGGCAGTTACGATCTTCCTGGCACCTCAACAGCAATAATCCCTGAGTTTTGAGGAGAGGGGTGTATATAGTTATGTACCATTAGGATTGAACATTCCACAGTCTATCGTTCTTTCTACCTGAACCAGTTGTGAGACTCTGTGTTGTCACTATCTACTTGAAAATGAGGCTTCTCTGATGAAAACTGAAGACACACTTATCTAAGGATTTAATGATACGTCATTAAGGTTTGGTTTAATACCATGTCCATTCAGCGGAGTGGTAATGCTAGTTCCTCCCCAAAGGCCAGGGTCCTGTCTAACCACATGATCTTGACTCCTACAATGGTGCCTTATTTCAGATTGTCTCATGTATAAGGACTTAAATCCAAGCAGAAAATGGTTGTTTATATGCATGACATTCACACCATAATTGCACAGGTGAGCATGTCTTATCTGGCAAGTTATTATTGTAGCTCACAAGGTTTACAGCTGGGTAAGACTGATGATAGATTTTTCTAACCCTGGCGGTATCCATATTACCTTCTAGAACTATGTAAGCTAGCTAGTAGTGAGTACTACTTCCAAGTCAGTACCAGATTGATTTCTCCATGTTCTAAAATAATGTTTCACTTCTGTATTAGTGATTGTTGCTATTAAAAACATCATGACTAAGACACTTTACAAAAGGAAGTACTGTGGGGGCTTACAGTTCTAAAGGGATTAGGATTAACCATGATGGGGAAGTGTGGCACCAAGCTGTAGGCATGGCTGCAGGCTAGAGAAGGAATCTGATAGCTCATATCACATCCATGAACATGAAGCCAAAGTAGAGAACTGAAAGTAGGTGAAACATTTTAATTTCAAAGACTTCCCCAGTGACATACTTCCTCCAGCAAAGCTGTACCACACAAACCTCCCAAAATAGCACCACCAACTGTTCAAATGTCCCAGACTATGGCAACATTTCTCCTTCAAATGACCACATCTTCCTATATGTACCCTGATCATATTTGCAAACTTAATACTTTAATAATACCAGATTGAGCTAGTCCTTAGTTTCGCATTTTAGATAGACCCAAATCAAATGGTATTTCTACATGAAAAGTTATAGTTTATTCACATAAAAGACTGTGAAAACAATTCAACCTTGAAGAGACGCTTTTGATTTTCCAAAGATGAATATATTCTGTAGTCGTCTCCTCTACTGCTACTGCTCTTTATCAGACTTTTAAAATAACAGAACTACTGTTCAATTTATTATATTTCATCAGATGCATGTTTCAGTCAGTGCAAAGTCTAAGACAGACTTTAAAATGTACTGCTCAAATCTTCTAATGATACAAAGAGAATCACAGATGTAATTATAAAGCAGCAAGAGATAAATGAAAGATTCTCAAGGACATTGGAAACATACTCTTTGGAACTATGGGACAAGTAACCCCAAGGAAAGTGTTCTGTGATCCCATACCTCTCCATTTTTCTGTTTCTTTCCTTTCTTTCAAGCATTTCAGGGAGCTCCTAACCTATGATGGTCTGATGGCTATAGGGATGGTGTATGCACTAAACTCTAACAATAAAAGCACTTCAAATACAGCAGTAAAATATGCACAAGATTTTTGTGGGAAATCCTTTACTTCATTATGCCTATCCCATTTGGCTTGGGTGTTCAGATCCATTCAGAGAGAACAAATCCTGTTATCACATAAGTGAAGTGAGTTGTTCAAGGTTGTTCGTTCATGAGGACAAGTTAAAATGCATGTATTTATGTTTATTTTTCTTTAAAAAATTAAGTTTTATATGTGCATATGTGTAGTAGCACACATGCCATGACACACATTTGGAGATTAGAGGAGTGGCAGGGGTGAGTTCTGTTTTTCTTCTAGGTTTGTCATCTGCTTGAACTCATGTTGTTGGTATCAAAAATGGAGAAATAGTGTATGTGTACCTGGCATCTTAGTGAGCCATCTTGACAGCCCAATATTTATATTTTAAATTGTTAAGTCCATTTCTTATATATAATTCCATCTCTTAAATTCTGAATGGATTTTTCAGTAAATCCATGCAAAAGTATTTTCCAAACACCATTTACATTTGCTTTGATTTTTAAAAAACCTAACATGAGCTGGGCAGTGGTGGCGCACGCCTTTAATCCCAGCACTTGGGAGGCAGAACCAGGTGGATCTCTTTGAGTTCGAGGCCAGCCTGGGCTACCAAGTGAGTTCCAGGAAAGGTGCAAAAAGCTACACAGGGAAACCCTGTCTCGAAAAACAAAAACAAAAACAAAAACAAAACAAAACAAAAAAATCTAACATGAGCTGTGTGAAAGCTAATGTCTTACTTCTACACTGTGTAGTTTGCTTATTACAAAATCTTATGCTCACAAGCATTAATCAGCTAATAAGAATGATCACTAACTGATGAAGAGCTTGAGTTTCCTTCCTAGTGTGATTAGGCTACACATTAATAGTGTCTTCCTTCTTCATTTTTATGCCATTTCCTGGCAATATTTTCGAATCTGTAATTGTTACAGATTTCAAAGTCGAAATTGTAGAGGAATAGTTTTCATGACTGTTGCTACATTATGATATAAGTTCACTCTGATTAGCATCATTAAAGAAAATAGCATCAAAATTAACAGTGATTGGGGTATTATTTCAAATTAGTGTTAATTGTCAATGAAACTCTTAGTTGCAAAGGTCATGTTTCACGCTGTCTATTTGATACTGTAGTATTCTTTCTCCACTGGAAGCCCAAAATAGCATAAGAAACAAAAAGTTTCTGCTTGGTAATTTCTTTAACTTGAGATATTTAGTCCTGTTTGCATTTTCATTACCTTTTAATATCTAACAGATGAACCATTTTATGCCCTTATTGTTAAGGAATTTGTGCAACTGAGCCAGTGAGATGCTGTTGTGGGTAAAGGCACTTGTCCCAAAGCCTGACTTACTGTGCTTGAACCCAGAACACCTGGTGAAAAGAAAAGAGTGACTGTTGCACATTCCTCTGACCTCCTCAAGCAACAATGGTATGTGTGCATACACACACACACACACACACACACAAACACACACACACACACACACACACACATACACACACACAGCACATACAGTAAATAAATACATTAATACATGTAACAAAAGTTGAAACAAGAAAAAATAATAACTCTTCCTTGCAGGAAGAAAGACCATGGATTATGTCCATTAGAACTAGTAGATAACTAATAAGTTCTGATGTACTCCAATGCTATGGTGAAACATGGTAAAGATAAATAAATACAACTTATGAGTTTGATGGTTTCAACTGTATCTGACAGTTGTCACTAGTGTGAAAGCTGACAAGCTACTGCTCAGATAGTGTTTCATGTAATCCTTGTACTAACCTCATGGATTAATGCTTTTTAGTCACGTTTTGCATCAGTACATTAAAGTATGAGTGATTATCTTGCTCAAGACCACATATGTATTAAATACTTATCTGAGATGTCATCCTGGGCAGTCTACAGAGTTTAGGGTTTTAACTAATAGCCAGATACAAGCAAATCTTAAGGACTATGAGTGTGATACGTGCCAGATGAGTGCTTGATGGTTAAGCTATATCTTTAGAAGATAAGCACAAGAAATACTGAGTTCTATAGACACTGCTATCTTGAGAAATGAGAATCGTCCCTTAGTGAAAAATCTACAGTTAAGTCAGGAAATTGACAATATTGATCTCCCAGACAAATCATGTATTTCAGATGAATATCACTAGTTAATATAATATCTAACAATTTCTATCCACTTGTTTTAGTTATATCAATTAAACTAGCTCAGATTGCAGACTATATTAGTTGTTTAAACAGGGTACTTTATAGACAGAAACTTGCTTGAAATAATATAACCTCTATGATAGTTCATCTTTGCAGTACAGCATTAGAATTCTTAGAATATAACAGCATTAGCAAAATTGACAGTTTTTGACATTTGACCTAATGTGACAAATGTACACTGATTCATGCCAAAACCAAACATATTGCATTTGCTACATCTTAGGGAGGTGTGCAGGAAGGGCATATGTCATTATTAGACGTCAAGAGAACTGAATCAGCCTTGTCATATTTCTTGAGATATAAGTATTCTGCTACAATATATATGTGGTGAAAGAGTCATCCTATAGGACTTCAATACCAAGTGAGGGGGACGAGAACTTCTTAAAACTTATTCTCTGATTAATACCTCTTAATATTATGGACTGAATATTTCTTTCCAACATCAGGTAATATGTAACACACAGGTACACTCATGAAATATGAACTTTAGACAGCATTTGAAAAACTATCATGTTTTATTGTGGCACTTTAAGTGCCCTGGACTTCATAAGACAATGTGCGTGTATATATATACGCATTTCATTTATATTTGATAAAATAGTATTTCACCTCTCAAAATTGCTTTGACAGAGGGGACAACTTGTGCCGAAAACTGTCACACCCTTGAATGCCAGCATGCTTGGGTTGGGGCCGTGTTCCTCCTCCATCAAGCTATGAGATGCTATACAACATTTCACCCTTAGAAGAATGTGTAATAATCGCACCATCCACTTTTAGTCTAGATTTTTGAAGACTAAGCTGCTCAGTATTAAATATTATTAAACATTGCTTTGAAAATATAAAATGACACATCTACAAAACAATCCCTGAACCTGAGGCTCAGGGATCATTTCAGGAAAGAGAGTAGAAAAAGCTGCAAGAGCCAGAGGAACAAGGAGTTTGCTGGGAGATTGTGTCTCCTAGTGGTATCAGAGGATACATCACCCATGAAGTCTCACCCACATGCCTGCCAAAAATGAGCTGAATAAGGACAGTAACAGACATCTTCCTTATGTGCTGCACATTTTTCTGAATTTTTTTCATGGACATCACAAGGACCCAGGCAGCAGCCAATGGGAGCACAGAGTAAATCCCCACAACACTCCTCTGTGGTGGTATTGTGTTCCCCAAAATGTTGTGCACCCTAATAAATTTATCTGGGGTCAGAGAACAGACAGTCACTAGATACAGAGGCTAGAAAATGATGGCGCTCACGCTTTTAATCCTAGCATTCCAGAGACAGAAATCCCTCTGGATCTCTATGAGTTTAAGGCCACACTGGGAACAGCCAGGCATGGTGACACACACCTTTAATCCCAAGAAGTGAGCCTTTAATCCCATGGAATGATGGCAAAAGCAGAAAGGTATATAAGGCGTGAGGACCAAAAACTAGAAGCATTTGGCTGGTTAAGCTTTTAGGCTTTGGAGCAGCAGTTCAGCTGAGATTCATTTGGATGAGGACTCAGAGGCTTCCAGTCTGAGGAAGCAGGATCAGCTGAGGAACTGTCGAAGTGAGGAAGCTGTGGCTTATTCTGCTTCTCTGATCTTCTGGAATTCACCCCAATAACTGGCCTCAGGTTTGATTTTATTAATAAGAACTTTTAAGATTGCTGCTACACTCCTGCATTCATTTGTTGAGAAGAAAGAAGCACATGCCATTTGGCATTTTAACTTCAGCTTTAGCTTTCTTTCAGTTTAGCAAATTGTTTGTGTTTGGTAGTACCTGAGATTCTGCTTTTGCTTTAATTTATTCCTTCTTGAAAACATAAAATAGTTTGACATTGCATAAATTGCTGGGGTTGAAACTGATTATATTGCTCAGAAACTGTCTTCAGAAAATGTAATTTCATTGCTTTCTATATTCTCCTCTTTAAAATGGATGGTCATAAAAATAAAATTTAACTGAAATAAATCAGGCTTATTTAATAAGTTAATATTGAAAATTAAGTCAGTTAACATTCAGAAAATATGACAGGAACTAAGTATGTTTTTGATCAGGAAGGGACTTATAACACTATCCCTTTTCAGAGGGTTTTTAGGTGGTTGAGCGAGGAGGATTCATTTTCTTTTATAGTGTAACCACATATCAGTGGCCTTTGCAACTCCATACTCTTGGAAAAGTAATTCTAATTGGACTCACTGGGCCATACACAAAATAGTATACATGGACTTCAAGGGTTGGGGACTTGTTCAAAGATCGGTTCTAATGGGTTGAGGGAGGGGGATAAGGGAGGAAGGTGGGATGAGAATGACAAAAATTCATTATGTACATGCATGAAACAGTCAAACAATAAAAACTTTTAGAGACTATTTTACCCAGTCAAAAGGGAGAGAAACTATTGAGAGCGAGGTAATGTTTTTGTTCTAATGTCTCCTGACTGGATTATTCATTTAGTTTAATAAATTGTTTGTTATTGTGGAATATATTCATTGTGTGAAGATTTATTGCAGTGATTGGTATAATAAAAAGCTAAATAGCCAATAGCTAGGCAGTAGGTATAGGCAGGACTTCTGGGCTGAGAGATAACTCTGGGAAGAAGAAAAGAATAGTTTCCAATGAGACATGGAGAGGAAACTGAAGGCGCAAGATGGAAGAGAGTTAACACCACGTGGCAGAACATAGATTAATATAAATATGTTAATTTAAGTTATAAGAGAAAGTGGGACAAGCCTTAGATAAGGTCATGTCATTTTTTTGAGAGTTGGTGGCCAACGGAAAAGCTTGCTATAATTCATGTAATATTTAGCTTCCTTTGGAAATATATGATGATTTCAATGTACATGGAGCAGTAATCTGTGACTTACTTGCTAATATAAATCACTCTAACTGAACCTCCTATGTCCTATTGAGCATTGCGTAATTATTCTTACTAATTAAATGTGCAAATTTTCAACAGCGTAGATTAACTTATGTTCAAGCTACAGTTAAAATAAAAATAATTACTTTACACATGTTGTTTATGCTACATTTGAATAGTCTTCACATTTTCTTTGAAACAATGCATTTTTAAAAGTTATAAATGTCATAATTATGAGAATAAATATACCATTTATGTCTGCATGGACTTATATTCATGAACATGATTCAGTCACATATCTAACTGTCTAGTATCAGAAATAATAGGACCAATTTGTAGCCTCTTCTACATTATTAGGAGACTGTTAAAAATAAACAGAACACTAAATTATGTGAAAATATCGTATGCCAAATGTAACATAGCATAAGTTTTTTATTTAGATATAACAAAGAATAATTTTTATAAGACCATTACAGGATTAAGCTATACAATATTATAGAAAATATTGCAGAAAAATGTGAGTATATAATTCAAGGGACAAGTCTCTAACCATAAGAGTCAATATATTCTGGAGAATTTCAATGCCAAGGCTATGACTGAAGGAGCCTAAACACTAGGGCTCACTTGAGCTTCCTGGTATTTAAGACAAGTAGAAAATAGCATGGGTTGTTCAATTTTGCTGTTCAAAAAATATGTAAAGAAAATATTTCCAGTAATTAAGTGCAAAGTGAAACAAGTGGTTCAAGGCATTATTTGGATATAGATAAAATTCAAAGTTTGAGCACATGACCTGCACTGGTAAAGTCCTGGCCTACCTCTATTACAAATTACCATATCTGTGGGTAAAGATTAAAGGTTGAGCTCCTACCTTGCACAAGTTCCACATATAAAGAATATTGTCTTCAACAGTAGACATTCTTATGACTCATTTATGTATGAATGTTGCAAAGGACAATGGTGTAACGATTTTTACCAAGAAAATATGTGTGATGAGTTACTCTCACAAATACCTTCTCTCAATAAGCTTTAACCCAGTTAAAGTTCCTTGCAATCAAATAAAAGCTACTAGTTACCTTCACATATTCAACCAGGTATGTTTCTCAGATCTGTTATGTTCTAAGCATGTATCACTCATAATAAAACCAGCAAGAAGCCTGGCTGTAGCTTATGGTGAAGGGACAGAGACATGACAGCCTAACACAACCAGTCATCTAGGAGGGTGAGATTCTGTGGAATGTCTTTCTGTATACAGTGAATATCTGTTTCTGTGATTGGTTAATAAAGAAGCTGATTTGGCCTATGGTGAGTCAGGATATAGCCAAGCAAGAAATCCAAGAGAGAGACAGGAAGAAGAAATGCAAAGGCAAAAGAGATGCCATTCCACCATCCAGGGAGCACATGTAATGGTACATAGGTAAAGCCATGGAACATGTGGTGACATATAGATTAATGGAAATGGGCCAAATTAAGTTATAAGAGCTAGTTAACAAAAAGCTTGAGGCATAGGCCATGACCATACACTTTGTAATTAATATAAGCCTCAGTGTGATTACTTTATAAGTGGCTGCATGACCTGGCAGGACTGCGGGGCTGGACGGGACCTGAGAAAACTTCTGACCACAGTGAGACCTTGGCCCTAGGTTGTTGGTCTCCCTAGCCTGAGTTCAAAACTCAAGGCTGAATATGTTTTCCATATCTAAATATGTGTTTATATCATTTATAAAGTCATTAGCCATAAATTCTAATTTTCTCTGATCAGTTGGGAATGTATGCAGCCAGCCATGAAAAGAAACAGTAAGGACAAAGGTGATCTGTAATGAAGGCAATCTCCCCTAAACCAAACCTGATTCACTTCACATCTCCTGGTTTTTTGCTAATGTCTACAAAGTTTGTGTGGTGCTCAGTAACAAACCTTAGGGAAAGGCTGACAACTGAGATGTGACCTTCACATTTCTAGAGTCGCAGTCCTTCTCGCTTAGGATAAGGACATCCTAATAAGCTACATCTAAACACATCACATTAGCATAAGGAATAATTCCAGTTGAGGTCAGTTAAGAAGCAGCAAACCCAGGAAGCATTTTCAGCTCTAATTTTTGCTTAAAATCGAGACATAAATGTCCCTTTCTGAAGAAAATTTCCATCTGTCAAGGTATCCTCTGTAATACGAGGAAGGAGACAGTGCATTCTCTGAGGTGACATGAGAATATAGAGATTACAGAGCCAATCTTGCATGACAGTGCCCTTTTACCATATGCTTCTAGTCACATATGTAACCACCCTATCATTCTCTCTTGCTTTCATTTATCTTGTCTCTTCTCCATGCCTAATTATCGTAGTATGAAAGGCCCTGTTCTAGTGCATCTTTGGCATTATTACTTTTTGGAGCCCTCATGCTCATTATAATGAAAGAAATCTCTCCCCCCTCCCAAATCTACTTTAAGCCAGTTTAACTCAGGCCCAAGTACAGAGAGTCAACAAATTAGAGAAGCTATTTCTTTTTTGTTTGTTTTCATTCATCTTCTGAATGGGATTAGTGGGGAAGTAAAACCAGGAAACAGAAATTCATTGAAGAAACTGCAAGGATATCTGATTGTTCTGTACACTGAAACACAGAGAAGGGCCCAATCCTTCTTTGAGACAACCCTGGAAATATTAGAATCTGTGTCCATATCACCATAATCACAATTATATAAACACATGGCTGTGTGTACACAGATTCAAATGCAGTTAGATCTATAGCAAAACAGTAAGTCAACAAAAACAAGTAAATCAGTTTGCTAAACTAGGCACACAAAAAGGAAAGGCCTACATAAGCAAAGGACACTGTGAATGTTGCAGACCAGTTGCTTTCATTTTGAAAATGTGTCTCCTTTCAGCTGCATTGTCCTACTTGAACTATGTACATTAATATCCTTTCTTTGATGTTTCTCTTATTTTTCTTCCAATATAAATACCTTGCAAACCTGTTCTTGCAGGAAATCTTGACTTTTCTCCCCAACTTTTTCACTAGTTCCTTCTTTTTCTTCGTCCAATATAGTTTTGCTTCAGTCTCTACAAAGGGACAACCCCACATAAAGAGAACAAACCTTGAAGTTGCTGCAGTGGTTTGAGAACTTTCTTCTTAACAGTACCATGTGCAGGAAAGTTTTACAAATGACTTGATACTCTAGGTGGCCATGCCACATGCCTTTAATCCCACCACTCGGGAGGCAAAGCCACGCGGATCTCTGTGAATTCAAGGCCAGCCTCATCTACAGAACAAGATCCAGGACAGACATCAAAACTACACAGAGGAACCCTGTCTTGAAAAACCAAAAACAAACAAACAAAAAAGTGGCTTCATACATTTCCCTAGGATTGTGGTTTTAGTCGTCATACAACATGGCTTGGATATTTCTCATATGTGTATGGCTTATGGGTTTTGACTCAGAAGTGTTAATTACTTATTTTCTCATTGATTTATTTTACCTTGAAATTTAAGTGGATTTTTGGGTTGTGTTCTTTAGGTTTTTACTAAGAAAATAACTGAATAGCCCATTTCCATAGCCATCTTTTGGTCTTGATATATTACTTATTCTTCAAGTGTTTATAAATCCTTCCTGCTGTTCTAACCACATCATATCCTTTTCTTCTCTAAACATTCTACTTTTCTTCCTGCTGGCAGTTCCTCTGAAATTTTTTCTATCTCTATATTCTTTCTTATCTTACTGCCTAAACATATGACCTACACCTCTCCCAGACTGCTATATTTTCTACATGATTGCCTCTGATATAACAGTACCAGTAAGAAGTCCAGAATTTGAATGACTTAAAAGTTAAAGTCAAGACTTATGAATGAGAAATTTCATGTCCTTTTTACCTTAACTTTTCAGGCACAGAGTACTGGAAATTGCTAAGGAATGATGGAACAATTAACATACATCACTTTCCATATTAATTTATTATATTATAATGTGAAATTTGAGTGGCCAAAACCTATGCACAATGCCAGTTAATTAGACTAGGGACACAAAGAGAGCCTCTTCAGTTGATCTACAGGAAGCAAATTCTTCCAGTGTAACCAACACACTTAACTACTGACCTCTTAGATTTGAATTCATTTATGCAAGATCAAGGTTAGAAGTTCTTTATCAGCATTCAACAGAATTAATATTTTTCTTACTTTATTTTAACTTTTTGTTTCTTTGTTTCTTTCTTTGCTTCTTTGTTTTTCTTTGTTTCTTTCTTTGTTTTTTTTTCTTTGTTTCTTTGTTTCTTTCTTTGTTTCTTTGTTTTTTTTTCTTTCTTTCTTTCTTTCTTTCTTTCTTTCTTTCTTTCTTTCTTTCTTTTCTTTCTTATTTGTTTTCTTTTGGTACAGTGTTTCTCTGTGTAGAAATGGCTGTCCTGGAACTAGCTCTGTAGACCAGGATGGTCTGGAACTCAGATATCTGCCTACCTCTGTCTCACTAGTGCTGGGATTAAAGGCATGTATCACTAGCACCTAGCTTTAACATTTTCTTTTGATCTCTGTCAAAAATATTTACAAGTGCTCACCAAGCACACCTTGTATAGTTCTCTGCAACCTAGATCAGCATACCTTCCCATAGAATAGCTGTTTTCTTAAGCTGCAATTGTTTTCTTAAGCTGATTCTGTATTCTGCCACTTGATTGAAATTGTCAATCATTTCTAGAAGTTTTCTGGTACAATTTTGAGGTCTCATACATACATAATATCACATCATCTTCATGTAGAGAAAATTTGACTTCTCTCTGTAATTTGTGTACTTGATCTATATTTTAGATAATTGTTTTTCTGGAGGCTGAGGAATAAACAGACTAGCAATGAAATGATTGTTAGTTGGCATAAATAAATCATTATGTTCCCATGAATACATGGAAAGCATTAGCTGGGACATGGTATTCCAATGGCAGGAGCTATCACACTAGAACTGGCCATTTCACCACATCATCCAAACATTCAAATGCTATGCAGACACTCCCAACTAGATTTCTAATGATAAATTTGTCCAGAACATTGTTTGAAAGATCAACAAGGTAATCTTGATGGATTTCTGATGGCAAAAGTGGGTAATACCAATAAAATGAAACAAACCTGAGAAGATGAAAGCCTGGAGTTTACTCAATATTTCCAAAGAAAGCAGTCTCTGTGAAAAGAGATTTTGAATAATACACATGTATAATAGGTGAGTCAATACCAAATGTCTTTTGTATATCCTAAGTTGTCAGATTCGGTTGCAACCCATAATTAGTTTATATTACAGAGTTGTTCATATTAAAATTATATTTATCCATTTCACAAAAGAAACAAATTTTCTATTACATTTCTGGCATAACTGCTATAGATTGTGAATGGTTCTCATATGTATTTTAATGTTACCATTATACCTGATATATTATGATTGAACTTTAGTTAAAACTGAAATGAGCACAGTAATGAGAAAAAATTTACAGACAAGTGGTTTTGAAAACAGTACAGATGACTTACAGATTTCTGGAAACAAGACAAACCAGAGGAATTCAATGAAAAGCATTAATGGATTCTAAAATGAAGGTTATAAAAGTATAAAAACCAATGAGGGTCATTTGAATATCAAAGAGATTATGCATGAATCTACAACTGAGAACTAATGTCAGAAGAAAAATTACTCCCTAGAATCTATAGCATTTAATGAAAAAATTAAGAATGAAATCAACCAAGAAGAATTTTGATAAGAAAAAAATTACTAAGCAATAGGCAGTAACCAAAACCATAATGGTAATTTTAAGTGGAAAATCACATTTACTGCCTTAATGCATTCAGATTGCAAAATAAAATAAAAGCCCATTAAGAATATTGCTTCTATCAGAATAGAAACAAGAAGAAATCCTAGCAAATTTTTCTAGCATGATTGAGGGATTGCAATCATAATTATCAAGAATAGAAGTATTGGCTCACATATTTCAAAAGTAATGTGGTGTCAATAGTGTGATTGATTAGTGGTTCTATCTTTCTAAAGCTTCTAGTATTATTGCACATGGTATTTGCTTGGCAAATCTCAACCCATGGTTAATACTCCTAGGGACTTTGGAATCTGTTTTGAAGTATTAGTGATGTTTCAGTTATCTAGTAGAGGACACAGTCTTCCCATATCTCATAGTCATTGTTGATATGACTACCCATCTTTCTCATTCAAGGAGTCTATGCTCCTGTCCCAAAGTACACATATGTATTTTCAAAATACTTTGTTTTACTTCCCTTTGTCATGAAAATGGATCAGGTTTAGATAGGGTTCTTAGAAATTGACAGCCTGAGACTTAAGAACCTTTATCTTCTATTCTCACCGTCCTGATGCTCTGTTGTTCACACCTGACACAACAATCTGCACTAATTTGAGTTGAAGAATCAGCTCAAACTCCAAGACTTTCTAAAATATTAACGTTTGATGTGCATAGAAAAGTAAAGTCATGAGGATAGTTTCAGTGAAGAGAGGTTTAGAATGTACATGATTCCTGGGTTTAGAGTGGTGATATCTGAGCAGGAATGGGGAGGCAAAATTTGTAGTGGGATCCATGTATACATAACTAGATAGAAACAGGATGAAAAAGAAAAATATTTTCATAAGTAGAGAGACAAATTGCAAGGCTAAACTGTGAAGTATCACTAGTTGTGTTCTTACTCTAGGTGCTTTTCTATATTAATGATTTTCCTTAGTCGTGGTAGTTATATGAGTTCGCAGTTGTATGCAACTTTGTAAGTGGGGACATTAGGACTTACAAAAACATTATTTATTATTTTTATTTATTGTCTGAACTTCAAGTATTCTAATGATGGAAGCTTAATGGAAACACAAATTGAAATTTAAAACTTTAGTTTTAATATGAGAGGGGGGATTGAGAGGCACAGCATGGGAATAGGAGCAAGAACAGGTAGTTTCAAAGGAAGAATGTGATTACAAGGTTAAAGATGGAAAGTTCTCAGTCTCTTCCTCTCCTCAGTCTGGGTCCCTTCATTTTGACATATTTTGAGAGTCATGAGAAACATTCCTTGTTGCTAAAAGTTGCCTTCAGCAGAGAGGTTGTCAGATGTCCTTATAATTTAAGTAAAGAAGAGAAGAATCCAAATTCTTTTAAGTTTTAAGACAAAATCTACTTAATCTCAATGAGAACTATGGGGAGAAGGTTTGGGGTATTATGTTAATTATTTATTTTTATCATTGATCGTGTTTTGCTTAAACATTCAAGGTAGGTAGAATCAATAGGAATTGAGCATGCTTATGAATTGTGGGTCAACAGCTGGCTCTGATTTTGGAGAATAAGGAAGGAGAGCATCTGATGCAATGGAGTTATGAGGGAGTTTGGGTACTTCTTCTAAAACCCTACCCCTGAATGAGGCTGCTCCTCTGAAATTGAATGGCATGGCCCAGTATAGCAAGCTGGGGATAGACAGACACCAGGACCTCCCTGAAAAGAACCACAGTGCTCCACCCCTTTACTTTCCCTTTACTTGGGAAAGACAAGTTGCCCTGTTATGGTGTGCAGCTGTGGCAGTTCTGAGTTCTTGAATAATTGGCAGTGGTGGGAGCATGATGGATAGCTGTGCTTTTCCTTAATAATTTAAGAATTGAGAATGTGTCATAAGACGGCAGTTATCTATCTATCTTACTCTCCCTAGGACAGATGCTTACATTCCCACCCCAAGTTTGTAGAGCACACTTTATCTACTTTCTTATTCTCTAAGACAGAGGAAGTTTATTACTACATCACCATGTGTCTCTATACCCAGGGAATTCTCTACATGCCTGGAAGTAGGTCAGAAGATTTAGACACTTTCTTTGCTAGACTTCACACATCTAGAAGTGAGAGGTCTGGTTTGTCTACTGGGCTTCAGTTCTAGAAATATCTCTGGATATGCTTCTGACAGATCCTGCATCACTGTCCATGAAGTAGGATGGTGTGAGTTATAAGAAGGACCACAAAATCTGACACTTATCTTGCCAGTTCCTCCCACAGGTGATTGCTTTTCAAAGTGATGCTCAAAGTTGGGGCTTTATACAGTCCTGTAACTGAGAAAGCCACCTAAGAAGCACATACCCAGCCTTCCCGTATTCAGCACTTGTGACCTATGGAAAAGTAAAGATTTGTCACTTCTAGTTAGTCAGAAGGGAGTTTTTGGTCACTTAGTGTCTGATTCTTCCATGTGTTTTAAATAAAGACAAAACTGTTGGGATGTGGCTCACTGATGGAGCGCTTACCTTCAATTAAAACAAAGCTATATGGAACAAGTGCACACACTGAAGAACTGGAAGATGAAGGCTGAGGGCTTTTATAACTTCTCCTTTCTGAGGCTCATTGCATGATGCGATGAGTCAACAAAATGTGAATGCATGGTCTTCAACTGAAACCAACATTTGATTCCACTACAAAAGCATGGCAAGGAAAGACTTATGAAAAAGCCATGTCCCCTGCTCTTTGTCTTCTTCATTGTCCAAAAAAAAAAAAGTTCAAAGTAGTTATATTAGGAAAGAACTACAAAATTGTAGTAGAAAAATGTTTCAATAGTATTAAATCTTAAAGTTTAAAAGAAAAGTATAAAGAGGAGATGTTATACATAAAAAGGAGGTTTTTCTGAACTCTTTTCAGTACCCATGTCTAAGTTGGAGGAGATGCTGTGAGTTATATCACCCTTCAATAACTCCATGTTTGATGTTTGTTCCTTAGCACTCCTGCTCTGAGGAAGTTTGTGTGGTACCTATGGCTTGCTCCCAAACCATCATTTAATAACTAAATATATTATAAATATTTCTGTGCAAAACTTGACATCATATCCTTTAAAATGCATAGAATGAAATCCTACTCTAAGAGAAATCTATAAATTTGATGTTGGCATATGCTTGATGTAGTATAGTTATACTTAAGTAAGTAGTTGAGAAAATTGCATAACACCTTCTCTATGGGAAATGTTGCAAGATTGGATTAAAAAGTCCAGAATTAAATAGCACTCTTTTGAGATCATTATCAAAATAACTACTGCAAAACCTGCATGGCAGACAGATGGGAATAGACTAATGGCCCCAAGGACTGCTGAGGACATGTTTGCTGTTCCTCAGTCTGCCTCTAAATAAATCTAAGGTTTGGGGCTATAAACCATATTAACATACTTTTCTATACTTTATACTTCTTTAGTGAGTTTCTTTTCTGAATTTGTTAACAAAAAATTATAACTATAACTATCTAGTCTTCAACTCCTTCAGAGACCCAAGAAGGAAATAAGATTACCTAAGTAAGCAGGAAGTACAGGAAAGCAACTTCCAAAAATGTGAAAAATGACAGAAAAAGCTGATTTTTTGTTCTACTCTAGTTCAAGTTATTGTACCTACACAGCTCATTTAACAATGTAACATAAATTTCTAGTTCTTGAAAGTTATTATTTTCAACTAATTAGGATATAAAGAAATGCGGGTTAGAAGATAGTTATTATAGTCAAACCATATATTGTAATTCCTGACAAAATTAAACACACAAAGAATGCACTTATCATTGAAATCCTATTCTTAGGCTGCTAATCAATATAAACGATGGCACCAGTCCTCACAATAATCTGTACATGGTACATGCAAATTTATAGAAATTATATGCAGTATTGACATCAAGAGAAATCTGAAATGCTCACCTCTCAGTGTGAGGATAAACAAATTCTACACAAATACCTCACAGCAGAAATATATAATTTTCAGGGGGTTGGGGGGAACTTTAACACACAATCCCACTGTGACACCCCAAACCACTGTACCAATTTAAAACTAAGTGGGTAAGTATGGACTCCATGACTAAAATACATATGGTATTTCAGTAAAGAGAAAACTAGAGAGACAGACAGACAGCAAGGGCCAAGCATGAAGGGAGCATTGACTGAACATACAGAAGGAATGGATTTTAGTCCATAGTACAGCTAGGGCTGGTGGTACATACTATAATCACTGTACCTGGGAAGCTGAGGCAGGAAGGTTACTAGTTTGGTGCAGACCAGGGTGACCACATAGAATAACCCTGAACCCCCCAAATTAAATTAAAACAAAATAACATAAAAGCTGGTAAAGTTGTTTCATTTAAAGAAACAGAAAACAAGGAAGGCTCTGGGTTTATATGTTTAAAATTGGACCAAGTGTGGTTGAATTCAGAGATACCTGACTAAGAACTAAATTGCTGTGAATCTGAATGCACAATTTCCAGAAAGAGTGAAAGAAGAGTACAATTTTTTTTTTTTGGAGAGGGGGGGTAAATATTCTGGGAGCCCTTTTATACTGAGAATGCAATGATACCTCAATGTCCCTGAAGAGGAAGCTGCACTATGTGACTACCACCATCACCTCTAAAATACAAGCTCTCTCCCTCCAAGAATGAAAACAGTGCTTCCCTATCTCCCCTCCACATCTCTGTGCTAGAGCCACTGAAGAACAATGGCTTCTCATTTCTGGTCTGAGTTTCTCCGGACACTGAGCAGGTAAGAACCAGGAGACATAAGCAGCGTTGGAAGAATGCAACTTGGTTTCAATGATGAAGCAAGGTTACAAAGCTCCCACTTTGTCAAACAGAAGCCAAATACAAAGTAACATTACATTATAAAGCCTCCTGCCTCAGTCCCAGTGAGGATCAGTGCGTTGGCTTCAACTGAGTGAAATTAGTTTATAATGCAGAAAATGTCTTCAACGTTTGGAGACATCTAAAAACCAAATGGAAAATGTAGCAGTGATTTACAGATACTGAATTATGCATGCTTCTGTTAAGTGTGTAACATTAGTTTGAAAGAAACAGACATCATCACTTTAAAAGATCGACTCACAAAGTGCCCCTGTGTAAGCCCAATGTTCCAAACAGCCAGCTCATGCACTAAGGACAGGTCTGGGTCCCACTGCCTGGGTGCCTCCCAAACAGTTCAAGCTATTCAGTTGTCTCACTTATCCAGAGGGCCTGATCCAGTTGGGGGCTCCACAGCTTTTGGTTCATAATTCATGTGTGTCCATTCGTTTGGCTATTTGTCCCTGTGCTTTTCCAGTCTTGGTCTCAACAATTCACATTCTTACAGTCCCTCCTCTTTCTGGACAATTAGACTCCTGGAGCTCCACCTGGGGCCTGGCTGAGGATCTCTGCATCCACTTCCATCAGTTAGGGGACTGGACCTGCCTGTACTGAATCCACCAGGTTGAATTGAATCCCCAGGGGAGTCTTGGCCCTGGAGGAAATGGGAATGGAGGGGAGGGGCTGGGGGGAAGGTAGGGGCAGGGGCTGGAGGGGGAGGACAGGGGAACCCATGTCTGATGTGTAAAATTAAAACAAAAATATAATAAATAAAAAAAAGGAGAAGAAGAAAAAAAGATTGACTCGCTGAAATTTATTTAGCCAGATAATGTAAAGGACTCAAGTACCTCCAGCTATTTGTCAGCACAGTAGATATCTGAACAAGTGTCCCCCCAGAATCCTAACACTTTTAATGTGTATGTGTATACAGGTACATATGTGTGCAAGTGCATGTGCATGTGTGTAGAGTCTCAGGGATGATCTCAGGGGTCTTCCTCTGTGACTCCCAGTCTTGGCTTTACAAGCCTTGAAAATGTAACCTTGTTGACAGTCTCAGACAGCATTTACGTGAGTTCTAGGGACCCTAACTCTGCTTATCATATCTGTTACTTGCAGGACAAGTATTTTGTTCATTGATCCATCTCACTAGCCCCAAACAGTCTGTGGTCCTAAGAGTTATCTCTGGTAATCCCGTTTTCTAATGAGCTGCTGACCAGGCCAAAGGGATTTCCACTGTTTCCGGTTCCCACTCCAGTGGGAACCATTGATGTAAATGTTTTATACAGAAGAGTATAGATGGTGATTTTGTGAAAAAGCTTATGATCTTGAAAAAGGTATTTGTTCCTCATTGAACATTAACTTTTCTCTAAAGTTACTGAAATATGTTGAATGTTAATTCCCACTAGTTTTATTTTATGCATTTTATATTAGCTCATCTGATTTTAGTTCTGTTCTTTTAATTTTGGATGATGTTTTGTAAGTTACACAACTGTGAAATTTTCAGTTTTGACCTTTAGATAGCAACATCTCCGTTTATTCCTCCTGACAAGAAGACTATCAGCAACACCATCTGAAAAAGCTGCCTATTATGCTACATGCTTTCCCTTAACATAACAAGGTATTCTATGAACTTCAGTCAGGAAGGAGGTATTGTCCACATGCTTCAACCCCTTTTGATTTCAATCATCTCCTGCTCTTTGGAGCAGCACAGAATATTTCCACTTTTTCAAAGGCCTTTACTTACCAGATATGAAGTCTTCCTTAGTCTTCAAAGTTGGTTTTCTCCATCTATCATGCCCAAGACTCTGTTGCCATAGCAACTTCCCATCCTATTAGTGCCATATGATATCTAAGCTTTACATACCCTCTCTTAATGTCCCCTGGACAGACTCCTAGATGGCTTGGAATTAGAAAACTAATATGTTCATGATCCCATTTCTAACTTAGTTTGTCATGCTTGGAAGTAAAACTGAAAATCAGAGAAGGAAACATTAGTTTTCTCCCAGCAGCCATCTAAAAGGTCATAGAGCTGGAGACAAGTTTGTGGTCTGGAATGTAGAGTTTCCTCCTTCTCCTTCTTCTTCTCCTCCTCTCCCTTCTTCATCTTATTCTTCACCATTCTTCTACCTTCCCTTGCTATGTCAGTGGTTTTCTAAATGTCACATACAGAAATAAGCAGTGATACTTTTTGGTCACTAGGGTAAAATACAACTGACATTTCTTTTATCTGAACACTCTCCTTCAATTAATGAGGTGATCGATATTTGTTTTCCTGTCAAAGTCACACTCTGAGTAAAACTCATGCTTAAATTCTGTTAAGCAGCAACACTTCAGATTAGCTCAGAATTCCAAACTCCTATTTCAGTCATTGGATGTTTTATATTTATTGTTTGTAATTTACAGAAGCAGCCTTCCCATTACTTTACTCAGGAGGTCCTATCCAGGAGAGTGAATGAGAGATTCCATTTCATTGTTAGAAGTCAAAATCAGAGAACATATTCCAAGACTATTCTGTGCTCTGCTGTCCTCATGGTAGGACACCTGTCATGCTCCTGCAGCTCCTAACCCAGGAAGCTGCTGGTCACACAACTTGAGGAAACACCAAATTCTCACTGGCTGCATGAAAGGGATCACTTAGTGACATGTGAAAGTAAATTACTTCTGCTTTGTTTCCGGAATTTGACATGAGTCAGTTACAACTGTTAACAGTGAACAGTTCTAGAGATAAATCACTTGGTTCAAGTATTTACATTTAGTTATTTCTTCTATTCATAATTCAATGACTTTTAAGATAAAATGAGTGAGAATGATGACGGAAGACAGTATTGCTTAGTAATTTGCCAGGTAAAGCCATTTGGGATAGTGATGTGTGTGTGTGTGTGTGTGTGTGTGTGTGTGTGTGTGTGCATGCGTGTGCATCTCTGTATGTGTGTGACTATGTCTCTCTGTGTGTATGTCTGTCTGTGTGTCTGCCTCTGTGTGTGTTTCTGTATTTGTGTATGTGTCTATCTGTGTGTGTTCATGTGAATGTCTGTGTGTGTGTATATATCTCTGTGTGTGTTGTGTGCATGTAATGATCTCCACAGACAGAACAGAAAGGACAATCAGAGATGAACTTTGGACTTCAGCCAAAAGACCTTAACAGTTGAGACATGCAGAACAGTGCAGAATGATTGAAGGTTGTTTTGGTGTTTAACAGGGTTGTGATTTTATTTGGTGGTTTGTCTTTAGAGCAGGATACTAAATTACAAATTTCTAGCTCTGCCTGTTTGCCATCTGTTTTTGAGAAATTATGTCTGATAATAGACCATACAAAAGCCTGACCTTTCTAAGCTTCAGTGGACACCACCCAAACAAAACCCATCACATTTCCTTCCTATTTTTAGAGAGATATTGAGAAAAAACAGGGAAGAAACCTTACAATGAAATCATCCTCACATTCAATTTTATTTTATTTAATCACAGAGTAAATCACAGACTGCTGCTCTCATGGAGACTATACTTTATAATTAGCTACAATTTCATGAAATGTTTTCTATAAATATCTGTAAAATGATTTAAAACATAAAAGAAAACCAAGTAGTAGTAGAAGTTCCCGTACCTGCTGGTAATATGTACCTACTGCATTATTGGCATCATTTGTGTGTGAATTATTTTAAGAATATAATATACAGAATAACCAATCATGGCTAATATTCACAATCACAGATTTTCTTTGTCATTTATATTTCCAGTGATGAAGCATAAGGTAAAATGGATTTACTTCTCATGTGTATGTCAGTGTAGTGTACGTTTGTGTGTGTGTGTGTGTGTGTGTGTGTGTGTGTGTGTGTGTATGTGTTGCATGCTAGTTTGCATGAGCAGATGTACATGCATATTCAGCTTCATACATATGTGTATACATGTGTGTGGAGACCAGTGGATGACACTAGATGTCTTCCTCAATCCATCTCTACATTCTATACTGAAGTAGAGTCTTTGACTTGGGCCATGAACTTGTGATTCATCTGGTCTAACTCAGAACCTTACTCTAGAGCTGTCTTATGTTTCTGCTTCCTGTGCATTGTGAATAGGCTGCCCTGCTCATCAGGCCTTTCCCTGCATGCTGGAGATTCGAACTCTGATCTTAAGGTTTGAACAATAACCAGTTTTATCTACTGAGCCATCTCCTAGCATCTGGAATTTATTTTTTATTAAGAATGATTTTCAAGAGTCCATCTGTATATGATAAAACACGGTTTTTCAGGGCTGGAGAGAAAGCTCAGAGGTTAAGATCACTTTCTCCTCTTTCAAAGTCCTGAAGCTCTCTTCCTGGAGCCCATAGCAAAAGGCATTTGACCACCTGTTCCAGGAATCTAATATTTTCTTTTGGCCTTATCCGGCATTTAAACTCACACGAACAAATCTCATATAAACACACACACACACACACACACACACACACACACACACACACACACACACACAATTTAAAGAAATAGCAATAACAGTGATCATCCATAAATTCACTTTGGGTTTTCATCTAGTTCCAAGCAGTTATATAATGATATTTCAAATGTCTTTAGGAGTCAATGTGTTCCAGTGCTTAGGAGACAGAGGCAGGTAGGTAGATTCCCTGTAAATTTGTATCAGCCTCATCTCTGTTCTATGTGGCAAGTTTCTGGCCAGGCTGAGCTACATAGTGAGACCCCCCCATCTTAAAAAGAAAAATTTAAAAATGACTGTTATAGAAACATAATAGAAACATTTATATATGTACAAAGATGCCATAAATCTCCTCCCTACTATAAACTAAAGTTTATACTCATCACAATAACTTCATTCAAGCAAATTATCCATTAAAAATCAACAACATACATAATAAATTATGTAACCAAAACTATATATGAGATTTTACTGAAAGAGTTCCAAAGACACATTTCTAAAATCCACTTTTTTTGTAATTCCATATATATGTATATACTATAATTCATCTTATTCTCAATACTTAATATTCATTTCTTTTTATCAAGAAGCAAATCACTTTTATGCATAGCCTATCATTTATTTCTGGAAAACCAAACTATTAGCCTACTTGTCTCTGTACAAATATATATCCAATGGTGCCTTCCAAGTGCTACAAAACCCACACAACTCACTGTAATGATGAGGACCAGGGAAGTCACACACATTCATCAGAATAAACACAGGTGACCCTTGCATGCCAGGCCATCTATCTGCTTTGAGCTGCCATCCTGCTGAGCCTGGCCCAGCTCTCTGACAGTAAATCTTTACACCATTATTTTGTCCCCTGCACTGACAAGACATCTCATGCTGTGAGGAGCCAAATGTTTATGTGCAAGGACATCGCGTCCATTATTGTCATTAGAGTGCTGTCGCCACGCATGAGCAAGGAACATTAAAGGCCACATGGGTGAGAAGAAGAGTTCCCCTGAGCCTCAGCTTTACTAACTGAGCCCGGTTTCTGCCAAACATGGAGAGGGATTTATCTCTTTAAAATATACAAAGAGCTGTTCTCAGACTCTAATTCATATCATCACACAGTGGGAACAAACAGCTCAGGCAAGCGTGGTAATGAAGAGAGCGCTGGGCAGAGCCAAGAAATGTGATCTTGGCTTTTGTCACTCACAGGTTACAAGACCTTAGTCCATCTCCCACTGTGGTTGTTCCTTCCCTCCTATGGTTGCTCTTCTAATGGGAGCCATTAATGTATTATATGTAAGGCCTAAATGATTCGGTGCTCCCTGGCTCCTCTCCCTCACTGTAGACTTTAGCTATGATTGCCTGCATGGACTAACATGATTACTCCAGGCCCCTGTGTTACAAAAGGCACTCCTGAAAGCTCACATAAAAATGGGTATCTATATTATGTGTCTGAGTGTTTTGTCTGCATAAATATATGTGCAACTCCTATATGCCTATTGCTCACAGAGGACAGAAGCCTGTCAGATGTTCTACAGTTAGAGTTATGGTTCATTGGTCATGAGCTACCATGTGGGTGCTGGAAAACAAAGCTGGGTCCTCACAAGAACAGTAAGTTATATGATTGTTGAGTCATCTCCTCAGCTCCCAGTCAAGTGTCATCAGTTGTGAATCTTCTAGTCATTTATCATCATATTAGCAATCAGCTATTTATTAAACAGGTGCATTTTTTAAACACTTAATCTTCTTTTTCCAGACAACATTTTGAAATTCAATACATTGTGCAAATTGAACTTTACAACTGTTGGCTATTAATAAAAATGTGCTATTTTTTGTGTTGTTGTTGACTTTTATTTTCAAGACAGGTTTTCTTTGTTTATCCCTGACTATCCTGGAATACTCCCTGCAGATGAGGCTATCCTAAAACTCACAGAGATTTCTCCCTGTCTCTGCCTCCCAAGTGCTGGGATTAAAGACCACCATCCAGCTTAAAAATATGCATTTTCTTTAGTGAGTAGAGGCATATATTGTATATTTTAAATTTACAGAAAACCCTAATGTACTCTTTAACATTATATTTTTAGATAAAGTGTCTAACACAATCCAGTTTCCTATAAATATTGAAAATAGGTAACAAAGTTAAATTGCCATACTTAAAAGAAAAGTAATGGAGTAAAAGCCAAAGAGAGTTTTGTGACTCTGACATAGAATTAGGAGGTAGGGCTTCAAACTTAACTTTCTCAGTTAAAACGAGAGTAGAAAGTTGAATATGGACCCAAGTGGGAGGCAGGCTTAGTAAGGGAGATGCTACAGGGATTGCCATGCTGCCCTGCTGCCCTGGAGCAGCATTCTTGCCACTTATAGCCATCCCTGGACATTTCCAAATTTGCACGACATCTACTGAGTTCAATGTATAGCTGGGGGCTCCTCCCAGAAATGAATCTTTAGTCTGGAAATAGGATAACAGAATAGATAAAGGTTCATATTTTCTCACCTGATCTTCTATTTGACAATATATATGTTAAACAACATTGTATATATGTATACATACATACACACACACACACACACACACACACACACACACACACACACATTGTAGTGTTCCAGAGAAGCAGCTGTTTCCTCAAAGCCCCAACCCTATGTTGACTTCTCTCCAATTCTCAAGAGTGGCTTCTTCTTAAGGACCTATTTTTCATCAGTAAATGAACTCAAATAAAATCAGGATATTTGACAACTGGACTTATCCTGTAAGTGGGTCCATGTCTTTCTCTTTCTTTAAATTGCAGTTTAGGATTTCCTTTTTGTCATTGTTTAATCCATCTTTACATTAATCCTTAACTGTAATTTGGATACCTGTGGTGAACCTTAGAAATCCTTCTTATATACTTTATGTTTCTTATGTTCCCTTCTGCCTTACTTCTCTTTTCCTGGGTTCTTGTTGATCTCCTAGATTGAGACTTGTGAGCTGCTCAACGGGGCCAGGAAAACAAGCTTAGGTCACAAACTGGGTCCTCTGGAAGAGCAGTGCACACCTGTCTTCATTCAAGCCATCTCTTCAGCCCACATTTTTTTTAAATACCCGCTCTAAGTAATTTTCTCTTGAACAGTTTAGTGGTTTTCTTTTGTTTTGTTTTTTCTTTTCCTCTTGCCTCTACTTAGCAGATACCAGAAACATCAGAACATGGAGGTAGAAGACCTTGTTCTTGCTAATTTCCTGTAAATTCAGTGATGAATCATCTAGATAACATCGTCAACTGTTTCTGGAGCATCTAGTTATGATCTGACTTTGGGGCCTTTCAGAGACGTGCGTGAGGTATCCTGCCGGGGCGTGATCATGCAGTTCTCCTTTTCACTACGTTCTTTTGTTTCTTCATCGGATTAAATACACGTCTTAACATGCACTCTTCAATTTCTATTGATGACTGCACAACAATCAGCTTCTCTGCATTTCCTTTAAGATATTCAGTAATAAATGAGATAAAGAGCTGATACAGAAAGGAATAGCATTTCAGAATATTACTATAATCGTCTAAAAGCAAGACTACGGAATTTTAAATTAAAATAACATCACTACCCATGGTGAGAAATTAGCAGAATTAAATAAGGGAATCTTTCCTGCTGAGAAAATGTAAATTATTTTAAGTCTACTTCATAAGAATAGTTTCTAAAACTAAAAATGGCTAGTATTAACACTCGTTCCTATTTTCTTCTGCTTAATTTGTTTTTGTCTTTTAAAAATGTACTTTCTATGTACATACATGTACATATGTGCATAGGAAAACCATTAGTGAAAAGAGGAGGCTGAGGATTTGAAATAGAACAACGGGAGGTAGATGAGAGGCTATGGACAGAGGAAAGGAAAGGGGGAAGGAAATGGAAGGGGAAATTATGTAACTATGTTATAATCCCAAAAATCAAAGCAATAGTTAAAATAAAATATGGACACTTTTTAATTATTTAGAAATTACAATTATACCTTCTTTTTCATCTCCCGACCCCCATCACGCACCTTTCCTTGGGTGTCTCTCAAATTCATGGTCTTTTTTCTTGAATTGTTACAACTCCTGTTTTTAATTTTCACTGAAGTTTGAATAACAGAAATAAGCTACATGAAATTAACCTTCCAACATGGATCCTGCGTGTAGTTAGATATATCAAAAGTCTGACGACTTCATACATTTCACTCTCAAAAAATAGCATATATATGTTACTCATTACCATTTTAACAAGGACTTCCACCGATGAACAAGGTGGGCTATGTCTCTGCTTCAGCTAAACTTCATGAAAATCTAAGTTGACTAATATGCATATTGGCTTAATATAGACTCTTTTTAAGACACAATTAGTTCTCTAGAATTATAGAACATTCACTGAATAAGATGTATCTTTCATTGTCAACTTGATTACATGTGGATTTTTTTTATTGTTAATTAAATGTTTGAAGTAGAAAGACTCACTTCTATTCTAGATCTTTGATATGGGAAGAAGATCCACCTTCAATCAAGACCACATTTTCTGCTGGTGGCCTATATAAAAGACATGGAAGAAGGAAGCTTTCTGCCTACTTGCCCTCACTCTCACTGGCAAACACATTCATTCATTGGCATTAGAGCCTACTTCTTCAGGATCCTGATGTATACAGAAGATACCTGAGACATTACTGGATTCCTGAAACTTCCCTTCACATGTAGCCACTGTTGGATTAGCTGGACTGCAGCCTATAAGCCATTCTAATAGACCCCCTTTCTACATGTAGAGATTCCTTCCATCAGCTCTGTTTCTTTAGAAAATCCCGACTAATAACAAGGAGTGTCTAAGTGTTCCGTTTCTTTGTCCAACATCAATTTATTCTTCGATTTATGCTTCTGACAGTTTGGCTTTTGCTTTTCTTTACTACTTTTCTCTACCCTCCCCATCATAAAGCAAAGACATTTCCTTTAATCTGTCAGCAAATAATAGGTTTAATTTGATTAAATTGGGAATTATCTTGTGAAAGACAGTCATCAGCCACTCTTCCCTCTCTTTTGATTTGATTCATTCTTTTTTCTATTTCCATTTTAATAATTATTTTATCATTTTACATTAATGCGCTTCTTATAAATTGAATTAAATGCATCAATGAACTTCAAAGCAATTTAGCTTTTTGCTATGTCAGGTCTTCAAGATCCAAAATATGATTTTGTTTTTTCTCTGTAGGTTATAAATATGCATCAAACATTGAAGAAAACAGTCTCAAATTAATTTTCCATTGTTTCCAATATATCCCAGTGTTCCTTCTACACTAATAAACAATTTCATCTCAAATTTTATCATCTAAATTTATGACCTCCATAAGCCTTTTTTCATAAAATAACACTTTTTAATTTAAAAGAATTTTGACTGATAAAAATATCATTCAGATGAAAGAAAGTTGTTTATCTTTTTCTGATTCTAAACATTTCTTAATTTAAAATTTTCTTCTAGAGATGATTCTTGGTGCTTTTTTTTCTGAATGTACATATAAAGAGAACAGTCACTTCCTTACAAAGTTACAAACAATTCATCCCCCACCCACCCAAGGGAATTCTTTGTTTCTCTCCATCCCCTATATGTTGAGAATTTGAGATGCAGACATCAAGCGTCTTACAAAGGTGTTAGGGACCAAGATTTCAGGAACCAAACATGAACCATGGAAAGTACTAGCTAAGCCAGAGAACAAGTCATAAGCCCACCACCCTTCCCCAGAGCAGTAACACCTGTTTACTAACTGGAGGCTCCCAAAGATAAGAACATTCCACAGTCAGGTGCCATGGCAACCAAATGTAAAGAGCATTCCATGGTCAGGTAGCCTAGCAACAGAACAAATGGCCCCTGATCAGTGACCTTAGCAGACATTTTGCAGTTGCACGACCTGCACGTCTCCCACGTACTGCACGCCTTCCACATCCCTTCCCCTTCCCTCCTTCCTGCCCCCACCCCTCCTATGCTATATAAGCCTTGCAGAGAGAAATAAATATTGCAGCTTGATCAGAATCTTGTCTTGCTGTCAGTCTCTTGTGTCCCCTGTCTCTCATTCGCTCCCACAGGAGGGTCACCCCCGTTGAAACCCCACTGGCTGGGGCACAAAGGAGTGCTTGAAGGTTATTTTTTTTGGCACTCAAACACCTGCTTTTTAAAATAAAGCACCGTATGTAAATCCCTCAGTGTTTCTGAAAAAGAAAACAAGTAAGTGCTTAACACTGTGTGATATTAGGGTCTGCCTTCCACGATGCCAGAGATTACCCTTCCAGGTCACCTGTGGACATTTTTTGGCTCAGGTCCAGGTAAGGGAGTAGGAGGATCTTCCTGCAGTGAGTTATGTGCAGCAAAGATGAGAACACTCAGATGTTCTTAACTTCATTACTTGTTGGGTACCTTTGCAAGCCTATGACCTCTGCCCTTGAGCATGGCCTCGTCTGCCTCTTACATAAGATTCATGCTCAGGATGGATGCTGGTTAGGGAAGGACAACAGGAAAGAAATATTCTAACAAAATTATCAGAGAGAGTGAGATGAGATGCATACTTTAGCGGAGAAAACAATTGCATGTAACAGCTGGCATCTACCTGGGTCAAATCAGAGCTCAAACCCTATGATTCTATGCTGACCTCCTTCCCAGGTCAGTTTTGTCATCTTTCCATACACTCCAAGATCAATCCCACTTCCGATACTTGACTCAACTATGTTCATTGTGTCATCATTGATGGTGGTATGGTGGTAGAAGTTTGCATATTTTTGTCTATATTTACTTTTAAATTAAGTGATTGATGTTCATGCTCATTGTATACTAACAAGTAAGAAATAGGCAAATAGGAAATAATGTTACAAGATTGTGTTTAGAACATGGCCCTTTAAGAGCTGTGCAAAGAGGCAGGGGACTAATTTTGGCCAGGGGAATTGCAGCTGCACAGGCTTCCCCTGGTCCCTGTCAACAGCAGCTGCCAAAATGTGGCTCCTCTTGTTATCCATTCCCTTATTGACCTGCAGAGTCTGCCCTCAGTCAGGCCTCTGATAAGATGGAGACATATGTCAGCGAGTCCCTGTCCTCCTGAGGCCACTGATACTATGCCCTGCCTCAGAACCTTTCTAGCTGAAGAATAATTGCACATCGTTTATCTCCAGTGCCCACAGGACACTCAGGCAGGTTTGTACTAGGGCAAGCTGGCCTGCATTCATTCACTTTAATTTCATTCTTTCTTCCTGGTCACTAACACTCTCCTACCAACCCAGCTAGACTTGTGCTTTTTTGATGCTTTTTTTTCGTTTCAAGACAGGGTTTCTCTGTGTAGCTTTGCACCTTTCCAGGAACTTACTTGGTGGCCCAGGCTGGCCTGGAACTCACAGAGATCCTCCTGGCTCTGCCTCCCAAGTTCTGGGATTAAAGGCATGTGCCACCATCGCCAGGCTTCTCTTTTGATGCTTTAACTGCAGTTTACAGAAGACCATGTCCACTTGCACATGACTGTCATAATCAGGTTGCACATCAGTGACTCAGGACTCCATAGGAGACTCAAACCTGCTTAGACAAGTCCATTGATTGTGGATAGGGGAGTGGCTTTAGTCAGAAACCACAATACTATGGCTGTCAGAAAATTTAGAGAATGTGTCCAAAAATAAGAGAACTTTAGAAATATTCCTAGGAATGAAATGGCACCCTTGATTTTGTTTAAAATATATTGTCTAATTATTCATATATGTTAACATGTCAATATAGGTAGTATACATTATATTGTATATTATGTATTAATCTATAATTTATACTATAAATACATTACTATAGATCATACTAATTATTGGTATTAGTTTAATTACATTGGTTCCCTTATGAGCTCTCTGGAGAACTTATTATAAATATTAAGTGTAACAGTTGCTACAAATAAGTTAACACCATACTCACAAGCATGCACATACATATTTTAAAATGTTATGATATTTGAACAAAATAATGGACACTGAAAATGTTTGAACTATCTTTTGGAACATATCAGCTATTATAATAAATACTTTTCCTTTCTTCTTTCAAGAATTACTTAAAATATATATGTTTATGTATATATTTGTGTATGTGTGTGTATATGTGTATGTAAACATTTAAATATATATGTGTGTTCATGAGCTTGGCTGCCTAAATCAGAAAAGGGTGGTGGATTCCTTGGAGCTGGAGATACATGTGCTTTGAGACACTTTATAGATTCTTGAAATCAAGCACGGATCCTCTTTAAGTACTACACATGCTCTCAACTGCTGAGCCATCTCTCTAACCCTGTATTTTTTGTTTGTTTGTTTGTTTTTTGGAAGCGAGGGCCTCCTTGCCTTTTAAAGAATGTGTTATTCTCTTTTATTAGAACAGGGGAGGCTTACTTAGGTTTGACAATGCATTTGTAAATTGTGAACAAAAGCTTGTAAATCACTAGTGTACATTTAATGTGGGAAACCTTGTCACTGGGGACTTTTATATTGGAGTTCATTTGTTACCTATAGTCATGAAACATACAACTTCACATAGCTTACTGTGAAATTTCAGTCCATATCTTTAGAGAAGACATATTGGACAAAGCTCAAAGAAGAAAAGGCCAACTTTATAAGCTATTCCATCAATTTAAAACAAAGATCAATCCAGAAGTCCTGTTTGGATTTTCTCTCTTCACACACTTATGCTTATACATTCACTCAGTTCACACATACTTTACATACACAAACAAGCATGCCCCTGCATACATACACTGTGTAGATGAGGGAAAATGTTCTTCCACAAATCTGACATGGGTTAAGAGCATATTACAGAGACAAATTGATAGCTCAGTGAGCAATAGCACTTGCCAAGTAAGCCTGATGGAGTAAGTTCAATCTTTGCCATGACAGTATAACATAACAGACTTTCAAAAGTCCTCTGACCACTGTGTGTGTGTGTGTGTGTGTGTGTGTGTGTGTGTGTGTATGACTAATATGTACATTCTCACACATGCAATTCATATAGCCAGACATGCACAATAATAAAGTATTATTAAAGGTAGTACAGTCTTTGAGTACAGTAAAAAGCACTGAAAAGTTCAGTGCAAAAGGGTCAGCTACATGGCATGTAGGTTGGTATAACTTTAGGTTCTGCATTTGCTGTACTTCTGAGTGAAGCAAGGCCCAGCAAGCCTACCTCCTCCCTTTCTCAACCAAGAAGCCTCACTTTCCCATAGTCACAGGGAAGCAGCTCTTGCTCCCTAAAAATATGTAGAGTACCATGGAGGTGAAGTTTCTTTACTGGAACTGTGACAATGGGAATGTAGAATTCTTTTACCTGGCAAACACTGAAGGATCAGGGTCAAGGACTCTACTACTTCCTTTATATTGTGGTTCCTCTCACTTCTTATCCTATGATTCTACCAAACATCTGCACTAAGACCAGTAGTGATCTACCTGTGTGATGTTCCTTAATGCAGCTATAATGATTTTTCCTTCAATACACATACCCATGCATAAATTTCTTCATTCATTTAGTACACTGTAAATGTAAAAATAGGACAGTCAATAAGACAGCTGAAGGAGAGAGAATTTCTTTTCTCTATGGGACAAGAGCCTGACAAGTTATAAAGTCCTAAATAGTTAGCCCTAAACATATATACAAATGAGAAACACTAAGTGGACTCAACAGATTGTATATACACACACACACACACACACACACACACACACACACAGATATACACATATATATGAAACAATAGTAATTATAGAAAAAGAGGTCAGGAATCAAGAGAAAATAGGGGATGAGGAAAGAGTTTAGGGCAAGTAAGATAAAGGTAGAAATAATATAGCCACAATGTTCTCATGTATGAAATCTTAAAGATAATTAAATTTTTTTTGTTTGTTTTTTTGGGTTTTTTGTTTGTTTGTTTTGTTTTTCGAGACTGGGTTTCTCTGTGTAGTTTTGTTGCCTGTCCTGGAACTCACTCTATAGCCCAGGCTGGCCTCAAACTCACAGAGATCCACCTGCTTCTGTCTCCTGAGTGCTGGGTTAAAGGCGTGTGCCACCACTGCCTGGCCTTAAAAATATTTTATAAAAGACAGCTGAACTTCCTGTTTGAGAGCTTCCATCATTAGGTCAGCTTATTCCTGGGTGCTTTAATCACCAACTTCAAAAGGTCATTCATATTTTAATAACTGTTTTCTATTTAAATTTCTACATTTTAAATAAGATTTGATGTACTTTTTATCATAAAAATAAGTATATGCATATATATTATAAATTCATAGGCACAAGCACAGAGTCCTCTCTAACTTTGTCTTCATCTCTATTGTTTGTCATCCATGTTTTATTCCATGATATTTTTTAAATTTCTCATTTGCAAAACAAGGTGATTCAGAAAAATGAATACATTTTTTGAATCAGCTGAATAACGGTTTGGATTTTCTACATCTAATTTCTCAAGCAACAAAAACACAAACAGATTTTTAAATGCTCACTATTTATTAGGTAGATATTTACCTGTCCTGAATCTCTGCCAGCCTTGTGATATTGTGGTTCTATCTGAAATGTCAAAGGCATAAAGTAAAAGCCTTTTTCCACTGCTTCCCAAACACCTGCACAGAACTCTGGAGTAGAGAGCAAGAAGAATCAATCCACCAGAGTCTGATAATGAAGCATACCTCCCCATTACATGCAGGGCATACCCTACAGAACCACGGAGGGAAGAACAGAAAGATCGAGACTGCTGGGGAGAGGGATGGGAAGTGAGGAGATTCAAAACAGAAAAAAGAGATAAAATAATTTCTCTGTTTTCTTCAAGAATATGGATACTACTCAACACATACCATAATATTCTTCCTTTTACTGTGCTACTCAAGAGCTGCCCAGGCATGCCATCCTGTGATGGAAGAGGCTTCTTTTCTCTCCTCTCCAAGGCTAATGTGTCAGAGCCCTGGTTTTGCCTTATTCCTCACGAAGCATTTCTTGCACACGTTTTAGAGAGGTTTTTTTTTCTCCTCTCACAATCGTTAATAGATAGGCCTGTTTTCTAGCTGTTGTCTCCCCTGTGCTTGCTTATTATTCTCTCCACATTACCTCCAACACTGAGATTTATTTCCTTTTCCTTTCTCTAAGCCTATCTATTATTTTCCTGTGCAGAAAGTCATCATCAATTCTTCCTTCAAACATTCAACTTAAGTTCTCCCAGTTAGGTGCTTTATATTAAAGGTGAGAAAAGTCTACCAAGCAAAAACAGATGGAAACAACCATGGGGATATTGGCTGCTTCTTAGGGAGCATCTATTGTTAAGTGTCATGGATATTTACCACAGAGGAATATCTTAACTTTTCTTTGAGATTCACATCAATGTTTAGTATAATGCATTTGTAAAGTCAACATAAAAACATTCACCAATAAGCTAACTAAACAGAACCTTATAGGTAACTTACAGTTTATGTTCTTTTTGTAATTTTTTTTTTGCTAAGATGTTTTCTGAGAAGTGAGGCCTCTATATTCTTGATTTATCTCTAAGTAACCCTAAGAATTAGACAGAGAATCAGGCATACCACACACTTGACAGAATGCCACTGGGGCCCCAGGATGACTTTCTTGTGCTCTGACCACACCTGAAGAAGTGCTTATGTTTAGTAGCAAAGGCTGATATCCCTCATCTCTTATCAGTTACTGAAGCAGACTCTACCATCAGTCTGCGTTCCTTCCATTTCTGACACAGCCATGTCTTAGCTATACTTGTTTTGGCCATCAAACCTCCCACTATCCTCTTCTTCTAACACTGAGGTGACAACATCATCAAGTTTATGGTATCACAGGAGGTTATTCCTTAAAGTATTGACCATAATGCCAGGCACACACAAAGTGCTCAGTCACCACTAACCACACTTATGATTACTAGTAATTACTCATTTCAGTCCTCCTCACAGGGGAAGGCACCAGGCTCCTGTGTAGATTACAATAGTGTTAAAGTGTTAGTTGATGGCTTTAAAAAGTGGTGCTGAATGTTGTGTAAAGAATGATGCACACTCAATGGAATTTTAATAACTTTCTGAAGTAGCATCTCTATTGGATAATTCTTATGAGACTGCATGAGATGAGGTAATTCTTTGAAGGCTATTAGTATGCACAGGATGTGGCACACAGTGAGTGCTCATTGCAGACAGTGGTTATAGGCATTTTCTCTGTTACAGAGAATGATGTCATACTCTGCATTTTTCCAGTAAAACATTTTACCATTTTGAAGTAGCTAGTATGAAAGCAGAATTTTCACGGGTTTCTGGTTTTTTTTTTTCCCTTATGGTTTTAGTCTTATTATATTAATTATATAAATATATGTGGTTTAAACAATGTATTGTAGTTCACTTATTTTATATTTTTATGAATAACTAGAAAAGGGCATCTTGAAGGCTTCAAACATAATGTAATGATGAGCAGATAGGAAAGTTAATTATATTTATATGAATAGTACACAATACTTATAGAATTCTATCTATACAGACAGGCAGATAATAGATTTTTAAATTTTTTAAATTTTAATTTTTTTCAATTATACTGAATGTCAAATACACATGTATTTCTCATTTTGATCATATTTAAATGTAATAGGAACACTGGCTAGCATATTCCAAATGAAAGTTTCTCTCTGTCTTTATGTTTTTCTCTGAAATCATTTAAAAAGGGTTATCTTAAACCCAATCCTCAGGGTTGTCCTTTCAACTTCAACAGAACACAAGTTGCAGCCTCCCTTCCTCCCTCTACATGCCTCCTATGGATCACATAGACCACCATCCCCAAGCCTCCAATGACAGCAAGTACTCCTTGTGAACACACCAGAACAGGCTAGTAACATAGGCAACACACAGCCCACACATTATCTGATATTTCAGAGAGGAAATAAACCAAGAAACAAAATATCCATCTAACAAAGACAAAACTAGAAATCAGCACCTAGACTCATAATTATCCCAAACACAGATGCCTAGATGTCAGTGTAAGAACACATTCAATAACATCCAAGACAGTATGTCTCCACCAGAGCCCAGCAACCCTATTACATCAGGTTCTAAATATACCTACATAGCTGAAGTAAAAGGTAAAGACCTTAAAAACAAGCATATGAAGATGGTAGAGGTCCTTAAAGAGGAAATGAATAAATTCCTTAAAAAAAACCAAGAAAAAATTAAATAGTTAAAGGAAAAGAACAAAATTGTTCCAAGATCTGAAAATGAAAATAGAAGCAATAAAGAAAACACAAACTGAGTAAATTCTGGAAATTAAAAATTTAGGAATGCAAACTGAAACTATGGATGCAAGCTTGACCAACGGAATATAAGAAATGGAAGAGAGAATCTCAGACATTGAAGATACAATAGAAGAAATGGATACATTGGTCAAAGAAAATGTTAAATCTAAAAACATCTGGGAAATCTGGGACACTGCAAAAAGAGCAACATGAGACTAGAGCAGTGTTTCTGCACCTTCCTAAGGCTGATACTTAACCAAATAATTATTTTCATTGTTACTTCATAACTGTAATTTTGCTATTTTTATGATCTGTCATTTCTGATGATTGTAGGCAACCCTGTGAAAGACTTGTTCAACCCAGAAAATGGTCTTGACCCATGGGCTGAGAACCACTGGAATAGAGAAAGGAGAAGAGTCCAAACTCAAAGGCCAGAAATATTTTCTACAAAATCTTAGCGGGAAATTTTCCTAACCTAAAGAAGGTGATGCCTATAAAAGTTGAAGAAGCATACAAAACATCAAATAGATGGGACCAGAAAAGAAAGTCCCCTTGCCACATAATAATCATGACACAAAACCTATAGAACAAAGAAAGAATATTAACATGTTAAGGCAGACCTATTAGAGTAACACCTCAACAGTCTTTAAAAGCCAGAATGTCTTGGAAAGATCTGTTGAAGATCTTAAGAGACCAGCCCAAATTACTGTACTCAGCAAAACTTTCAATCACCATGGATGGAGAAAATAAACTATTCCATGATAAATCAAATTTATACAATATCTGTTTACAAATCAAGCATACAGAAGGTACTAGAAGGAAAACAAACCTAAGGAAGTTAAATACACATATGAAAACACAGGGAATAAATAATCTCACATCAGCAAAAACAAAAGAAGGGAACAACACACATACCATCACCACCACCAACATCAACAGAAATAAAAAAAAACAAAACAAAACAGAAATTAACAAAATTTGGTCATTGGTGCCTCTCAATATCAATGGTCTAAATTCCCCAATAATAAGACAAAGGCTGACAAAATGGATGCAAAAACAGAATCCATCATTCTGCTCCATACAAGAAACACACCTCAACATCAAGGATACATATTACTTCAGGGTAAAAAAATTGGGAAAATATATTACAAAAAAATGGACATAAGAATCAAGCTGGTCTAGCCCTTTTTAATATCTAACAAAATAGACTTGAAACTAAAGTTAATTAATAGAGATAGGGAAGGACAATACATAATAATCAAAGGTAAAATCCTACCAAGATGACATTTTAATGTTTAACATCTATGCCCCAATATGGGGCAACCAACGTTGTAAAAGAAGTATGACTATAGTTTAAATCACATATTGAGTTTCACACACTATAATAGGAGACTTCAAAATCCCAATTGCACCAACAAACTATTGATACAGGCAAAAAACAAATAAAGAAATACTGGAATTAACAGATTTTATAAACGAAATTGTTCTAACAAATATATACAAAATATTTCACACAAACACAAAAGATATAAATTCTTCTCAGCACCTCTAGGAACATTCTCAAATATTGACCAATTGCTCAAACACAAAGCAAAACTCAACAGATACAAGAAAAAGACTGATGTACTTTAAAAGCCTGTACTCTTCCCATTCTGTAGGCTGTCGCTTTGTCTTGTTGACCATGTCCTTTGCTCTACAAAAGCTTCTCAGTTTCAACAGGTCCCATTGATTGATTGTTTCTCTCAGTGTCTGTGCTACTGGTGTTACATTTAGAAAGTGATCTCCAGTGCCAATGCATTCAAGACTACTTCCTACTTTCTCTTCTATCAGGTTCATTGTAACTGGATTTATGTTGAGGTCTTTGATCCACTTGGACTTAAGTTTTGTGCAGGGTGACAGATATGGATCTATTTGCAGCCTTCTACACATTGACATCCAGTTATGCCAGCACCATTTGTTGAAGATGATTTCTTTTTTCCATTGTACATTTTTGGCTTCTTTGTCAAAAATTATATGTTCATAGATGTGCAGGTTAATGTCAGGGTCTTCAATTCGATTTCATTGGTCCACATGTTGGTTTTTATGCCAGTAGTACCAAGCTGTTTTTATGATGGTAGCTCTGTAGTAGAGCTTGAGGTCGGGGATGAGGATGCCTCCAGAGGTTGTTTTATTGTACAGGATTCTTTTGGCTATCCTGGGTTTTTTGTTTATCCATATGAAGTTGAGTATTATTCTTTCTAGATCTGTGAAGAATTGTGTTGGTAATTTGATGGGGATTGTGTTGAATCTGTAGATTGCTTTTGGTAAGATTGCCATTTTGTCTAGTGAGATGATCATGTGGTTTTTTTCATTGAGGTTGTTTATATGGTGTATTACATTGACAGAGTTTTGTATGTTGAACCACCCTTGCATCCCTGGGATGAAACCTACTTGATCATGGTGGATAATTGTTTTTGATGTGTTCTTGGAGTCTGTTTGCCAGTATTTTATTGAGTATTTTTGCATCAATGTTCATGAGGGAGATTGGTCTGTAGTTCTCTTTCTTTGTTGCATCTTTGTTTGGTTTAGGAATCAGGGTAATTGTAGCCTCATAGAAGGAGTTTGGTAATATTCCTTCTGCTTATATTGTGTGGAACAATTTAAAGAGTATTGGTATTAAGTCATCTTTGAAGATCTGGTAGAATTCTGCACTGAAACTTCACCAACCTGACATCTGACAGAGGGCTGATATCCAGACTATATAAAGAACTCAAATTAGCTAGGGAAATATGGCATCTGAGGGAAATGGAGGACATGCATATTGGAAAGGAAGAGGTCATATTATAGTTAACTGCATTGGTATATTAGTATATATCAGTAACCCTTAAAATTTCAGTAGAGAACATCTACAGCTGAAAAACACTTTCAGCAAAAAGAAGCCAGAAATGCACACTAGAAAAATAAAGCATCTTCAACAAATGGGTGTGGCCAAACTGGACATCTGCATGTTGAAGAATGCGAATAGATCCTTACTTATCACCCATCACAAAACTCAAGTTCAAGTGGATCAAAGACCTCAACATAAAATCAGACACTTTGAACCTGATAGAAGAAAAAGTTGGGAATAATCTTGAATTTATAACCCAGGAGAAGTCTATCTGAACAGAGCACTAATAGCACAGGTACTAATATCAATAATAAATAAATGGGACTTCATGAAACTGAAAAGCTTCTATAAGTCAGAGGATACAGTCAACCAGACACAGTAGCAATCCACAGAATGGGAAAAGATTTTTGCCAATTTCACATCTGATAGAGAACTAATATTTAAAACATATAAAGAACTCAAGAAATTTGATATTAAAAACAAATAATTCAATTAAAATATTGAATATAAAACTAAACAGAATTCTCAATAGATGGATCTCAAATGGCCAAGAAACAAATAAATATTCAATAAACTTAGCCATCAGGGAAATGCAAATCAAAACTCTTCTGAGATTCCATCTTGTACATATCAGAATGACTAAGATCAATTATACAGTGATGTTGTTGGTTGTATTTGCTCTTTTAGGGAACAACCACTCAGCTCCCAAATAGATCACACATGGAGGCTTATTCTTAATTATAAATACCCTGTGTTAGCTTGGCTTGTTTATTGCCAACTTTTCTTATCCTTAATTATCCTCTTTACCTTTTGCCTCTGGGCTTTTCCTTTTCTTACTTCTGTAATCTTATTTCACTCTTACTCCATGGCTGGCTGTGTGGCTGGGTGACTGGTCTCTGATGTCCTTCTCTGGCTACTTCTTCCTTTCCTCCCAGATTTCTCCTTCTATTAATTCTTTCTGCCTGCCAGCACTGCCTATCCTTCCAACCACCACCCTATTGGCCATTCAGCTCTTTATTAGACCATCAGGTGGTTTAGACAGGTACAATAGCACAGGTTCACAGAGTTAACAAATGCAACATAAACAAAACTAACACACCTTAAAATAATATTCTACAACACAGTTATATCTCTTGCTGGTGAGGTTGTAGAGCAAGGGGAATATGCCACCATTGCAGGTTGGAGTGCAAACTTGAACAGTCACTTTAGAAATCAATGTGGCAGTTCCTCAGAAATTTGGGGATCTATATACCTCAAGACCTAACTATACCACTTTTGGGTGTAGATCCAAAGGATGTTCCATCCTACCACAAAGACATTTGCTCAACTATGTTCATTGCAGCTTTATTTGTAATAGTCAGAAACTGGAAACAATCTAGGTATCACTCAACAGAAGAATGGATAAAGAAAATATGGTATATTACTCAGCTGTTAAAAAAAAAGACATCTTTTAATTCCTAGGCAAATGGATGCAACTAGAAAAAAATCATCCAGAGGTAACTAAATTCAAAAAGACAAATATGATATATAGTAACTTGTAAGTGGATATTAGCTGATAAATAAATGATAGTTAAGCTACAGTTTGCAGACACAGTGAGATTAGATAAAGAGGTCTCTAGGGTGGAAGCATGGATATCCCTGGGAATGGGTAATAGAATAGCCTTTGCTGGTGAACTGTGGGGGGGGCAGTTAGGGACAGGATCAGGAAAGATGGATGTGGAGGAAGAGAATGTAGGAAGAAACCACCTCCATTGGGGGGCATTTTTGGAGCAGTGTGGAAACCTAGTGCAGTGGAATCTCCAAGGGTGATCCTAGTGAGGACTCCTACTAATGGGGGGAAATGAGATTGAACTGGCCATCTTTTGCAGCCAAGTATGGCTTCCAGTGGTGGACCTGGCTTTCATTCCATTGACTTACTGGCCGGGGGAGTCCAATGGAGATCCTCAAACTAGCTAGACTGATGCTAGGACAGAGAATTGCTCTCCACAAACTGACAGTAGGGCCTCATTGCCACAAATGATACCCACACAGTTCATTGAATAGAGAGAGCTTAAGAGGGTGCCTGCATGCAGCCTTCAACCCTACATTCTAGTCTCTTTGTTGTAGGAAGGTATTCAGAATGCTATAGAAACCTGCATAACTTCCCAGCCATGAAACCTTTGACTTACAATCTGTCCTGCCTACAAGATGTACTGGGGTAATAGTGACACAGAACTTGTGGGAGTGGTCAAGCAATGTCTGCATTAACTTGAGGCCCACACCATGAGAGGGAGTCTGTGGTGATATAATGTATCCCCCAATATATTGTGTACACTGATAAAATTTATCTGGGGTCAGAGAACAGAACAGCCACTAGATTAGACATAGAGGCCAGACAGTGGTAGCACATGTCTTTAATCTTAGCATTTGGGAGGCAAAGATCCATCTGAATCTCTGTGAGTTCAATGCCACTCTGGAAACAAAGCCAGGCATGGTGGCACACCCCTTTAATCCCAGCACTTGTGATCTCATGTCTTTGCTTGGGAAAGACACGTGTCTGTGTCTTTACTCCCAGGAAGTGATGGCAGGAAGCAGAAAGGTATAGAAGGCATGAGGATCAGGAACTAGAGGCTTTTGTGCTTTTAAACAGTTCAGCTGAGATCCCTTATGGATGATGATTCAGAGGCTTCCAATCTGAGGAAATACTATCAGCTGAGGAATTGGTGAGGCAAGGTTGGCTCTGGCTTGTTCTGTCTCTCTGATCTCTCAGAATTTACCCCAACAACTGGCACTGAGTTTTGTTTTGTTTTTTGTTTTTGTTTTTTCTATTAATAAGACTGTTTAGCAATTCATGTTACAGGAATCCATGACCAATGCTGCCTGGATGTCCAGGAACTGGAGACTGGGTATATTAAAGGCCTAGGGTAGAACCAAACATGATTGCCCACCCCCCCCAAAAAAAAATCACTGAAATGATTTCTAATGATATTCTGCTCTACTCATAGATGGGTGTCATGTCCAATTGTCATCAGCGAGGTTTCCTCCATTAGAAGATGGGAGTGGATGCAGAGACCCACAGCCAAAACTCATGTGGAGAGTCTGAGGCATAGAAATGGATCCTAGAACCACTAATAGCTTCAGTGGGACAAAGACTGGGGGTTTGTAACAATCTTAGACCTGTAGGGATGGGTGTCTTTCTTCACAGTGAGGTTCCACAAGGATACAAACTCAAACTTGCTGGTTACAATGTTTCTGGAGGATATTTTAAACTTCCTACTTGAGCACAGTGCTTTCTGTACATTTGGGGAAGTAGTGGCTCTTCCCATTTGTATAAAATTAAGCTGTTCAAACTTAAATAATACTCCAGAGGCTTTTAAATTCATAGGCTCTTTTGTTATAACAACATCTTGTCACTGACTATAAATGGTGATATTGTGTAAATTGCCCTGTGTTTTTGGAGCTCAGTGCTTCCATTGGCAAAATGAAAGATACAAGAAGAATTTATTCTCATCTGTTTGTTAATGGTATATCTATATTTTAATTTCCCTTCTCTGGAAAGATGTTCATGAACAAAGCAAGAAGAAATTCTATTTGAGATATTAAAATGACATGGTTTTTAAATTCCATATAAAATAAAAACTCAATGTGGTCACCTTTCTATCAACAATATATAAAATCCATATATACACTTTCATTATCACATAGAATCAAAGAATTTTCACTAATCCTAAGTGGAATGCTTTAAAAAATATGGTCAGATCCATGGTGTATGTTTCGGTGAACTATCAGTAAGATTTCAAGTGGAAATTGTCCTTGTGAAATAAAATGTGTATTTCAGGATTGACTTAGCCCACCCACTTTGTCCAACAATGCACAGGTCATCTGTCATAGCTCCAGGAACTGACACTGTGGGGATTCAGGGATTTCTTATAAGACTTAATAGTTTAAGTCATTGTCAGTCCTTTCTTCCACATATGCCATCATTTGGGAATTGTCATAAACTTCGTGTAGTTCAGTCAGTGTCTTGTAACCTTGATATGAGCTTGTAGGAGGGATATAATAATGTTCCATTAAATGCAGCCATTGTTAGAGGTTGTTATACAGCCTGCCCACAGGGTGTAAGTTAGTGCAAGAGGTATGTAGATGACTGAGAATCATGCCAAATATCTCTGTAGCCTCCATATGTTATCTCATGAGTGAGTTACACCCAGTAATTATATGTTGATTTGGTAAGAGAGGGGGTTTCTGCCATTCACCTCATTTAAACATGAATTTGGATTTTGACTTAAAAATCAATTAGAATGAATGCTGTTCACAATGATATCATTTGTTAATGTTATTGTAGTATCATATTTTAGGATTAGCAATGCTATATCCAATTGCCTTTCTATATGGAAATAAGAATTAGGAATCAGTTCTTGTACTATGTGATTCAGAGGCACTCTGGGCAGGTATGTTACATAACTGTGTGTGTGTTTAACTTATAAATCAATCAGGTCCTAAGACTACAGACGATAATTCTGTAATTCAGTTGCCCTTGAGTGACTAACTTGAATGATAACTTCTGATTGAATATTAGTGAACCAATAAAAAGCAGGTGGCTGATGGGAACAGTACTAACAGACAATGGGTTTCTTATGGAAAAATAAATAAAATACTAGTAGTTTTTTTAATTAAAAGAAGAATGAGAAACAACATGGGCATAGCTGAGAAGATAATTTAGGAGGTAAATTCCCCACCAATGGTGGCACACTAAGTCAAGACTACTGCTGTTTATTAAATGACTTTCAAGTAATTTTCACTTATATGTCATGGGAAATATGAAGCTAAACTCAAGTACACCTTTATGTTTCTGCATTTTTTTTCTATTTTATGAGGTATCCTGATTAATGTCTCAGAGAATGTCTTGGTCATGATGACTGATGATCGTGCTGACTGAGTTTATGGAGCATTCCTGTGATCATTCAGAGTGTGCCACTCAGTGAAATTCTAATATTTGGTTTTTGGGAAAAAAACATTTCTTCAGTGGTTTGTATTTAATTAAATCCGTTGCTGGCAGTATTGGATGAATTTTAGATACTGATTATATTTTTTGAAATTCACAAATATGCAATTTATATGTGTGGTCCAGTAATTGTATGACAGTACATTTCTCTCCATGTGTGCCTCTGGCAATGTCTGTGGGTCAGTGTCAGCTTTGTATTCGGGATATAGTTAAGACTCAAGGTTATGAGAGGATTCTGAAATCACAGCTTAGGCTTGGCAAAGAAAAGTCCTAACATTTTCTATACAAACAAATGAAATGCCAGAGCAGAGCCTCTGATGACAGAGCTTTTGAACAAAATGTGATTTGGCTCAACCAGAGTTCACTGTGTGTGTTGAAGACAATTTGACCTAGAAACAAAATGATTCCTGCAAAGAACCAGTAAAGCAGAGGAGTGAGGAAAGTGACTTCCCATGGTTGTCTTTAGTTGCATATTGGACAATTAAAAGAGCATAATAATTAGGATCTGAGCATAGGTTGGGAAATAAATACTTTTGCTAATATGCACTGTCCAAGTCAGATTTTCTTTAGCTGTTTATAAGCACAGAACTAGAAAGGCAAATGCTGAAATTAAAGAGAAATTTAGAGCTGGGTTTAGCAATTTCTTCAGATAAGGGACTCAGGTTCATTTTACTAATACTCTTTCAATATATCTAAATATTTAGTCACACAGTACAAGTTTTATTACATCAGAGCATAATATACTTGTTAGAAAATTCTTCCACTTTAGTCTATACTTCTGCAAGTTTTGCCAATCACAAAATCTGGGAAATGACCAGTACATTCAAGATAAAGATTATCCTTCACATTCTTTTGAACACATTGGAAGCTGACCTTTGCCCTATTTTTTTTTTTTTTTTCTGGGAAACTCTAACCTGGTCATCACCTATCTCACTTCATCTTTCAACTCCAGCTAGAGTTGGTGAAAAGAATCTAGGTGCTCTTGGCAGAAATGAATACTCCTCCAAACTGGTGCTTCAAATACTTAGCATAAGTTAGAGGAAAGCCCTACCACCCAGCTAAGGATAGTGACAAAGGGTGGCGGTGGTGGTGCTCTACAAGGCAGCTGTCTTGAGTTTTTCATATTCTGAAACCAAAGATGCAGGCAGTAACTAACTAACCAACAATTCTATGCTGTGAGAGAAACAGATGGGAGCTCCTTGTCATCTACTCTGGACAGCTTAACTAAGAACCTCTTGATACACTCAATATTCCTAGGAAGAAATTGCTACAGTTCCTGCTATGCAACCATGAAGACTTGAGATCCATCTCCAGAACCTACTTAAAAAAGCATTTGTATATCAGCACTGGGGAGGTAGATACAGGCAGATTCCTGAGTCTCACTGCTCAGGCATCCTCTACTCTTTGGAAAGTTCCAGGCCAATGAGCAACCACATTTCAATAACCAAGGTAGGTGGATCCTGAGAATGACACCCAAGATTGTCTCGTGGCCTCTCTACATATAGGTGTATGCATAAATTCATTACAAGCCCATCCACACACACAATAGCAAAATTTTGATAAATAAAATTTTCTCCCTTTGTGATTTCAGGGACATTTATTAGTTGGTTTCCTATAGGAATTTCCAGCTCAGCTTTTCTCATTCCTACCCCCTGTCTCCATCCTTCCTTACCTAAGAAGATTATCAGGACATCACAGTCCCCTAGCCCTTTAGAGATCTCATTTGTTCCCTTCACTATCATAGATTTCTGGGGACATCAACTATCCTCGCTCTCGCTCTTGCTGTGTGTGTGTGTGTATGTGTGCTCACACATGTGTGTGCCATGTGCCTGCATGCATTTGCATACATGACATATGTCAGTCACTTCTTGTTGCTAGGGATTGGATGGGTGGGGGAAGTGCTACGGTTAATCTGCAAACCCAACTGACATTTTTTGTTTGTTTGTTTGTTTTGGTTTTTGGTTTCAGATATGTGGCAGAAGTTTTATCAAAAAATAAACAAAACACTACTAGTAAGGTCATCTTATTTCTGTCTTCTCTACAATTTAAAAATAGAAACTTGCTACCAACATCATGTGATTTCTTGTGTTTTTAATATTCTAGGTCTAATGACTGGCATGTGACAAATATATCACCAAATATTCATGAATAATCAAATGTCACATATCCAAGAAAACACCATTTGATCAGGGGAAACATCAGCTAATTTCTGTATTTGTTTGTAGAGCACTGTGCAAGTAGGAGCAATCCTTATGAACACACCTCTCGACTGGTGTGTGAATTGCTTATGCTTCACGTGTTGCCTTGGATTTGAAATAGCAGAGAATAAAGAGAAAATATTTCCTCCAGTTTTAAGAAAAACAAACCTGATCTGTTTATCTTAAAGCTGGACATTTTGTTCCAATCTGCAGCTCTGCATTGACTGTCAGTATTCTCTTAGCTAAGGATTAGACAGAGGGCACTCCTGGTTTTTCAAATACTCTGAGCTTAGAGCTCTCATGTATTTTGCTTACAAGATAATCTTATGTTAGATTTCTCTGAAAGTCTGTACATATTTCAACATATGTGTTGCAAAGTGCACTAGGAAACAGCGAATCAAAACAACGTAGGTAGGTATTAGGAAGCTAAGTCTGACATCTTGAAAAAGGGCAGATGCCTTTCATTCATAGAGGGTTAGAATGTCTCTGAATTCCCCAAGGTACTGCTTTAGACACTAGGTTAGATTCATTATAGTTATCCTGCTAGGTGGTATATTGATAAACTGTCCATTATTTGTTTTTAAGGAGAGTCCATTATTATCACCATGGACTCTCCTTAACACTTAGATTTACAAATATCTCAGTGTATAGTATAGATGCAACATAGTCCTAACTCTATGGCACAAGAATGAGTCATGCTTTAAAGCATGCTCATAGAAGATTACCAGAGTTGTTCAGGACTTGTATATGGTGGAGGCTGCTGCATGTTGTACCCATGCATCACTCCATTTGCAGTTCTGCCCACACATCACTCCATTTGCAGTTATGCCCACATATCACTCCATTGCACAGAGTCATCATAAAACTTGGTGCACAATGAATTTCGGTTTTTCTCTTTGATATTTTTTTCTTTGAATTTTCAATGAATACTTTCAGAGTGGGTGGAAATAGCTGAGAAAATCCTGAGAATACAAACAGCTGACTGTACCTTTCTGAGGCCTCATCCGCATACCAACATTTGATCAAGGGCTTTTATTTGTTTTCCTTTAAAGTTTCTTGTTATCAAATTTTGCATGCTGTGCAGATAATGAAAGCATTTATACGTACACTTTATTGTAGAATTATAAGGTGACATATCATGTAGCTTGTGATTAACTTCAACACTAACATCAGAGCCATATGGTATCCTACCTATTTCTTGAACAAAGCTATCTTCTTGATGTCATTACTGTAGATTAATTTGTGATTTGGTAGAAATGCTGTAGAGTGGTATTTCTCAAATACAGATTTTTCTTAAGAACAGAAATGAATTAACCTGTTCATTTATATGTACATTCCATTGAATTCATGTTGGAGCCTTGTTCTAGAGTCAAAAAATGCTAGTCCCTCAAACTTCTCACTTTAATAAGAGATGTGGAAGGATCTGGTAGACCCTGACTTTTAGCACAGCAGTTGCTCTGAGATGCTCTCTGAGGATGTGTTCAATTACTCCCAGATCCTTTGTTCTCCATGCAGAAGAAGTGGAAACGCTTATGCTATGAAACCAGAAGCAAATTTCTACTTAAAAATAGCTCTGCTGATACCTCAAGATTAAAAAAAAATTGTTATTTATTATATTTGTGTTTTAATTTTACACATCAGCCATGGGTTCCCCTGTCCTCCCCCTGTCCCGTCCCCGCCCCCACCTTACCCCAGCCCCTCCCCTCCATTCCCATCTCCTCCAGGGCCAAGACTCCCCACAGGGACAAATACCTCAAGATTTTTAAGTGTCATATTATGCTGAAATATAAACAAACATTTATTGATGGACTGAAATTTTTATGCTAGTGGATGAAAGTTTCAAAGATATTTTTAATTTAATTTTAAATGAAACTAGATTTTTAAAAATTATGTGAGTAGAAATTTGTAAGGAGGACAAAGGACCTTATGTCACCAAGATGTTGAAAATGCTTAGTTAACAAAGAGTATTTAAACTTGGGGTAAGGTCTTGTGATCAAAGGAGCTGTATGTGAGAAAGAGATTGTGAAGAGCTACCAGCTAGTTTGTAGGTCCCTGGGAGAAGATTAATAATTGACGAGATCTTACAGAACCACAGAGTTTTGAGAGCTGATTGTGTGACAGGACTATACACCCACCAGTTCTTCTCCAAACTTTTCAAGTACCATCAGAGCTGTTTTACAAAGTACTGATGAATACATCCTAGTAAACTGGGATAAAGTTCATAATGCAATTGATCAGAGAGAGAGAGAGAGAGAGAGAGAGAGAGAGAGAGAGAGAGAGAGAGAGAGAGAGAGAGATTCAACCCACAAATACCAGCATATACATGGTACATCTGCTTTCCAAGACCAACTGTGCTCCATAGAAAAATGAAGTAATAGAATCAGTTACAGGTTCATTTTGTCAAAGGATTTCCATAGAGAGGAATATCTTCCAATTTTTCAAAGGTAATTTTGTTTTAGAACTCTAGAAATTGATGGACCTAAATAGTGAAATTGATGAGAAGGATATAGTTATATGTGAATAATATGCTAAAATAGCAGATTGTAGAATGTACAAACTGAGGCTGTTACATGTATCATATTTTTAGCTCTGTGGTTAAAAATTAAAATTTTATTCTCTGTGATTTTTGCTATTGGGACAAATAGCCAAGCAAATGGAAGCACATGAATTATGAACCAAAGGCTGTGGAGACCCCAGCTGGATCAGGCCCTCTGGATAAGTGAGACAATTGAATAGCTTGATCTGTTTGGGAGGCACCCAGTCTGTGGGACCAGGGTCTGTTCTTAGTGCATGAGCTGGCTGTTTCGAACCTTGGGCTTACACAGGGACACATTGCTCAGTCTGGAAGGAGGTGAGAGGACCTTCCTGTACTGAATCCACCAGGTTTAAATGAATCCCCAGGGGTGCCTTGATCCTGGAGGAGATGGGAATGGAGGGGAGGGGCTGGAGGGAAGGTAGGGGTGGGGGCGGGAGGGGGGAGGACAGGGGAACCCATGGCTGATGTATAAAATTTAAAACACATAATAATAAAAAAAAAGAATAAAATAAAAAATTTTATTCTCAATGTTATGTAAGTCATTTATCTAACTTAAAAAATAAAATTATGGAAGAATGATATGAATAGATAATTATTATTATTATCAACATATCTCAAACTTGGGATATAAAAATGTCTTACTCATATTTTCAACCCAATCTAATGAAATATGTTTTTCCTTGCTATTGTACAAAATTGCTTTACTTAATATAATTCATTAGCATTTGTCTGATCCACTATGCTGTTGCATAAAGTAGAACATACTGCACCAAATTCCAGAATCTAATTAAGTGAATAAACAGAAACACGCCTGGAACTTAGTAAAGCAGTAGCACAGTCTTGTGTAGCTGCAGGTGACCAGAAATTTTCATCTGCAATGACTTCATCAGATAAGTGTACTGTTTAAATACGTATATAGCTATGTGACTTAAAAAGATAAGTATCCACATGCAGGACTTGATACACAGGTAGCAAGACAATGATACTCTTCTAACATCATATTGTGTTCACAAAGATAAAAACGATTTCATTAGGACTTATGAATTTTTTTTTTTTTTTGGTCAGCTGTTATTCCTTGAGTCTTGTTTTGGTATGTGTTATAAGGTCTAAATGTTGTCTACTGGCAGACCCTAGCCAGCCTGTCATTTATGATCTAGTAAATATTTACTTGTTACAAGTCACATGCCTCTTATAACTATGTCATTATATGTTAAACTGCACAATTTCATAGTAATCTTTCTCTTTCTGTGCCACTTCTCACCACCCCACATGGTTGTATTTCTAATTTCCTTCACCGTTCTTAAGTATCTATTTTACATATTTGTATATTTCTATGGAAGTCTCTGATTTCCCTGCCGTGATCTTGCTCAATTTTTCTTACATGTTGAATATGGAACATTTGAGCTTGCTTATTTTTTTCCCCTGAAAATCTCATTTGAGACTCTTACTTGGACTAAACTCATCATTGATCATTCACGTTAACACACATGGCATGTATTCAAAATAACACCCCCTTCAATAAGTAACACACAAAGCATATGCAGGCATGTACACACTGTTCAGAGTCTAAAGTCGTTTTTCTTAAGGCTGTATAATACATTTCCTTGAGCCTGATTTTGAGCACTGGTCCACAGCCCATGGTTCCTCCTAGTTCTATGACCCTGGGTAGTTTGACAGCTTCAGCAGGAACCCTCCTTTCACCCCAGCTGTTCTTACCCTGTATGTAATTCCCAGGTAGAATATTTAGGGAGACACATGAAGAAGCATCCTTCATCCCAAGAATTTACAATCCTCTCTCTTGCTTCAATCTGCAAAGCAGTGTTCAGATGAGAAAATGCTCTGTACACACAATAGAAACATCTTGTTCTTTTGTTACTATATTACTTTAATATTGGAATGTTTGAGTATAACTCTCCAAATCACAACAAAAGGCCCTAGAAAAATGTAAATACCTCTTGGATGTGTTCATAAATAAGATAAGAGAAAAAAAGTGTAAGTATAATTAAAAATATAGTTCTTTACTCCTTCAAATTTTATAAAAGAGGCAGATTTGAAAATATCATTTAGGAAACACAAATCACTATTACCTTACCAGTCTGTTATTACATCCATAAAGTAGTTATAGATTATCATTCTGCCAAACTTACATAAATGAAGTCTTAGGAAAGTCCTTAATCTGCTAAGTATTAGTGATAAAAGTTTTCAGGTAGGCTGAATTTTTACTTTTAGGGCATGTTACTATTGGAGACATATCCATATAATTGTGCATTTATGTATGGCCATGTTTAAGAGAATATCTACACATTACATACATGCTCAAAGTCACCTAAGAACCAGCTACCTAAATGTCATCTACGTTTTGCTACAGTGGTTGGGTTTGTGATTCCACAATGTTTCTGAAGCTCTCAGAAATCTTAGATATTAATAGATGCTTACTTCTCAGGCAATCTTTGATTTTTCATGAATGTCACTGATAATCAAACTATTGGAAAGGAGTAAGTATGATAGGACATATATAAGTAATAAAATATAAGCATGTGCATAATTTATATTTCCCATCAGCATTTAAAGATAATAGAGAATATGAGGACAGAATATTCATAGTCTATTATGACATTAATTTTATGTATAAGTACCCATATTTCCTACTACAAAAATTAGATTTAATGATTTCTGTATCATGAATCTTAAAGTAAAAATCACAATGCTCTATGTATATTTGATAATGATATGCATTTGACTATATGAAATATACCATTTTATTTATTATTTATTGGTTCTCATAAATTAGCTCTCTCCAAATAGAACAATAAACTCAAGCATAAACATTTATTTACAAACCAACCGTTTTTTTTATTTTAAAGTTAATATTATTAATTAAGATTTTAAACATCTAACAAAAAGACTTCACTTAGAAACATCATGCAGTGTTGCTTTTGTGAATAAATGTTCATTTTTACCAAAGTGAAAACTCATGATTGTCAAAATGTTCAATGTTAGTACCTATTGACTTTAGATACAGCACTTCATTTGTCCCTGATTTGTATGTATGCAAATGTGCAAGGTACTGCTTCAATTAGATAAAGGACCATAAGTTTGAAACACCAAAGCTGGAGCTCAAATTTGAAGAAAAAAATACAATGATATCTTTCAGAAGAAATAAGGAATGATTCATCCATTTCCTATCTAGTATACCATAGATAAACAACCTCTCATTATTAAATATGTAGCTCATGAGTATGCATTGTGAATATGGTTCTGCAGCTAATAAGATAGGGTTCTTTTGCAGCGTCAAGTTCCCAGGAGCATTCTAGCTTTTGTGAGTGCTCTGGGAATAAATTATGTCTTTGTAGGAGAATTCATTACCAGTAGCTGATGGCTCATGGCTGAGTTACTTATGGGAATTTCAGAAACCATATTTTTCTGAAATTAAAAAATATGATCTTTTCAAAACCACCCTTTTGTTTGCATGGTAACAAGCAAATAACTGTTTTGGAATACCTTCTGCCTCGTATATCTTTGCCAGTCTTCCCTTTCAGTTGTATATTGCAAAAATAATAATTTTTGAAAAGACCTTTGTTAATTGGAAGAAAATATTCTTCAACTTGCTAAATGGAACTAGATCAAATATTGAGAATTTGCTTCTGTCAACATGACTTTCACTGGGATTCAACTATGACTAGGTCTTAGGTTAAAACATTCTATTGCAGTGTTTCTCAACCTTCCTAATACTGTGAACCTTTAGTACAGTTCCTCCTGTTGTGCTGATCCCCTCCCATAAAATTATTTTCATTGCTACTTCATTACTGTAATTTTGCTACTATTATGAATTATAATGTAAATATCTGTGTTTTCTGATGGTCTTTGGGGGACCATGACTAACAGGTTGAGCTGCTGCTCCTAATTCACTGTCTGTTTTTAAAATTTTTGTGGTATTTTTCAGGGGGTGTGATTCATATGCTTTCTTGATCATTCTATTTTAATTCCACATCTTGTGACCTAAGCACTCTACATATATGTGACAGTTGTGTAGTCTGCTTGTGGGACTTCTAGCAATGGAAGCAGGGGCTGTCACAAACACTGTGCCTGGCTCTTGGTAACCTATTCCTCATCCTGGATTACTTTGCTCAGCCTAAATGCAAGAGGAGGTGCTTAGTCATATGGCAACTTGATATGCCATACTTTGCTGATACCCATGGAAGGCCTGCCTCTTTCTGAACAGAAATAGAGGAAGAGTTGATTGGGGGTGGGTGGAGGAGAGGTAGGGGAAGGGAGTGGGTGGGAAGAAGGGAGGGGAAACTGTGGTCAGAATGTGAAATGAAATTAAATAAAAATGAAATTTGTGTCACTTAAAAATTCTTCATTTTAAACATTCAAGATCCTTCATATATTTCAATATTCCCTAAATTAACTTAGCTTCTTTCTAGATAAAAGTTCTTTTCATTGAAGTTTCCAAATGGTCTCTCTCACCCTCCAGCATAATCAAACATAGAATTCCCTCTTGTTTTACCATATGTAAGTATCTTCTGCATTTTAATTTTAATTTCTTTACTCTCTATAATAATCAAAGTATTAAGTCAAATATTTTTCTGATAAATGTCTTATAAAATACAGCTGAAAATCTAAATACTGTGATTCAGAACTTTGTATATCTATGTAATCTTGGTGGATGGTACTGTTTCGATGGACACATTTTTTTCTTCTTTCTTCTTACAAGCTATACAAGTTGTCAGATGTACATAATGTGCAGCAGTTTTCCAGTAAATATTAGCACATTTGTTTGCCAATGCTCAAATATCAAGACATAGAATAACCAATAAAACAAAGAAATAAGGATTATAGTTGAGGGAGACTCATTTGCCAGATTTCTGCACATGACATAAAGGTGTGTTAATCTGTCCTGTGTGGTCACAAAAATCACTCAGTTGAGCAGACTAGTACATTTAGGAGTAAATACACTAAGCACAATTGCTCTTTGATTGTCTGATCTTTGAAAAAGGCCTTGGAAAGGAGATAGTATAAGCATTCTTGTTTGGTGGAAGTTGAATACAATTATACTTAGGCTTATATATTTTAAACATAAGGTTTTCTAGATGTGGTGACACATACCACATAATAAAATAATAATAATAATTTTGGTGATTTGAAGCTGGAAGAACAAGGATCAAGAGTCTATGGTCATCTTTGCCTGTATAGCAAGGAGTTTTCAGCCAAAGCAGTCTATTAGAAACTGTGTCTCTATAACCTGTATGCATAATGAAGATACAACTAAACAGAACAAGGATTAGAAAGGTTGGGGAGAAGAAGGGAAAGGTGAGGAAGGGGTTGTAGGTGGAAACAGAGAAGGGATATGAGGAGGAAGAGTTGTTGTAATACACATATTAAGTTAACTCAAAATGTGATATAAAACATACCTATAGCTCCGTATGTATCATATTATATCTCTATATATGGACATCTCACTTAGGAATAAACAGAGAAGACCAGCTGAATGTTCTTGGATTTGGAGATAAAGTTTTAAACATACACAAAACCATTAACCATGAAAAATACATTTTACTGTAATATGATTTAAATTTTCTGATATTTTTAATTAATTAACTTGTATTTATTTATTTATTTATTTGTTTATTTATTTATTTATTTAGTGTGTGTGTGTGTGTGTGTGTGTGTGTGTGTGTGTGTGTGTGTGAGTGTGTGTAGATTAGAAGACAACTGCCCAGAGTCAACTCTTTCCATCCTCCAAGTGTTTACTGAGATGGAACTAATCTAACCAGGGTTGATGACTAAACCTGCACTAAACCATCTCACTGGGCCAAAATTTCTGATTTTAAATGAAAACATTATAAAGACTTAAAAAGCAAAGCAGAAATGGGAGAAAGCTTTTGGAAGACATAGTCTGTCAAATATCCAAATTAAAGAAATTAAACTTGAAACTCAGCAAAAATAAGCTCAACAGGTGGCCACTACACACACAGAATATCTGAAAATAGTATCAATAAAAGAACAGGTGAAAAGTGAGCATGTGGAAAATGGCCCGATGTCATTTGTCAATAAGATACTGTACATTCAAAGAACTCTGAGACTCTGCTACGCTGTAATTATAATGACTAAAATTCAGAAACCCAAGAACATTAAATCCTACTCAGGATTTAGAGCATACATTTACATTCTTTGCTGCTGGGAATACAGAATGGGACAGCCATTCCAAAGACTCTTGCATATCTTCTTATAAAGCTAAATACAGTTTTATCACACAATCTAGAGACTACATCCCACACTAATTTATGTAATTAATTGAAATCTTACATGTACAAGCTCCAAGAATGCCTGATTTGTATGATGAGTCCTGGTTGAAACTTCTGCTATCAGTCCCCCTAGCGATGTCAATTAACCTCCTTCAGGCATTATTTCACACTGGAAGATAAAAGTGCTAAAGGAGTCTCTTAGGGCTTCAAGGCTATCATTAACATTTATGCATAGAAAGGTGAAGGAGCCAGGAAGCAATTATCAATGCTTAGCCTGGCTCTGTCCTTGGCATGAACTTGGCTCTATGGATCGAGTACCATGCTGCATGGTTAGTCATGAGTTACCATAGTCACACACAGAGATCAGAGGTCTTATCAAGATCCAAATGATATCAGTGTTTGCAATATTAGATGAGGGCCACATTATTCTAGAGCATTTCCAGTATCTCCAGCTGTATGAAGTCTGTGAAATGAATTTATTTTGTGTATGTTTTGCTACAACAATTGTTAAGAATATTTTTGAGGAAGCTCCCTAGAAAATGTAACTGTGAGGAAAAACAAATGTACAAAACCTAAGAATAATTTTCAAATATGTTAATGGTTATAGGGATGATGTTGAAAGATTAGTTATCTCCTTGAGACAAGGTATGCTTATATTGTATTTTTAATGTGTTGTCCTTTAAATAAGTTTTGTGTACACTTAAATCATTATCTGTAATTTCCCAACAATCCATGATTTCACTTGTAAATATGAAACACTCTCAACTGGAAAATATTATGTACTACTCAAATAATAATTGAATGGCAGCAAGGAATTTAGAAAACATAAAAATTAGAAAACACATCAAGAATAAAAATACCAATAGAATAGCAGTTATGTTAATTTGTTCTACTGCTGTGTAACATTCTCTTTGGAGTTGAAGAATTCTATCCTGTTGGAAAGCAGCTGTTGTGAGTATTCACCTGGGATGGGATGGGCTATAGGTGATGCAGCTTCTTTAGTGTCAGCCATCAAAGTGAACCCTCAGCCCTACTCCCAGTGAAACCTTTGGCTCACCAAGTTGGACTTTGGTATAATTTTTACTTTCGTGTCTTGTGAGTTCTTTGTTGGAAATGAATAGATGTTTTAAATAATGTTTCCCCAGGGAAATTTTCAGGCAACACTTCTGTAAGTGAGAGGGGGGAAAAGATACTTTCAGAAGGAAGCTTTTAAGAAGAAATACAATGCTGATGCTTGAATGACATCATCTCTCCTCATCCTCATAAGACATCGAGTTGCTTCCCATAACTAAAGCCCAAATTACCTAAAGGAATAGGAAGCTACACTGTTGTCCCTATAGGCACAATTCTTTACCAACAACATTTAATATAGTACTGCTTATGTTACTGTTTTCAGAAGGATTAGAGTTTCGGATACTCTAAATATAATACAATGTAATTTCCATCATAATGATTGAATAGACATTATTCACACAAATGGTGAAGGTAAACAATGATGTTATTCATCAAAGGATTTAATTAGATCAAAACTGTAATTTCTCTGCCTTATTATTTTATAAGTGAATAAATAGATCCACTGCTTTAAACAGTGCATATAAATAATAATAAAGAATATGCATGCATTATATTAAATTTACATTTAATCCTTTTATACTTAAAATACCATTGAATTTATTAAAAATCAGAATGAGATAATTTAAATATTGCACATTATTCTCTGGCTGTTCAAACTAAAAATGAAAAATACTTATAAAACTTTTCTTGTTAGTTTATTTTTATTCTAAAATGATATTTTTTATGGAAACCCCACATAAAATTGTTCCCCTTATTTATTTATTATATTTGTGTTTTAATTTTACACATCAGCCATGGGTTCCCCTGTCCTCCCCCCTCCCGCCCCCCCCCCCACCTCTCCCCCAGTCCTTCCCCTCCATTCCCATCTCCTCCAGGGCCAAGACTCCCCTGGGGATTCAATTCAACCTGGTGGATTCAGTATAGGCAGGTCCAGTCCCCTCCTTCCAGGCTGAACAAAGTGTCCCTGTGTAGGCCCAAGGTTCCAAACAGCTAGCTCATGCACTAAGGACAGGTCTGGGTCCCACTGCCTGGATGAGATCTACATGAACAATCTGGACGACAGTAGGAGTAATGAAGGGCAAGGTTCCAGGGAAAGAGAGCTTAGGGGAGCAGGAGATCCCAGCTGGATCAAGAACAGAAAGGGAGAACAAGGAATAACAGACCATGATAAATGAAGACCACATGAGAACAGGAAGAAGCAAAGAGCTAGAGAGGTCCCCAGAAATCCACATAAAATTTTTTATGTGGTGTTTGGAACACTTATCCTGACCTCTATGGCTTTAATTATTTTGCATAAATGTTTATACATTTTCAAAAATATTTAAATCAAATATTTATTCTGTAAAACTATTCAATTGCTCTTAACTCAAACAACACATACATGGCCATAGTCAACATATGCAGTTGGCTTTTTCTTTGGGCTACCAGCCAGCTCCTAAATAATGACATAGATACTCATTATTAATTATAGATGCTTGGCCTTAGCATAGCTTAGCTAGCTTTTCTTAACTTAAATGAACTCATTTCTATTAATTTATGTGCTGCCCCAAGGCTCATCTTTGTCATCTATGTACTGTCCATTCTCCTTTCCTGCTTTCCCTATGTCTGACTGGCTGGCCCCTAGCTGCTGCTGGCTGGCTGCTCCCCCAGTTCTTCTCTCTGCCCATCCCTCTTCTGGCTAGCTAATTGGTGTTCAGCATTTCATTAGATCAATCAGGTGCCTCAGGCATGTAAGGTGAGACAGCAACATATCTTTATATACTTAAACAAATATTCTATTCCACAACAAACATATAACATTATTTTGTTACTCTTGAGTAGACTATAGAGACTATATATACGGTCAATTCTGTTTGTATCCTAAAGGACATTAATTAACTCATGGGGGAACACCTTTCTGAAAATATTGGCACTGTTCCTTTCTTATACATATTCACAGTATAGGAAAGACAAACTGTAAGATATCTGAAATTATTGTCTGATAGGGAATACATATTGTCAACTCCTGCTAATTTAATGAATCTTTGGAAAGAAAAGCTAAATTTCTAAAAATTTACAAAATTTTAAAAGTTCAACTATTTCTTTTTATTTTGTTTTTATTTTATGATTAATTTAATTTTACATATCAGCCATGGATTCCCCTGTCCTACCTACCCCCACCCCCAGCCTTCCTCCCTGATGCACCCCTTCCCCCATTCCCACCTCCTCCTAGGCAAGGTCTCTGTGGATTCAGCTCAGCCTGGTAGATTCAGTGGAGGCAGGTCCAGTCTCCTCCTCTCTGCACCAAGGCTGAGCAAAATGTCTTAGCATAGGCCCTAGGTTCCAAAAAGCCAGCTCATGTACTAAGGATAGGTCCTGGTCCCACTGCCTGGGGGCCTAATAAATAGTTCAAGCTAATCAACTGTCTTACTTATCCAGAGAGCCTGATCCAGTTCCATGGGGGCTCCTTGGCAATTAGTTCACAGTTCATGTGTTTCCACTTGTCCCTGTGCTTTTTCCAATCATGGTCTCAATATCTCTTGCTCATATAATCCCTCCTCTCTCTCACTGATTGGACTCCTGGAGCTCCATCTGAGTCTTGGTCATTGATCTCTGCATCTGCTTCCATCAGACACTGGATGAAAGTTCTATCATGATAGGGTCTTTGGCCATCCAATCACCTGAGTAGGTCAGTTCTGGCTTTCTCTCAACCATTGCCAGTAGTCTATTGTGGAGGTATCTTTGTGGATTTCTAGGGATCTCTCTAGCACTCTGCTTAGCCACAACCTGGAAACAACCTAGATGCCCTTCAATTGAAGAATGGATAAATAAAAATGTGGTACATATACACATTTGGAGTACTATTCATCAGAGGAAAAAAAAATGACATCATGAGGTTTGCAGGCAAATGGATGGAACTAGAAAATAACATCCTGAGTGAGGAAACCCAGACTCAGAAAGACAAACATGGTATGGACTCACTCATAAGTGGATACTTCATGTAAAGCAAAGGATAAGCAGACTGCAACTCACTGCTCCAGGGAGGCTACCTAGTAAAGAGGACCCTAAGAAAGACACAGGGATCGCCCAACAACAGAGAAATGGATGAGCTCTACATGAGCAAACTGGGGGGGGGGGGTGGTAATGGAGGGCAAGGGTTGGGGGAAAGAGAGCTTAGGGGAGCAGGAGGTCCCAGCTGGATCAGGAACAGAGTGGGAGAACAAGCAAAGAGACACCATGATAAATGAAGACCCTGTGAGAATAAGTTCAACTATTTCTTAATTTATAAAAATTTCAGTGAAAAATGTAGATATGTATGACCTCAAAAAATGTGCGATTTTTCTACTAGGTTGAAAGTTATTGACCCTTCCAACCATACAATTCTCTTCCACATTTCAAACAAACTGCAGCTTATGAGATCTGTCTTAGTTACAGCACTTTGAATAACTGGTCATCCAGTAACAAAGCTCAGTATCCAGTGTTGCAGAGGGGACTCCAAGGAATGGTGAACACGCAATGAAACTTTTTTCACAAGTTTTTGTAATCCCAATTTCATTTATAGTTTTAATTTTTATTTACTCTAAAGATAGTCAAGCAATGAAGATGAGTAAAATTTCTCCATAATGGAAATAAAATTAATATAATTTTCAGAGTTTTAAAAACAGATTTATTATTATCTTGCCTGTATATATATATATATATACACCACAAGTAAAAAGGCAACCACAAAAATAAACATTTTCAAGTAATTCATTTTAGTTTAGTCATTGGTATATGCTTTAGGTTTTTTAAATTGCAAAATATCAAGTAAATAGATACAGTTTAGCTCATTTTTAAAAGCTACCTACCTTCCATTGACTTAGATTTCTTGTTTTATATAGACTTTCACAAAATTGTTGGAGACTGTAGAGGGACTCTGGAGAAATTTTATCTTCCAGATGTAAATTTCATAAGTTTCATAGGAGGAAGATGCATTTTGTTTTCCATAAACATGTTTAGAAGCTCCAATGTGCCATGTTTCTTGGTTACGCATCATAACTTTAGTTTGGCCTAACAATTTATTCTAATTAAATATCTAAGAACTAAATCATCCCTATATGTGACCCACTTGGATAAACATTTCTTTTAGTTTACCTAGAACATTATTTAATGGATAAGTATGTTTCAGGAAAAAAATAATTCATCCACAATTATTGCTCAGTTAGTGAGTCATTGCATCATGGATCAAGAGATTTAAGAAAAGTAGAGACTTCCAAGATTCACAATTCAGCAGTTCTTAAAATGCTTCCCACAGCACTCTTCCTTGATATCTTGATTAAAATCTGTCTCTTTTCTTGAAAAAAAAAAATCAGATTTAGAAACATTTGTACATTTGTGTTCATTTTCAATAAGTTTAGAACAGGACTTGTATTAGAAAGTTATGAACATTGGTCAAATTCCACATTTTATAATCAAAATTTAACTTTTAAAGGTGAAACAACTTGTTTTAGGTAAGGTATAACAAAAGCCAGATTTTCTGAAACCTGAATTCTTTTCTTATATTCTTTTGCAATCACTATTGTTATAACAAACAACTGGAAAAAAAAAGTTTATGGTAACCAGACCCCCTGCAAGACAAATTTAGTTGTTATTCCATGTATCTAAATGCATCTATTTTTTTTTTTTTTAATAGAATGTTACACTACAAATGATGGTTAAGGGACAGGCTAGCCACTCTGTGAGGTTAAACAGCAAGATTCAGGGCAGGAGCTATGCATATCTCTTGTTTGTTTACTTCTTTTGTTTGGGGGGAGAGAGAGGAGGGAGGGAGGGAGGGGGAGAGGGAGAGAAAGGAAAAGGGAGAGGAAGAGATTCTGTGTGTGGGGAGTACAGGTGAATGTGCACATTTATTTAGAGGTTAGTGCTCAATCTTTGTGTTTTCCCTCAGAAGACAGTATAACAAGGGCTTGCCAGTCAGGTCTGCCTCTCCAGGAATGGGATTTTAGCATTCACTACCATACATAACTAGATTTTCCATGGTTTATAGAGATTGAACTCTGGTTCTCATTCTTGTGCAGTAAGTAAGTATATTTCTAGATGAAATATTTTCCCAGCTCCTGCAAATATATTTTAAATAAAGTTAATGGATTCCTTTTTACTGAATGGTGTGAAGATTGGTGAAAGTGTATAAGGAAAGTGTGTGAGATACCAGAGAATCTGGGTGTCTCAACTTTATACCAAGAGATAAAGTATTACACATATGTGTAGATATAATCTGATTTTTAAGAAACTGTCTCAAATCATCTTAAATTTGTCTTTTTGACAAGTCAATCTTTGGAATTGATGGATATTATAGAATAATATATTTTAAATTCATCCCCCACAGGCTCTGGGAAATTCCATACCGCCTCTCCATATAAACACCTTGACTAAAGCTTGGTTCATGGGAGTGGATAGATATGCATCAGAAAGTTCATCCTTCAAGGCCCCCTAAAACAAGTGAGCTAAGCTCATATGAACTCACATAGACTAAAGCAGCATGCACAGGGCCTACATGGATCTGCACCAGGATCTGTGCATATATACAATAGCTTTTAGTTTAGTACTTTTATGGGACACCCAAATGTGTAAATGAGTGGGTCTTTGATTCTTGTGCCTTCTCTTGGGACTCTTATTTTTTCTGTTGACTTGTCTTTCCCAACTTTAATATGATTTTCACTTTATCTTATTATATTTTACTTTTTATATTTTGGTGTTTGAAAAGAAAGTAAAAAAAAGTTTATTCTCCAACTAGACAACTATTTTCTTTAATGCAAATTTCACTTATTTGTCCATATTCTTTGATGTAGGCCAATAAATAAAAATAGTGCCTTATAAAGCTGGAGAGATGGCTCAAAGGTAAAGAGCATGTCTTACTCTTGCAGAGGATTTAGTTTGATTCCTAGCACTCATATGGTAGCTCAAAACAATCCACAATTCCAGTGCCAGGGGATCTGATGCCCTCTAGTAACCTCTACATGTACCAGGCATGGATATGATACACATACCTACATACTGGCAAAATGTTTACTTACTAAATTTTTTTAAAAATACTATAAATCAATGAATTTATATTCTAATAGTGTCTCTCCCAGTTAGTTTCTATCTCACACCACTGAAGGAGATATGGTAATTGAAATTATTCTATTGTTCAGAGTACATATTTAAAGGAAGTCTTTGTAAAAGACTATGACTCATGCACACATTCTGTTCATCTTAATTACTTGATTTCTTCAGAGTTGCTTTAATCTGTTCTATGCCCTGGGTGTGATCTCTATCCCTCAGTTTTTAAACTTATCTTCCATTGCTTCCTTTGTTCTTGGTTTGTACTGATTATTAACCAACAGAATCCACGATAACCCAAGAGGAAATTTTCCGGAGATGTCTGTGCAGGTTTTCTAGGTTGGATTAGCCTGCTAGTGAGGGATTATTTTGATCAGATTAATTGAAATAGAAAACTCACCCTAAATGTGAGCAGCATCACTTATTGGGCTTAGAGTCCTGGACTGGTAACAAAGAAAGTGAATTTAACACTAATGTTAACCCACTCTGCTTCCTGACTGCAGATGAATGGTGACCATCTTCTTCAAGGAATAAGCACCTCTGACTTCCTGCCTTGGTAGACTGTACCCTTCAACTGTGAGTCAAAAGAAACCTCTCTTTCCTGAAATGACTTTTCTAATCTTATCAATGGAAAAAGTCACACTATTTGTCTCTCACTTTTTTTCTTACTTTTATATAATTGTGTTTCCCTCATATAGATTCTTCAACTACATTAAAAATTTAAACAAAGATCTTTCATAATATTACTAAACTATGCCCTCTGAATATGGGTGATGATTATGTGGCTAGATCTGTCTGGGGAGCCCCGGACAGTGGGACCAGGACTTATCCCAGGTACATGAATGGCTTTTTGGAATATATTCCATAGAGTGAGATACCTTATTCAGTTTTGACACAGGGGGAGGGACTTGTTCCTACCTCAACTTTGTATGCTAGACTTTGTTGATTCCCCAAGGGAGGCCTTGACCTGTCTGAGGAATGAATGGGTGTGGAAGTGGGGGAGGTGGGAAGGGCAGGAGATGGGGAGGGAGGGTGAACTGGGATTGGTATGTAAAATGAAAAAAAAAACCTAATTTTTAAAATAAATACATTTTTTAAAAGGTGGAACTCATGAGGTTAAAATATCAACTTTAGAGCTAGAAATTCTTAGGAAGTGTTAGTGCTAAGATATTAGTGTATTAGTGCTAAGATATATATATATGTACACACACATATAATGTGAAATGTGTGTCTAAAAGGACAAAGATGAGAGGAAAACTCATCAGACATGAGAGAAGAGAAGGAAGTTAGTAGAATGTGTTTTCTTGAATAAGTTACTATTGTGAACATGTGGATAGCTTTGAGACCAGTGCCAGTGGGGGAAAAAAATAGAGGCAGAGCATGCCATGGCCAATGTCATCACAACAGAGGATTGTACGTAGGTACCTAAGGTTATCTCTCAGTAAAGCTGGCACTCAATGATTCAGTGCTCTTCCCAGTGAATAGAATTCCTGGCATTTCCATGTCCCCATTTCTGAGCCAGCTCCCTTGGCCTGAAAGGTAGTGAGAAAGAGTCTCAGGTGCTTCCAAATGGAATGCACCAGAGTGGTATGTGCTGTAGAGATAGGGGAGAAGTGCTCTCAGCAACAGAAGCAAATTATTCACCCTTTAAATTTACATACACATTTGAAGTATGAGTCTGACTCTGTACACATCTTAGTAGCATTTAACATTTTGTTTCTTTATGTACTGCTTCATTGAAAGTAATTATTTGTCTCTTCTCCTTTGCTTCAAAACACACTGACACTCTGGTGATTCATGAGACAACCCATGGGTCATATGCTGGTTTAAGGCATGAATGTCAAGACTCATGAGTGAAATTTCTATTCTTGCAAGATGCAAAACCCATGCTTTGCAGTTGTAGGGACAGAGGTTTTGAGTCATTTCAGATAACAATTGGGCAGTCCTGTTAAATGTGGGTGATTGCTGAGTGGTATTCTCAACCTTTTAGAGGAACTTTAGGAATTCTACCATGAAGGCTGACAGAGATCACATAAGTGAGCACAAGGATGAAGAGTTGCTAATTAAGAGATGCTTAAATTTGCTGATTCCTTGCGTCAAGCTTGCTCTTCTCAAGCCGCCAATGTTAGGATCATACACCAAATACACTTAAAAGGATAACATATCTTAGTGATGTTTCTCTTTCTTTAAAAGCAAAGTAATTATAACTTCTTTCATTGTATGTGCTCTTAAAATTAGTGAAATCTCAATATAGGCAGCCAGCTTAATTGGATGTGTCCAGAGCTAGATCAAAAATTAAAAACAAATAGCCTAGGTTTTAAAATTTCTATGATGATTATTATAATTTACTGTCTTCAGTAATGCCGCCCTTTAAAACTTCAATTTTTCTGGGTCATTCAGGTTAATGGCACTTTATAACATCAAAATTTTACAGAGAGTTTCATTTGAGGATAGATGTCTTTTCCAGGACGGCCATACATACTGTAGACCATGTTGACTTTGATGTCTTTTTATGGGCATGTAGAGAAACAGATTTCAAACCCAACATTCAACAAGTCTACCTTAATATTTTCCCTGCAGGCTTGCATCTGGCTGGATAGTTTTATGATTGCCAGGTTAATCCTGGTCCACAGACCATGCTCTTTCTTATATCACTTCATTACTTACTTGTACCTGAGCAACCAGAGTCCCTGTGTCCTGTATTTTCTTGATATTTCTGGAATTGCATTTTATAACCATATCTACCAGGCAAATGCATTCCTAATATTTATTTATCATCTTTGTCTATGATCACATATTAGTAAATTTTTCAACAATTAATACGTATTTCCTCACCTATTCTTTTGTGAAGTCCATGCATTTAGTTTATGCAAATAAACTTTATATAAATATAGTCCACAATTGGATTAATTCTTAGTTTACCTTTTTTTTTTCTGAGACTGTTTAGTTTTGTTTTGTTTTGTTTTGTTTTTCTGAGAACTCTGCACATTGTAGGTAATGGAAAATTAACTACAATAAAAGAAGAAACATATAAATGAATTATTGTTAAATTACTTAGGACTTAAAGGCCATCATCACTGAAGCTTAGACATGCACTAAGGAATATTGCAGGAGAGTATTAACAAAGAAAGAACTGTCGGGGGCTAGAGAGGCCATTCAGTGGTAGAGTGCACTTGCTGTTTTTCCAAGGATCCTAGTTCACTTCCCAGCATCCAGGACAAACTGCTGTCAGTTCAGATCCAGAGGATTTGATTCCTTTTGCTGGTCACTGGGAGAACTTCCACACATGTGTGTCATGCATTCAGATACACATACACATATATTTTCAGAAAGAAAAAAAAAAACTGTTGTTTGATGATATCTAACAGACTGAGGTTATATGAAAGGAACCCCATCTGGAAATAAGATAATAGACAATAAGGATATGGTTGTTATTATTCTTCACTACTACAGATTTTAGAGTTTCCCATTTATTATTTGATTTGTAGGACACATATGTTAGAGGTCTAAAAGTTACCCAGTTGAAAAAAAGAAGGAGAGCATGGAAGAGTGATAAATATTATCAACCTATAACTGTTACTGTGGAGACATTTAATTTACTTCCTAAATATAGTCACACAGCCCAGTATGATGGACAAATACTGAAATTCAGCTATTTGAATAAGTAGGTATCGCAGGCATACAGTATATCCCTAAACTGTAAGAAAAATCTGTCAAATATCACACTGACAAAAATTTTAATTGTTTTAGACGCAAATAGCATTTTGCATATAATATATTAAAATAAATTCAAATAGCATTTTGTAACAAAGTATTCTTAAATTAATTTCACATTTATACTCTTTGAAGAATATAAATACAAAAAAGTAAAATTATATATGTTATTTAAATTTTATTACTACAGGAGTATTTGGCCTTGCTGCAAAACAAAAGTGATGATTTCAGGAAGATGAGCAAAAATACAATAGAAAATGTGGAGGAGATCTAATTGCAATTTTTTCACAAACCTGAAATAAAAGAATAAATTGGAGAATTGTAGGTCAAGACACAATTATGAAATGTCTGCTATATGGCTTCTATTGTCCATATGAGCACTATAACTATGTTTGCTCATAAAACGAAGTCCAATGACAACACTCAAAATGATAAAAGTGTGCATTTGCACAGCAGATATTTGAGTACTTAGTGGTTAAAACCAGGATAATGTGTCCCTGCAAGGTTCTGACACTTCCCACAGACACTTCTAAAAAAAACAAATTACTGTGATTTGAATGTGGAATGTCCCCCACAGGCTCATGTATCTGACAATTGGTTTCCAGCTTATTCCCTATTTTGGAAGGCTATGGGATATTTAGTAGGTACAGCCTTGAAGGAGGAAATGGGTCCCTGGGGGCAGTAGACCTTGAGGATTGGGAATATAACTGCACTTACTGTCTGCTCTCTTCTTAACTGAGGCAATGCACCCAGCCTTCCCATATACATGCCATAATAGATTCTAGTTTCTTCCACTGTGTGACAAGGCAAACTCTCATCCCTCAAGATGGTTCTTGTTAGATGTTATGACCCATCAATGAGAAAAGAAATATTATACAGACAGAAAAAAATATTTTATATATAGTTTGACTGCAATAAGTCTCTTAAATTGTCTTCATATTTAGGCTCATTTGCAATAAGTAGGAAGGAAATAAAAATATAGGTAATGACTAATTTAGGAATATAAATAAGAGCTTAATATACTAATGATAAATACTATGTGTGTAGTCAGAAAAAGATACAATTAAGCAAAATGAAATAATACCATGCAGAATTTTTGAAAACAAACCAAAGACTTGTCATCAGAGCAGTGATTGATTCTTATAAAAGTATTGAATTACTTAATCAATAAGGGAAGGTCACAATAGTGGGGAAAAGCTTATGTGTGTGGTTTTTTTTCCTCATGTATGAGGGACAGTAATAATTTTTAATGGCACAGTTCCAAAAGTTACTCTTGAGCAATCACGAGGAAGTGTAGTAAAGAACAGCCTTTTAGGAAAAAAAATGTATACAACAAAATACAACTTCTCATGAAAGTCTCTTGAAGTTTTCATTTTTGATTTCTGCCATTCAGAACATAAATAAGGTGTGGCCAAAAAGTATAGTCTTCCAGAATACACTGAACACACAAGGATTCTGTTTGTAGCCATTCCTGTATGACCTTACACCATTTGTATAATATTTTTCTTAGTACTTTTCAAATGATATTTTCAGTGCTTTCCTTTTATCTTCTGATATTTTATGAAAATATATCTTAGGACAGTGAATGTTTTCAATAAATTCATCTATTCTTACTTGTTTGTCAGACCTGAAAGCTAATTTTCGTGCTAATATTCTATTTATATAGAGGGGATGTTCAGAAAGTGACTGATTAATTTATATCCTCAATGTTATAAAGTAACACAGATAGTTAATAGTAATAGCCAGTTTGATAACATAATTACCATACTTAATTGGAAGTAGTCCATGTGTTTATTTATTTTAAGTTTCTTTTGTCTCATTTATTCCTCACAATGTGATTGCAAGAGTTCTATTGTCTAATGCTTAGCAACTAAATATGAAAACATTTAGATAACATCCTGGAACTTACTAAAAACAAAACATTTTAAAATAGGATGCCCAGACATGATCATTTAAAAGATGCTGATGAGATACATCTAATGAAGTTACTTATTGGGAGGTAGCCCACTTTTGAGACATTTTTGAAGAGACTATCCAGAGCCAAAGATAAAGCCCTGATCTGATATTTGATGAAAAGTAAAATTTCCATATCTTCATTTAAGAAAGAGTTAAATGTACATTTGTCCCATTGGTTCATCTATCAAGAACTGAGACTTACTGACAGCTCTGCAGGGTGACTTTGTATAAAAGTATTCCTGTCTAGCAGAATGTGCATATACCCTGAGATTCCTGGCAGGGTTCCTCTACCTGAACATCAGGAAAGTCTGAAGATATGATACATATAGAAAGCATTGCTTTCACTTGAAAATATAATTTAGACTATATATTCTTTTGTACATTTTTTCACAAAAGCTTCTTTTTCAAAGAGACAAAAAAAAGATGTTTTTGCTGTTGTGCTAAAGTATCCAAAAATATGTAAGAAATACATAGAAAGTGTTGTAAATTGTAGCATCATAAAATTCATATTTCTGTAACTGTATCACTTCCCTCCCCCCCCATAGACAGATCTGATTCAAAGCTTCAAACACCTTTGCATAGGAAGAGACAGAGAATTCTAAAATTAATTAGGTATTTTTTGCTTCCACACAATTTCTACAAATAACAAAATGAAATGGAATATTGTTCTGCCCAATGTACCAATGGTTTATGAACTTTTAAGGAACAGTACAGAAATAGCTGTCCTGATCAATTCACAAAGATCATTTTAATGGTCTTTACAATCATTAAAAATGTTATTGGCAATTTCTCTTCCAGTTTTGATGCCATTTTAGTTTGTTTTAAATTCCAGATTCAAATCATAGAGCTTTGCAACCTTTTCATTTGCATTGGTGCACTCTCCTTTTAGAGGAAGAAGATGCTGACTAAATTAATATGTTACAGCATCGAGGCTCCAGATCTGGAGGCAGCAACCTAATCATCCTGGGGATGGGGTGGGGGCATTTCCACATTATTATGATTCAGAATAGGTCTGCAGGCTAATGTGCTAACAGATGACAGCACAGCCCCGAAATCTAGAATAACTATTTGACTTAATATGTTCAGAGACCAAACAGTACATTTTTGAAAAAATTAAAACCATTTAAGGTTTAGATTTGCACAAAAAAATGAATCATAATTATTTTAGAGAGAGATAGTAATTAAGAGAAAAATGCTTTCATGCCTTAAAAGTAGAACTTAAATATCTTATTTTCTGCTAACAGGATATTAAAATCAACTTAACTACTTTTATTATTGCTGAATGCCTAAGACTGCTTAGCCCCTATCTGACATGGATAGTATACCTATCTAAAGTGTATTCTAATTTTTCAGTTTTGTTAAATTTTTAGAACTTATCCTCTCCCTCTGCAAATTTGCATGTATACTTGTACTTAGAGTCAGTATATTTCTCCATGGCTCTTGGTGTTGTATCTTTATTCTCCATGATGACTGATCCACAATGGCTCTGTCTGATAATACTGGCTTTTCCAAACTCTTGAATACCTGTGTATGCACATCTTTTCCCAGTATCCTGTTTCCTACTAGAAGCTAACTAGCCAGAGAATCAAAGCCTGAGTGATTCCAATATATAAATCCCATACTTCTATATTTGTTTACTTGGCAAACACCACATGAAGATCATGAGTTATTGAGTGATTGTCAAGCTTTCTCAAGTTTTTTTGCAAGGCATGGGACCTATCTGAAGTCACAATTTAATGTATATAAAACAACAGATCTCAATGTTTAGTGTACATAAAACTCATATAGCAGATGGTTCCCCATTAAATTACAGGATTCAAGTTGCAATGCTCAAAATTACTACTTGATCAGGTTTGTGGCAGGGGCCATCTGTAGATCTATCTAGCATATGCCCAGGTGAGGTGAATTCTTCTGGAGTAAGCACAATATACTTCTGGAGTAGGTATGAGATACTTCTGGTGTGAGATTAGCTTTAAGAGCTCTCCAACCCACCTGGGGAGATGGCTCAAGGGTTAATTAAGAGCACTTCTAGCCCTTGCAAAGGACTTGGGTTTGAATCCCAGCACCTACTGGCAGTAAAAACAAAACAAAACAAAAACAAACAAACAAACAAAAAACAAACCAAAAAACAAAAACCTGTAATTCTAGTTCCAGAGTATCTGACACCCCCTTTGACTTCTAGAACACCAGCTTTGCATATGGTATACAAGCATACTTGCAGACAGAACACTAACACACACAAATTTCTAAAATTATATGAATTACCATTTTAAAAGTTAGAATGCATTCTGACTAGCTTGGGAGAATGCTGGAAAGTTACATAAGTGATATGTTGCTGAGAGAGTAAAATTCAACAATATAACCTCATATACATAAAAAGCAAAATATATAGAGATTAAAAGGACTTTCTGAAAATAAGAAACTCTATGTCAAACAAAAGCATAAATACTTGAGCTGAATATTTAAAATATCCAACTGTTTAAACATGTGTCAAGAAAATAAATCATATCCATTTTAGCAGGGTAAAGTGACAACTTTTTGTACTTTCATTACCTATGTTTAATGAAATAACCTTCAAGACAGTGCTATAAGAAGGAAGACACCATCTCCTGAGTCTGCAGTTTTGCATAAGACAATACTTTGCACCCTGCACAGAGGAATAAGCTTCACTGATTCATGGGACCTGCACTATTTAATAACTCTTAAAAAGCCTTTTGTTTCCATTTCATTTGCTTACTTATACTTATTTTTATTTTAGATAAATGTATTTATTCACAATATTAATTAAAACAGATGTACTACTACAGCAAATATTGAATTAACATTATGCATATTACTATATCTTATTTTACTGAAAAAAAAAATGATATAAGCAAGAGTCCAGGCCTTGAGGAGTTCCAATCTTAGTACAGGGAGTAACATATTTGCACACATGCCTTCAATGTAACAATATCTGTCATTTCAGCTGCACTGAAAGCAGGTGACAGGAAGTGGCAAGAATGTATCTTGCTGACACCATGTAAACACTGTGACAGATAGAAACCATGAAAATTAGCTTCGGTGTATTATTACCGATATATTGCCTTAGTTCCTTTTCTTGCTGCTGTGACAAAATACCTGATGAAACAAGTTTAAGGAAGTAAGGGTTTATTTTGTTTAGCATCTGATGATTTGTCATAAGGAGGAAGACATGACAGCAGCTGGTGATATTACATCCATAGTTAAGAAGCAGAGAGAAGCAAATGCTTGTGCTCAGAAAACTTGGTCTTATTCAATGTAGAAACCTCAACCTGCAGAATGATGATGCCCGCAGACATAATGGCCTCTCCTACCTCAACTAATCCAACCTAGAAAATCCCCAACAGACAAGCCCAGATGCTTGTTTTCTGGGTGATTACAGATCGCAACAGTTGATGACATTAATCATCACAGATATGGATGTTATTGCAAAAGATTGTTGTTTCATTCAGTATTTCTGTATTTTCCAGTTCCTTTGAATGGGTAATGTTGGGGAATATTATTTTAAGGTGTGTTACTTTTCTTTATGTTGCAGTTCTTCAATTCTGTGGAGCTTGTTACTGTGCCTGTCTAGAACACCTGATAGTCTAATAGAGTGCTGAGTGGCCAATAACGAAGCAAGAGAAAGGATAGGCCAGGCTGGCAGACAGAGAGAATACATAGAAGAAGAAAGGCATTGGGAGCCATTCACCCAGCTGCTCAACAAGTCATAGAGTAAGAGTAAGGTTTACAGAAGTAAGAGAACAGGAAGAGCTCAGAGGCAAAAGGTAGATGGGCTAATCTAAAGTTAAAGAATGCCGGCAAGAAACAAGCCAAGCTAAGGATAAGCATTTTTAATTAAGAATAAGCCTTCATGTGTGATTTAGTTGGGAGCTGGGGGGGGGGGAAGTGGGGACTAAAAGAGCAGAAACAAACAACAGTTACTTTTATAGAATGAAGCAAACAAAAATTTAAAAAAGTAAACTGAAGATAAAATGAAAGGTTAAGAAAAAAAGCAAGAGACTGATAATCGAAAAGATTCACAGAGAGAGAGAGTGAAAGTGATTTACACTTACATGAAATTGTGACTGAAACCTAAGTCAAGAAGGAGTTTTTAGCAGAAAGATGACAGATCTCGTTTTTGAATTGGACCCACTGACACCTAAGACCTATGTGATAAAAACAAGAGTAGGCAGAGCTACAGCTGGAGTTGGAGAGATAAGCTTGCATGTGCTTATTGTATTTATGACACATGATAAATATTTGGGGGGGAGATAAATCCAGAAATACTATGTAGATGAACCTTGGAAAGTAATTCCTTATAAGACTCAAATTTTATTCAGTGTTTTTTCAAAGTTAGCTTAAATGCTCTTGAACTACCAATATTTTTACACATTTTTTCCCTGACTGCCAAGCCGACACTAACCTAGTGCCAATATTAAAAATATTTTGAACCAGGAGCAAAACGGACCTTAAAGGAAAAACAGAATTGCAACAGTACGGTAACTGGAGAATTAAAAAGCTGGAACTTAGCTCTGGTACAAATTGCTCTGCTAAGTGCTTTATGGTTGCATGAAGAACCAAAGGGGTTGTCAGCAGGCTCACATTTAATTTCTGTTCTGGGTGAATCTGTGAAAATTATGACAGCTCCTTGACATCCTGGAACTCACTGGCTACTTGTTCACTCCTTGAGAGTAAATATCTGTCAGCTGCCAGAAAGTGGTGGGAAAGATGCCTGGAACTCTCCAGACTCTTTGTTTTAGAATGATGACCATTTTAAGTGCTCAATCACAGGCACCTGCTGGGTCTGTTTCTTAATTTCTAAAGCGAAAATAAGTGGTTCTATTGAATGAAAGGTCCAATTTCTGCATGTCAAATTAAACATTTGAGGCCGGAGAAGCAGAATAGGCTCAACAAAATCATCAAATAGGGATGAAACATAAAAATGAATTCCAGGTAGGCACACATATATTCACATATACATACACACACACATGTGCATGCATATATGACTTGCTTTCATTAACTCAAGCCACAGAATATATGATTGCTATCTTTGCATCTTCTCAAGAATAAATCCAGTAGCCTTTGGTTTTTCTTTGTAGACTTTGTTATAGCACAATTTGAAAGCATCTTTTTTAGTTCCCCTTTTGGAAATTATTTTTATGCTAATTATTTTCAGATTAGTAATTTCTGTGATCATTAAATAATCTACTTGAAAATATTTTGCTACATTATACAAAATTCCATTTATAAATTATGGATATATAGTTGATCTGGGGCACTTACTATATATGCTCTGTATTAAATAAATGTTGTTCCAATTTTTACATGGTCAGATAATTTTTTTCTGCTCACATCTCAAATGAATACATAAAATATAATATACAATCAAAGGGGAAAAACAATTTTAATGTGACTCTCTCTAATTATCATATTCACATTCGTAGGCAGAATGACACTAATTATATTAATAATAATGTCAAGAGACTAAATGTTGGATACCGGTAGTTTATTTACAATTTAGAAGCATACTTACAACTGCAATCAGGTCTCCTTCCAAAAATATGTGTTTACAGCCCAGTGTTCTAATTATATCAGAGTCTCATATTTAAGCTGAGTTTAGGGGACAACAGCAGATGATGTTTGGAGTCTACATATGCCATTTTCTCTCAGTTAAATTTTCAATTAACTTTATTTTCAACGTGATATGTATTAACTGTTAAATTGTAAACTGGTGTTTCTAAGCCTCAGTTCACCACCTCCAGACTGAATATTAGTCATGACCAATAATAATCTACACTCTGCCTAATCTCCTATAGATGGATTATGTCAGTCTATCATGTCAGGTATTTTACTATGCCAGTCATTCACTAATGCATCTCTATTGCATGAAAATGTCCTAGATATACCACACACCCTCTACTTACTTAGAGAAAATTCAAGTAATATTATTACAATAACAAGCAGGCATAAATATCATCATGTACAAGGTTCTAGCCCTCAAACCATTTTAGGCATTTTGTACATCTTAGTTCTTTTGACCCTTTGGAACACAGTTTGAGTATGGGGTAATGCTATAGCATGTGCACAAATTTGCTCTCTGGAACTGAAAAATTATGATTGATCCAGGACAAATTAATTCTTAATAAATTGGAAATCATAACGGCAATCTTTTGGCCCTATTGGATAACACAATAAGTAAACTTCTACCAAAAAAAAAAAAAAAACAAAAAAAAAACCTCAGCAATGATTTGAGCCTCCTAGAAAAAAGTAACATAATTAAAACCAATCACTAGTTCATAGAACTTGTCCTTGGAAAGCAGTAGAAACACTTGTAGGTAACAATATCATTAAATATTACATATTATAGGGAGAATACCACAGCATTTATAAGCTTACCTGTACTTAATATGCTTCAGTCACATTAGATTGACTTGTACATATCTGAGAGCAGAGGGCCCCAAGCTTACTTGCATATGATATACCAAGTTTGAAGATAGAGCATGGAATTTCAACACCAGATAAATTAGAGCTGCTTCAGTGAATTTTACTGTTATATTTTACCTCTCTGAAAATATTCTGCAATCTTCCAGATTTGAAGATGTTCACTTGTTATACATACTTTCTTCCAAGTTATCTGGATATTTAAAAAAAAAAAAACAAAAACACCTGCAAGTTGAATTCTTAATAGAACAGTATATTTGTCCTAAAACAGATAGTTCAGTATCATTACCAAAGTACTTTTAATTTATATAAAAGGCAATGAAGTTACTCAAAACATGTCATTAATATGGGATAAAAATTTTTGAAATGATGATATCAAGTTACAAATAAAATGAAGAGAATTATTATATAGATTTCTAAAACATTAGTAAGCTCTGAATGTCTTACATATTTATTATGACCCTAATTTATATTTTCTGTGTTAAAAATTATAATTAATATTGCAATAGCTCCTTTTTGTGATAGGTTGATCCTTGGACTTGAAGCTGGAGTTGTAGTTTTGTGGTATAGCAAATATTCAGTATGTTTAAGGCCCCAGTTTCTATTAATGCTGATGATGGATTTTTGCCTGTGTAAATGTTGGAATATACTACTTCACTACCCTACTTTTATGCATTGACATAATTTCACAGGCACACTAATTTTCTACTTGCAATCCTTCTTATTCTATTTTTGTCTTTTCCAAATATATTATTTTATTTCTTGCACCTTAGTTCATATTTTAATAATCTGTAGAATTTGTAGTCCTTTACACTTCACCATGAACAAAATCCTCCTGATTATGCTTGCCCAGTATTTTTTCTTAGATACTTTATAAGAAGCTACTCTAGAAAACAGATTGATTTATGTGCTTTTGTTAACTTAAATACAGAAAAACAAAGAACTTCCATCTTCATAATATTGAGTCACTTAATCTGTAATCAGGATTTCTTAACAAGTACAAACTGTAAAATAATAACATTTTCATACTAATTCTCTAGTAAGCAGTAGAAAAATTTATGACCATTGACTTCTTATGTCCTCCATGTGTATTAAAGTCACTAACACTATATAGTGAAAATGTTCTTGGCATTTTGCAAAGATATGATTTATCTGCTCTGTAGAAGTTCAAGTGTCAGGAATAAGGCATTCTAACTTCCTAAACTGAATCTGGAATACAAAGTAGATGTTTGACATCCATTATCTTGGTTTGATATAAATAATAGTCCATTTACTTTTGATTTATCTTAATACACATTGATTTTCAATGTGAGGCAGATGGAGACAGCAAGAGTGAAATCTAAAGAAAAAATAATGTTTGAAATTTAGGATGTTTATATCTTAATCAAGTATTTGTGTAAGATAATTTTTAGTTTCTTGTGGAATTTAAATATATTAATATGTCAAAGAGTAGGCTGGCATTCACAGCATTCTAATGAAAAACATGTTTTTTAAGAAAACCGCTTAAATAATGTAGAATTAGTACACCTGTTGTGAAAGTTTATGAAAATTTGGCTTAGGAGCATACATTTCAGTAAAGGATAATGCAACACCCACTGACTAGCCATTTATTTACAAATTCAGTCTGCATTTTTTCCATCTTTGTGTATTAAATCCTTAAATGGAATTATCAAAAGAGAGAGAAAAGACAAAACAAAACAAGCAAACAAACAAAAAACCTGAAACCCTTTAACTCTTCAGGAAGCATCTCCATCAGTTCTTGGTTTTGGAAATCTAAAGGTAAAGAAATTAACTTTATTTTTATCATGGGCTTTTATCTGTATCAGTGACTGATATGTAGAAACTCAACTAAAATACAAAATTGTAATGACTACAAGAAGGCACAAAATGCCTCTACGTATTTGTGTAGGTAAATGCATAAGCATGCATATTTATCTAAAAGACACAGATGGACAAGTGACAATGAACAAATATCTTAGCTTTATAATTCTTGACACCTCTTCTTTGACAATTCTGATTGCCTATACAGAATGGAAAAATTAAACTACCTATAAATAAAAACAGGGCTTTGAAAGTCAATCAACTTTATAAATATTTTCTAATTTGAGTACTAATGAGAACAAAGATTACAATTTAAATGCATTTAAATTCAAATATTGCTTATTGTCAGAATGCAAATCAAATATTTGCAGCATGTGAGTTTTGATAAAGAGAAAATGTCTACCTTTCAGTTGCTGCACAAAACCAGCTATTCAGAAGCACCTTAGAATTAACATGAATTTCCTTTTACCTGAAAATCAGCTACATGAGTGTTGTTAATGAATGGTTGAGAAGCACCTGCACATTTTAATACCTCTTTAATGGGAGGTGTGTGGGAGAAATGAATGTGCCTGTGATGGAGACTTACAAAGAGAAATACTCTTAGAGATAAATGTTAGAGCCTGCAAATGTGTCCATGGTCATTTTAGTCCCCAGGGAAATGTGTTTCTGAAAGCTTAATAGAAATTAATAGTAAAATATAAATATTCATAACTGACCATTTCCCACATACTTTTACAGAATGCCATGAAAAGCATAAAGTGCAATTAATCACTTAATTAATTTATTCATTATCCATTGTATTTCATGTATTGTAAGAATTGGAGATTCAACAATAGATAAAATCAGAGACCTATTTGTTCCTAAATCTGACTAAATTTTGTCAGGGTGGGTTCACAGAACCAGTGAAAGTTATTGACAATAGAGCAGGTGTGGAGAATTTTATTGTACAGATTAAAACAGTATCAGGGAAAGAAGGACCATAGGATGGCAAAGAGGGAGTCAAAATTTGTATGCAAAGGTGGATCAAAGAAAAGGATTGATTGAGGGAATACTGAAGCAGAAAGGGGAAGGAAGGAGTGAATGAATGAATGAAGGAAGGAAGGAAGGAAGGAAGGGAGGGAGGGAGGGAGGGAGGGAGGGGAGGGAGGGAGGGAGGGAGGAAAGAAAGCAGAACTTTGTTTGTGATAGGAGACTGCTACATATCAGTAGAACATTTCCACTAGGGAGAGTAGAATACCAGGGTATCAGTGAGGAAGTAGACAACTATGAAATATAGCTAGTAGATATAATAAACCCTAGAGATTTATTTGAATAATCAAGAAAAATGAATGTTAAGTTTTGAGCTGGCAGATCTGTCCAGTGGTAAGAGTGGGGTGTTGAAATCTCCCACTATTAATGTGTGGGGTTTGATGTGTGATTTAAGCTTTAGTAATGTTTCTTTTATGTATGTGGGTGCCCTTGTATATGGGGCATAAATGTTCAGAATTGAAACTTCATCTTGGTGGATCTTCCCTGTGATGAGAGTGTAATGTCCTCTTGATCTCGTTTGATTGATTTTAGATTGAAGTCTATTTTGTTAGATATTAAGGTAGCTACACCAGCTTACTTTTATGTCCATTTGATTACAACATCTTTTCCCAGCCTTTTACTCTGTCTTTGAAGTTGAGGTGTGTTTGTTGTATGCTGCAGAAGGATGGGTTAAGAAAATGTGGTACAAATACACAATGGAGTACTTACTACTCAGCAGAAAAAAAACAATGATACCATGAAATTTGCAAACAAATGGATGGAACTATTGAGGTAACCTAACTCAGAAGTTCAAACATGGTATGTACTCACTCATAAGTGGATACTACAAGTAAAGCAAAGGATAACCAGACAACCCACTCCAGAGAAGCCAGTTAACAAGGAAGACCCAAAGAGGGACTCATGGATTGCCCTGGGAAGGGGAAATAGATAAGATCTCCATGAGTGAAATGGGGGAGAGGGGTGGGCAATGGTGGATAGGGAATGGATGATGAGAACATAAGGGAATGAAATAGTCAAGCTGGAGCAGGGATGGAGTGGGAAAGCAATGAGAAAGATATCATGATGGAGGGAGATATCATGGGGCTAGAGAGAAACCCAGTCTAGTGAAGTTGCCAGGAATCCCCAAGGATGACCCCAGCTAGAAATAGTGGAGAGGGTGCCTGAACTGAACTGGCTTGCCCCAATGATCAGATTGGTGAATACCCTGTCATCACAGAGCTTTTCTCCAATGATTGATGGAGGCAGATGCAGAGACCCACAGCCAAACACCAGGCAGAGTTCTTCGAGTCCAGTAGGAGAGAGAGAAGAGGGATTCTATGAGCAAGTGCATCCAGATCATGATGGGGAAACCTGCAGAGATGACCAAACCAAACTCGTGGGAACTCATAAAAGTTGGATCAGTGGCTATGGAGCCTGCAAGGGACTTGACTAGGCCCTCTGCATGGTGAGACAATTGTGTAGCTTGATTTGCTTTGGGGGCTCCCTGGTGGTAGAATCAGAATCCATCCTGATGCATGAGAGGGCTTTTTGAAACCCACTACCTATGATGGGACACCTTTGAGGCAGGGGAAAAGGGCTTGGACTTGCCTACTGCATGAGCCTCCCCCTGGGAGGCCTTGCTTTCTTGTGGGGGAGGGGGCAGTGATGAGGGTTAAGCTGGGGGATGAAAGGATGGGAGATGGGGCTCTCCAATTGGTGTGTAAAATGAAAAAAAAATGTTCTTAATAAAAAGATAAAAAGAGAGAAAAAAAGAAAAACAAATGTTTCGAGGAGAGGAATGACACGATCTGCCATCTTATTGAAGACTCTTCTAAGCAACATTGAACATTTTGTGTAGGGGTAGAAACAGAGAACAGTCAAAAAATTAACATATGTTAATTTCAAGATATTGGTATGGCCAATTATATTAGGGTACAAGCTCTAGTAATTCAAATTTGAGTGTTTTGAAAGAAAGATAATAGACTGTGAAAAGTCACATATGACACATTAAAATATAAAGAATTAATAAAATTAAGCTATTCCAATAAATCTTACCAAAACTAAAAGGATGAAATTAATAAATAGAGACATGGGGAATAATGAAGAAGCTTCTTGAAGATTTAAAGGATTTTCACTTTTGGCATATTCAATTTAAGAATTTAAATCACAAAGATGGGAAAGTACAGTCTGAATTTGAAAATACATGTTTTTCATGAATATGGATGAAAATAATGTTTCTTCCTGAGTATGGATGAAGACCAAGTCTACCTTACCTAGATAAAGGAGGCAAGAGGGATGAATGGAGCATTTGACCATCTAGAAAAAGAAGATTCCATCTAAAGAAACAGACAGATAAGAGAGAAATTCTAGGACCAAGAGAAATTATTCCTAAGATGAGAGGAAATACTACACCAAATGTTCTGGTATGTTCTCAATAAGGAATGCAAATTGGCTGCTGCGTTTAGTCAGCATTGGTGACTTGGATAGAATATCTTCATGATAGTAGAGACAATGGGTCTAAAAATTCTGCAGGAGTTTTGACCTGTAGATGTGCAGAGAAGTGGGAACCAAGTAGCTTGTCATATTACTCATCTTCTTCAACGTTGTTGTCATCAACACTTCTTTCAAATGAAAATCTAAGAGCATGCTACTACAATAAAGGTAGCAGTAGAGGAAAAAGTTGGAATTCTTGATGTCTGCTGTGACCTAGCACAAAGGGTCCATTACAATTATAGTTCAGTAAACAATATAAAACAATGTGTTTTTCTCCAGCCTGTATTAGTTCAATGTATAAAGAAATAGAGTATGCAGTGGATGGATTCCATATGGATTGAGGTTTGTCCAGGTGAGTCTGACAGTAAGCGAGAGGCACACATTTACTCTAGGAGGTGATATGAGCATTTGGGACCTTGAGCAGCTGTGGTGTTACAGGAATAAAAGGGAAGTGAATGGAGTCAGAGATAGACCACAGGCAGACACTGAGAAGTATTTAGAAAATTAAAAAGCATTTTGTTCATAATTGCATTTTGTGAGAGAATATTTACAAAATTAATTACTATTCTTACATTTGTTATTATATTCCCCCACAAATAGCTTTAATACTAATGTACAATTTTAATCTTGTATTTTCTGAACAGCAATGGTCTAACCATTTATTTCTAATTTATTAGAGCTGGTCAATGGTAAAGTGTTTATTTACTGTACAAGGACTGGGTTTAATAATGGTTACCATGAAACAAACAGACAGTCCATTTATAGAAGGGTTGTAGCTCAATTATAAAACAGGGCATGAGTACAACATAAGAGCCAAAATATTTGTTGCTTTTTTTAAGAAGCTGAAATCACATCTTTCATAGCCTTGTGGATATCATGCTAAGTAAAATTAAATTTTATCAAGAAGACATGACTGTGGGACTATACAGGAAGGAACATATAATGCTACCATACAGGAATACTGAACTTAACTATATATATAGAAGAAACTCATTTAGTTGTATAATTGATGCATGAGAGTGTTAAATGCATTAATTCTTTAAAAATAGCATAATGTGCCATTATATAGCTATTTCATTTACACAGCTAACATTCAGATAGTTTTCTGGAAAGATGTAGCTACAAGGTACATCCACATGGATATTATAGTGGCTATTCTGGTTTAAGGGAGTTCACCCAGGAATCCTTAAAAAACTTCATTTCTATTTCCAGTCTATGACTTGGGTTTATTTCCAACAACCACCACTACACCAGGGATGTTAATAAAGGACCAATGGTAGGCTAGACACATCTAGAGTGTTGTACCAAGAATGCTTCCACAATTGCTTACTAAGATCCATCTCTCTCACTGAGAGAGGGATGCCTTGAGAAGCCTGGGGACGGGGAGAGGTGCCTCTTGGGAGAACAGCCTTCAGAGCAGTCTCCCAGAATTCCTCCTGAGGTGTTTCAAACCTATCTCCAAAACAAAGGAGAAATACAGCTTTTCACAACCTTATTAGTATGCAAATTTGCTTTAATCATTAATAGATGGTAAAATTATGTGTATATCAAATAACTGTTTTAAAATAAATTTCTTTATGATTTACTATTAAAAAAGATACATTTCTATGCTGCCATACCTTTTGTTCATCCCCTACCAAAGGAATGTGAAATGTTGCAGGTTATTTCTGCTAATGCATTGGAAGGTAATGTTCATACAACATCAGCATTGCTTACTATGACTTGTCACATTATTAACTAGTCATCTATATGAAAATAATGCTGATTTACAGACCATTATCATCTAGGTAGGCAAAAACCAGAACTCCTTTATATGATTTTATTTGGTCCTAGAAGTATTCTTATAAAATATGATACCACCAGGCGAGATCCAGGACAGGTACCAAAACTACACAGAGAAACCCTGTCTTGAAAAAAAAAACAAAAAATAGCCGGGCAGTGGTGGCACATGTCTTTATTCCCAGCACTTTGGAGGCAGAGCCAGACAGATCTCTGTGAGTTCGAGGCCAGCCAGGTCTACAGAGCAAGATCCAGGACAGGTACCAAAACAACACAGAGAAACCCTGTCTTGGAAAAACAAACAAACAAACAAACAAATAGATAAATAAATAAATAAATAAATAAATAAATATAATACCATTTTCACCAGTCATTCTTCTTGGGGATACAGTTGTAAAAGGTTAGAGTGCTGACCGAAGGTTACACAGACCAGCAAACTATAGAGATCCACATGCCTGGACCCTGAACAGAAGCTGCAAATCACTATATTGTTACCATAGTATGGAGAGAATGTCTTTGCTCATATCAGCCTACTCATCTCCTCCCCTCCCCTCTCTGTAAGGAATATGTCCAAATTCTGTTGCTTAAAAATAACTATTTGGGTGTAACACACTGTAGCTATGTTTATATTAAGCAACTGGGTTGTAATACACTGTAGCAGTGTTTATAGAAAACAACAGTGTTTTTACTCAGCCTCTGATCTTAGCCTCCACATAGTCTCTTTAATCAGGATGCTTTTGATTGATGATGGTTTGTTCTTCTATACCAGTAATTCACTGCTTCTGTTCCTTTTTGTTTTGTTTTCTCTTTATTCTCTTTATCTCACTCTTCCCTATATAGACAGGGATTCTGCCTCTTGACACCCTTGTAACATTTGAACAATGCCAGTTCACCATAAATCAAATGGCTTCCACTTATCATCTACTCACTGTACATTGTATATATCTTGGAAAGATTTCTAGTTACTGTTGTATGTGATAATTTGATGCTATAATTCTAGTAACCTCAAATCTATGTTCTATGGATAGGACCACTAGACACACAGCTGGATACATGCTATGATCATTTCATACATTGTGTTTTGGAGGATGCTCATTGTCCCAAGCAGAGAACTTTGCCTGCTAATTAATTTGTCAACAATTGATAAATTTCACTAGGACAGGACCAATTAAGTGGTTTCAAATGCTAATCAGTGGTTGTCTGTCTTATGGATACAAAGGCTTGGATACTAACCATCACCTTGGAATAATTTAAAGTGATAACTATAAACCAGTATCTAACAGAACCACTACATCCCTTCCTCAAGAATAGCCATGGAAACTAAGTTACAGCCAGTGGTAGACCCAGAAACAATGTTCACATCTGTATTTGAAACTAAGAAGCATTTTTACCATCATATAACAACATAGTAACATTTTAAATATTTAGGGGAGCTGGGTTTAGTAAGCAAGTCCTCCAGGATGTAGTTTGTATTAAAATAACAGGTGCTTCCTGGATGGCATTTTGAACACGGGCACTTTTTTTTAATTAATTAAAAGATAACTACATATTTCCCTCTCCCTTGCCTTCCTCCTATCCATGCCATTTCTGTCCTCTCTCACATAAATATATAGCCTCTTTAACCATGGTTGTTACATATACATACAAACGAATAAACATTAACCTACAGCCTGTTGAATCTCTCCAGTCTTGGTAGTTCCATCTATAGTGAAGAATCCTTCTGCCAAAGGCTGAACAAATTGTTCAAGATACTGTGCCCCTTAAGGGTCATATATTTGAATGTTTAGTCATCAGGGAGTGGCACTATTTAAGACTGATTAGAAGGATTAGGAGGTTCGGCCTTGTTGATAAAAGTACGTCACTTTTGGTGGATTTCAAAAGCCCAAACCAGGCTGAGCCAACCTGATCCCTCCCTCTTTCTATCTCTCAATTGCTTCTCCAGCACTATGCCTGCATGCATAGTCCACTAGCCGTGATGATCACAGACTACACCTATGAAACTGTAAGCATGTCTTCATTTAATGCTTTCTCTAATAAGAGTTGCCTCAATCATGGTTCCTTTTCAAGCAATGGAGCACTGACTAAGTCAAATGCATAAATTTATGTAGCTTTATAAAAGAAAAGCTCTATCATATTTTTGTGGATTAATTTAAACTTAGCTCAATATTTCTGAAATTTCAATATAATATAGGGGAATCGTGGCTGATATGTAAAATTAACTTAATTATAAAATTAAATAATAATTAGAAAATATATAAACCACTTTTACTTTTATTAATGTGATGATATATGGGTGTTTATGTTTTGGGGGCTTTCATTGTCTATTTATAAAAATCACCAAGATTATTTATTTAGATTTTTTTCTGAGATACTTAATAGTTATATCTACATAATAAAAGTCTGAAATATTTAACTTATATTTAATGACAATCTGTAACAATTACACAAAGACCTTTACCTATTGAAACCTTTCTGGAGGTCATAGAGAATGTGTCATTTTTATTGAGCTCTCTAAATATTTTTTTTTTTTTAGAAATTCAAGCCAAAATAGAATTTGCAGCAATTATTTTGTTTTCTTATACAGTAATATTTACAATCTCAAACACATTTTTGTCAAGATTCCCTAAAGACAATTAATTTTTATGTATTAACCAACCCTATAAATAGACAGATTTTGTATTATACACACATGTCATTAACCATTACACAAAGTAATTATGCAAAATTTATGTGTGTTTGAGTGTGTCAGTTTTCACTCTCAAACATACGCCTTTAAGTCACACACAGTAGTAGAGTTAGATTCCATGGCAGAGGAGATGCCCACATGTTCAGAATCACATGCAGATGGCGCAGCAGGGGCTACTCACTTGTTCTCTAGATTTCTTCTGAATATGTTTCTCTGCTCATCCCACACCTCAGCCTTCCACTGAACTAACAGAATTACACAAGGTTAATAAAAGATACTTTATGGAAGGTTATAACCTCTTTTATAAAATGTGATGTTAACAGTGAAAATGAAATTATGTTATGCGAAAAGCATACATTGCAACCAAACTCTTGGAGACAAACCAACAGAAGTGAAAGACTTCGACCTTCCTGGCAATTTCTACAGAAAAGGGTGCTTCTTGTGAAGGGCCTTGAAGACCAGCACTGAGCCCATTCTGACCTTTTCTAGCTCTCTGTTGATGAGCAGTCTTACTTTGCACAAATTCTTTCAAAAAGTAAGGACACAAATACCTCACAACAATATTGTTGAGGTCATATTTGTCTAATAACCAAATTTTACTTAATTTATTTAATTTAATGTACTGCATGTGTTTCTCTATATATTCATGTACACCATGTATATGTGGGTTTCTGATCAGACAGGAGGGCATCATATGTCCCATAATTGGCATTACAGGGAGTTACGAGTTGCCTGATGTGGGTATGGGAAACTGAACTTGATTCTGTAAGAACAGTGAGTGCTCTTAGTCACTGAGTCATCTCTACAGCCTGACAAAATTTGATTTTGACAAGAATGATGCAAACATTTTAAACATTTACTTTTAAATATAATTGTTGAACAGAACAAAGTTATTGGGTGGTTAATAATCCACCACTGCTCTTCAAGTTTGATAATCTAAAGTCACATGGTGAAAAGAAAGTATTTATTCTCAGATATCTTTGGATGTCATCAGGCCAGACACTACTACCAAGGAAGATGTGTAGGTAGAGATCAGATTAATTTCTTACAGCTTCAGTGTACATGCAGCTGCTTATTAATAATATTATTCATAAAGCATCATAAGTAATTATTTGCTGTACGTAATTCTAGTTGCCTGTCAGTTCATTGGTAGTAATTTTTTTCTCTTTGTTCTGATCTATAAAATAATGACTGACTTATCACATGCTAAACTGAAAGCATCATTTTAAAAATTCAAACAAATGCTTCACCAGAAAAAGAAAAAAGTGTTTGAGCTATAAATGTGAATCTGAGTGATCATTAGAGTTAAAGGCAGGATCTACCATGTCTGTGAGTGTGAGGTGACTGTTGATGTACTCAGATGTATTTTCCAGAACACACACACACACACACACACACACACACACACACACACACACACACACCTTATCTTTCTTTTACTCAAATAGAAGGTAATTTTACAATAGACTGAGATTTGGTTTCCTGTGGTGAGGTTACTGCAGAGATATGGAGAGATGACATGGATCTTAATGTCCAAACCTGCAAGTGATAACTTGCCAAAAATTCCTACAATAATACAGTACTATTTGATGAAGAATATAAGAAAAAACTTATTTGCTCTTCAGATAAACTATTTTAACTTCATAAAAGAGTCCTTTACTTTGCATTGACTTACATCTCCATAAATCCTTTACTTTTACAGGTTGAACACATTACAATTCCTAGCTACATTTAACAAACCTAACCTAATGAACACCATAGTCGAAACTGCCCAGTAAAAGTCAGGACATGGGCCACCCACCATACCAGTATTGGGGATAAGTGGAAACTGTGGCTCACTGATGCTACTCAGCATCAGAAGACACAATACCACCAAGTGTCACTCACACTCAAACACTCAATTGTGATTTCTTCTGACTCTGTATTCATTTGTAGGACAGTTTGAAGAAACAAGCAGAATCATCATGAATTAGGGATTTCTGTATGCTTTAAATCATTGGCACACATTTTTTGTTTCACTGTTTCCTGTAGTAAAATTGTGTTCCCAAATATATTGTGCACCTTAATAAACTTATCTGGGGTCAGAGAATAGACCAGCCACTAGATAGACATAGAGGCTAGAAAATGGTGGCACACACGCCTTTAATCCTAGCATTCTGGAGGCAGAGATCCATCTGGATCTCTGTGAGTTCAAAGACACTGGAAACAGCCAGGCATGGTGACACAGGCCTTTAATCCCAGGAAGTGATGTCAGGAAGCAGAAAGGTATAGAAGGCATGAAAACCAGAAACTAGAGCTGGTTAAGCTTTTAGGCTTTTGAGCAACAGTTCAGCTGAGATCTATTTGGATGAGGACACAGAGGCTTCCAGTTTGAGGAAATGAGATCAGTTAAGGAATTGGTGAGGATTTGTGCTACAGTTTCCTTGTATAAAACCCACACACCAAAACAAATGATAAAAGTAGAGAAAGAATACTAATGCGAAAACTGAATCAGTGTGATTTCTTTAGGCAATGCATGGGTTAACTGAGTTTAGCTTTGCTTTTGTCCTCACATTTTGATGTGAAATAATAGCCATAAATAGGAGCTTACAGATATCATTTAGATTGCTTAATAGACCCACTATCTATTCCATGTTAATTCTTACTTATTCTACATGCTTCTCCTTCCTTATATTTATTTATTTATTTATTTATTTATTTACTTATTTACTTACTTACTTATTTATTTATTATTTTTATTTATTTCTCATACAGGGTGTTACTATGCAGCCCTGGATCTCCTGGAACTCACTGTGTATATCAGGGGTGTCTTGTATTCACAGATATCTACTTGACTCTGTCTCCCAAGTCCTGGGATTAAAAGCATGTGCCACCACAGCCTGACTGGGCCTCTTCTTCAAATAGTGTGTCAAAGGATGTATCCCCATCACATAAATACAACCACCATTCTGATAGTACAAAGGGTACACCTATAAACCTTACAATAATTAGTTAAAGTATGTTAGTCTATATATGCCCATGCCCTTTCCCAAGCAGGAGTATCTCTTTAGAGATGAACACATCACTTAAACCTGGCCACCGAGATGCAGGAGAGCTTTGGGGCAGGACAGAGAGTCAGAAAAAGAAGCCTCCTTGCTTCTGGGTATGAGAGTCAGGATCTACTTGTGAATATTGTGGTATGAGGATGGGTGTTCAACTTTCTGTGACTAATCATCTTGAAGTCACCTAGAAGAGAAAGGGAGCTGGGTATGGGAACTTCCTAAACTATGGAAGCTGGGTTTCTTACCCAGACCATGATTGTTTTCCAGGTCATCACCCAATGTGTGTGAGAAAATCAATTGCCTGAGAATTTACTTCATTAAGTTTTCTGTTACTTGCAGCTGAAGGCATCTTTCTGATTGTTTTATTATGTCCATACAATTGATTAGTGTTGTCTACCTTAATTCCTAGTTCAACCTAATGAAGTTGATTATCCACTTCATTATTCACATTTTACTGATAAACAAACTGAAGCCTTGGGCATTAATTTAAAGCGTCAGAGAAACATAGAAGCACATTGTAGTCAAGTGTCTTCATCGTCTCTATGCCAAAGCCTGTGAGGTTAAATTGCTTTACTTTGAAAACTCAGAGAGTGATATCTAATAAATTCTGCCAATGTTTTGTTAGCAGTACTTTTTGTGGATACATTTAAATTTTCCTTACCAAATAAATGTTGAAAATGAGCAGCTAGGGTCTGCATTAATGCTGGGTGATAAATCTAGATTGATAACCCATAAATAGACAAATATATAATACCTATGCCCTGTCTATAAAGAGCCACTCACAAAAAATGAGATCTTAATCCGAAATTGCCATTGAATACTAGCTCCCATGTACCAGAATGTTATGCAATTTTTCATAAATTTAGGTTATGATGTCTGGAGGGCATTTATCTAAATTTAATTCCTAAGGTTTGTGCTATGTTGTATAACAGAAGCAGTCATGAGCAAAACTGATGGGATAAAATCATTCAAAAGTAATGAAATAAGAAATTGATGCTTCTGTGCATCACTTTATTCTTAACAATGGAATATTATGGTTATAAAAATACCTGAGATTATACTTGGCACCTTAATATTTATGAAAACTGATGAAAATATTTGGTCTTCAACTACTTTTATTATATGCTCATGTCCTTTCAGTATCTCTCATTTGTCTAAAACTTGCTACAATCATCTGTTCAATAGTACCCTACCCTCTTCTGGCTCACCTTTCCTCTGGGCAACCATAACCTCTACACTGAATTTGTCTTCCATATTCAGTGATCTCATTCCAGCTAGATCCTCTTCTAACCATCGAACATCTCACCTTTTCCACATCAGTCTTTGGAAGCTGACTTCTCTATGGTCAACAAATATAATTTTCCATCCATGGCTTACTCATCTTCCATACCTGACCTGTATCCCTTTAAGGAGTTGTTCTCCTTCCTTCAACTGTAGGTCCATGGACTTCTCAGGTTTTCTTATTTTATTTTATTTTTCCTGGATGCTGACAGTCAATCTAAATCCCTAGATTGATCTGTTTGTCCATTTCTCTATGTCATCTTATCAAAGCCTCGGTCTATATTCTCTTTACATCTCATTTGATCCTTGCCACTAGAGTAGAGGTTTCCTCTTCTTCCATGCTAAGGGTATCATCTGCATGCTAAAGACCCAGTCACCATGTGCATTTCACTTCAGTAACTTACTCCAAGGTGATGGTCTTCAAAGTTTTCAGAGAGATAAAAACAATGACATACCATTGTGGTGTCCAGTTGTGAGTGTTATACAGATTTATGCACACCTATATGTACACACACAAATGTGTGTGTGTATATATATATATATATATATATATATATATAGAGAGAGAGAGAGAGAGAGAGAAAGAGAAAGAGAGAGAGAGAGACTGAAGATATACTTAGAAAGGGGTAATACTAGTAAAAGTTTAAAAAGGGAAACATTTATTTGCTTTGTAGATAGAAAGAAAGTCCATTCTATATTGTTATCGGGAACAGTTATACCTGATAAAGCCTGTAACCCAAGTTCAGAGCTTCCCTTTCTCTACTTCCTGTGCTGTAAGGAAAAGTCCTAGGCAGCATCTCCTCAGCATCTCTGTTATCCCCGATGAGATTTCCTGGAGTTGCCCATTTGAGAAACATCACAATCACAACTCAGCACCTGCAATTTCAAGTGTCTGCCCTTGTGATTTTCAAAATGGGTCTTATGTATAAATCACTATTTATTTTCTCTCCCCATGGCGTCATAGTATATATAGCATGTCTCTTGTGACCAACAGTTTTAGCATTATCTGGAATGACAGCCTGGGACTTTGGGGTGTTTCTTAAGGCTACCCAAAGAGAGCTTAAATGGCTACATAAACTATTTTAGTGACCTCATCCCCACTTATCCTCTAGAGAAAAAAACATCATGTTACGGTTTTCTGAAAGACTAGAACTGACAAAATGTTGATATAATTGTAAATGAAGATATATTATCTTGGTTTCATATCAGAGAATCCAAAGTATTCCAACACCTATATTTATGATGCAGAGCCAGAAAACCCAGTAGATACTCATTTACTCATTTTAAAATGAAAAATTCAATAAAAAGCAAAAGAATGCATAGTGATTATGGTATTTTCAACAAAAAGCACTACACAATTCTGATTCTGTGAGTGAACTATGAAACGGGAAATTCTGGATAAAATCTTCCCAGGGAACTCCCACTGATATGGAACTATTCTATAGATTAATAAACTAGGTAAGCTAAGCATCAACATTTTCTTTTCAAAAGCAGCAAAACAACAATTATGCTGTCTTGCTAAATCTTTTCTGAAAAATACACACTGGAAGGTTTAGAAGAGTCAATGAGGGAAAGATAATATTCAAAAGTCAATTTTGAACATGCCTTGGTTATAGCTACAATCACAGAATCCTAAACTGCATTTAAATTTGAGAATGTGATGAGGGAGAGGCTTATGATAGCCATTTTAAAATTAGAGGACCTATTCTTTGTCATGTTGTCTTGATAGAGAAATATAAATATAAAGAGTAATTTTCATTACTCATTCTGTGTCATAGAAGAATCTGTTATTAGAAATGACATCTTACTTCTCACTAAATACCATACACATTTTGTGATAGCTTGGTAGATTTATGGGAGAAATTGTAATTAAACAGTTTGTGCTTGAGATAATGTTTAGTCCCTTCATGGAACCAAAATGGTTCAATTAAGAACAGCATATATTTCCAAGGATGTCTCCAGTGTGAGCAACAAATGCCAATATGCAGGGATGAGTGATCTGAAAGCTTAAGTGAAGGTTAACAGTCTGTTCAATTTGTGGATCTTTCTGGAAAATTTGCAAACATATCTACCCATAAAGTTAATCTCTCAGTGAACTAGTGTTTTTGCATATAAAGACATCAGAAGTGTGTCATATTATGACATTTTTGTTGTTCAAAAGACTGTTCTATGTAGATTGATATTATAATTAGGACATTTAAAAATATCTTGTGTGTGTTAATAAATAATATTGTATATTTCTTTCACTAAAGCTCAGTAGAGAATTAGATTCTAGGAATTAGCTGAGATTTTATACAAATAAAACATGTTTAGAAAATGTTTAAGAAAGGAGTAATGAATAGCCAAACTGGCCATCTCCTGTGATCAGATTGTTATCAGAGAGGCATCATCCAGCAACTAATGGAAATAGATGCAGACCCACAGCCAAACATTAGGCAAGGTTCTGGGAATCCTGCAGAAGAGGGGGGGAAAGAATTGTAAGAGCCAAAGGGGTCAAGGACACCACAAGAAAACACAGAATCAATTAACCTGGGCTCATAGGGGCTCACAGAGACTGAGCCAACAACCAGGGAGCCTGCCTGGGACTGGCCTGGCCTCTCTACATATATGTTACAGTTGTGTAGCTTGGTCCTCCTGTGGGATTCCTAACAGTGGGAACAGGGACTGTCTCCGACTCTTCTACTTGCTTTAGAGATTCTACTACTTAAATTGGGTCACCTTGCCCAGCCTTAATACATGGGGAGGTGCTTAGTCTTATTGTAACTTAATATGCCAGGTTTTGTTGATACTCATGGGAGACCTGCTCTTTCCTACAAAAGAAATGGAGGAGGATGGATTGGTGGTGGGAACAGAGAGGGTGGGTGGTAGGGAGGGACTGGTAGTAGAGGAGGGTGGGGAAACTTCAGCCAGGGTCCAAAATAGATAGATAGATAGATAGATAGATAGATAGATAGATAGATAGATAGATAGATAGATAGATTGTTTTTTTATATAAAAAATTATGAGTTTTGGAGTTCATATTCTATGGATCAGCAATGTCAGGATGGTTGATATCCAATGCTGTTTCATTTTTCTAAATATTAGAAATTTGTATTTATAATATGGAGATTAAAGAGGAAATTGCAAAAGGTGGCACATAAGACGTGCCTATTTTGCAAAGCAATCAATGTATAATAGTGGTAGGAACAATATTAGAGCATGACCTAACCTTTGTCCTCAAAATTAGCATCATGTAACTTAAAACAACCATCTTTCACTTGCCAAGAGAATCTAAATCAAGGCTGTGCTTCCTGAAGCAGAAGAGAACCAGTGTATGTGTCTAAGAGGCACGAATGGAACCCAAGCAACAAGCACTACATAATGAGAAATTAAATATTCAGAGCTTCAAATTTTGTCTGAACAAAATTTAATACAGATTCACTAATTAACACTGAGGAAGTGGAGGTTTAATAGCGGCTCTAGGCAAAGCTGTCGCACTCCATTAAGATTACACAGTTAAGATTCCAGTGATCCAGTTTACTTTTTACTACTCAGGAGATAATAACTTAGAAGTGTGAATGAACAAAACTTAAAAAAAATACTTTATAACCATTGAAATCAGTCAATATAAATGCATCAGTTACAAATAATTGAAAGTATTAAAATAGTATGTTTTGGACATAAAAGTTAAGTCTAGTTCATAAAGAAGAACCCTGTGAGGAAGTCAATGGTGTGGAGGGATCTCACCTGGTACCTGCCTTGCCTAACCCCTTTGACTCTATTCTCAGGTCATCTTGATCTCTCCGATGCAGAACTAAATTATTAGTTTGCACGCTCATGTGTGTGCACACACACACCACTACTGCTGCCACCACCACCTCCATAACAACCATCATCATGAATCTTCCTTTTAAAAAGCAATTAAAAGTAATAATACTTCTTAGCTTTGTTTATTGTAATTAAATTTTAAACTATGAATATTTTCAATTTTACTGTATTTTAAACAAAATAAGGAAATTATAAATAGTTTGTTTGTTTATAAATTGGCTAGATACACAAGAAATAGTGATACTGGATTTCCATTGTAAGGCAAAGAAGTAGAAATCTATATTTTTCTTTTTTGTAATTTTAAAGGGTCCATCTTTTACTGTTGTGCATTTCAATTTCACAAGGAAAGAAACATTTAAAAGTTAATTAGATGAAAATTGCAGTTAAAAATCTGTATCTCTTAGATACATAATGATTATCATTAATATGCCATGCAGCTACAATATAAGCTCTACATTTCAAATATTTTTAAAAAAAAATCTAGCTCACAAGAAGTGTTAAATACATGTTAAATGTCTTCAATACAATGTACATGTAAGTAGATTTTATCTAGATAAAATTTCCTTCATCTAAGAAATCTTTTAATGTGGTGTCTATCTGAAAGTAAACATTAAACTACAAAGAAGACAGAAGGGAGAGCCAGTGATCTGCCACGCTGCTGTGATAAGTCATACTCTTTACATTAATGTGTATTGCTTAAAGACTCTCTTTACTTAGCTCAGCCATTCCTGAATCCACTCTGTATTCCTTACTTTACATATTAACCAAAATTGATGCCCTAAAAAATATCAATTTGTTTAAACTGATGTAATTCAGCTAGTGTCAAATTCAAATTTTCAACTGTGGATTTTGACAGAAGGAAATGAGTTTCATTCATGGACATACCACATACAAAATCAAGGATCACAAGTAAACAGCATGCTTTTAGAGATAAAAAGGAGACAGAGTCCCAGAAGCAGCACTCTGGCTGAGAAAGAGGCTCAGGGCACACTGCTATGTTTGGAGTCTACACCTCCACAGGGGGTTTCTTCCCCATTGCTTCTCCCAACACTTTGTAGCTTGCAGAAACTTTAATAATTACATGGTATGTCTTTCAACTACATGGGTATTTTATTCCTCTAAGAGAGTGACGCCAAGCATGACAATTCATACCTGCAACTCCAGGTTTGAAAATCCCAGACAGGAGGATAGAAAGCTGTGGGCCAGGCTAGGCAACTTAGTGAGTTCAAGCTGTTCCAGGACACACAGAAAGAACTTGTTTCAAAAAAGGAAAAAGCAAGGAAGGAAAAAAAGAAGGAAGGAAGGGAGGGAGGGAGGGACGGAGGGAGGGGTGGAGGAAAGAGGGAGGGAGGGAATGAGAGAGAAAGGAAGAAAGGAGGGAGAGAAGAAGAAGAAGAAGAAGAAGAAGAAGAAGAAGAAGAAGAAGAAGAAGAAGAAGAAGAAGAAGAGAAAAGAAAAGAAAAGAAAAAAGAAAAGAAAAAGGAAGGAAGGAAGGAAGGAAGGAAGAAAGAAAGGAAGGAAGAAAGAAAGAAAGAAAGAAAGAAAGAAAGAAAGAAAGAAAAGGAATGTTGATGTAACGGGGATTGGGATACATCTCTCTTTAAATGCTATTTTATTTCAAAAGCTCTAACTTCTAAAGTGTGTAATGATTCAGAACACAAAGAATGATAAAGACAACCCACCTTCCTTCTATCCCAAAAGGAAAACAGCATGAATTCATGTGTCTACTCTGGACTCTTTCTGTAATTTAATGAGGGCACAGAGTCAGTGGCAGAGCAGAGTTCCTCATTGCTGTGATCTCCCACTGAAGATTACCAGCAGATGTTTGTTTCTTTCAAACCAGATGTGTCAGCACATCAGCTGGTGTTAGGGTCTTTTTATTTGTATACAGAATATGCTACAGCCTTGAATGTCAATCAATGTGTGTCTTCATGTCCTCTGCATTCACTCACCTCACCCCTTCCTTGTTTGCTGTCTGTAAGACTCTATGTTGGCATGATAACATGTATGTCATCCCACCATCATGTCATCCAGGACAAGAAGGAGGCTCTAACTAGCCAAAATCAAAGTTTGAAACCCTTCATTTTCTAATTTAGAAACCTCTATACCTATGACTAATTTTTAGCAATAATGAAAAACTACTGTCTTTCATTAATGCAATGTGTTCAGAGTTGGTATGTTGTATACATCATCCAAGATAATTTTTGTATCTCTCAAATGCCATTAGGTCCCATTCATCTTTGGTGGAATATCTTGCCTCATAAGACATGTCTCATATGCTATACTTATGATATGTGTGTCTTGCTGTCATCATGCTTCTGTGAGTCTCTATATCATGCTTAATAGGGCTCCAAGAAATAAAACACAATACATAGCTTCATCCATTTACTTGCACATTTTGTAATTTTGTGTTTCATTACAGCTGAATATAAATCCAATGTATATATGTAATACATCTTCATGATCTCTTCATCAGATTATGTGCACCCAGCCTGATTCAATTACTTAGGAATTGTGAATAGAACAGAAATGAATCTGTATATGCAAGTGTCCTTGCAGTGGTATTAAAATTTCTTTGACTAAAACAGTAGTTGTATGGCAGAGACATGTAATAGATCTATTTGTACTGTTTTGAGAATCCTTCAAATTAATTTCTAAAGTGACTGTACTAGGTTATACTCTTAGAGGCAGTGTATTAATACTCCACATGCATACCAGCCATTATTGTCATTTGCACTGTTGATGGCCATTCTGACTAGGGTTAGATATTGCATGTTCTCTATCATATGTGAATCCTAGCCTGGACACTTTAGTTTTGTGTTTAAATTGAGTACCTCTGGACACTAGGGAAACTGTAATGGACAGTGGGAGCTGTCTCAAGGAAGTATTACACTAGTAAAATGAGTCTGGAGCAGATGATACTGGGGGCAGAAATTCTCAATAGGGAGACTAGTGAAGAGATGAGTGATAGAATGTGGAGAGAGTTAAAATCAAGGGGTTATAAAAATTGCCCCATAAAACCTACTATCAGGTTTCCTAATTTAAAAGAATGAGAATTTTTTTATAATTATATTTGTGTTTTAACTTTACACATCAGCCATGGGTTCCCCTGTCCTCCCCCCTCCCGCCCCCACCCTCACCTTCCCCCCATCCCCTTCCCTCCATTCCCATCTCTTCCAGGGCCAAGACTCCCCTGGGGATTCATTTAAACCTGGTGGATTCAGTACAGGCAGGTCCAGTCCCCTCCTTCCAGGCTGAGCAAAGTGTCCCTGTGTAAGTCCAAGGTTCCAAACAGCCAGCTCATGCACTAAGGACAGGTCTAGGTCCCACAGCCTGGATGCCTCCCAAATAGTTCAAGCTATTTAGCTATTTAATTGTCTCACTTATCCAGAGGGCCTGATCCAGCTGGGGGCTCCACAGCCTTTGGTTCATAGCCAAACGAATGAAAGCACATGAATTATGAACCAAAGAATGAGAATTTGAAGGCAAATATGCTCAGTGGAAATTTCTGTTCCTATAGGTAATGGGTGACTAAACAAAACACCAGGGCCAAGTATAGGATTTCTCTCTCTAGGTGCCTTTGATCAGGATGGCCACAGGAACCCCTTAAAAGAACATATGTCCTTGGGACTTTTCTCAGCTTCCCACTAGAACTTGATATGAAGACTCTGTAGCTGAAAACACTATACATTTTGGCTGCATGATATTGATAAATCAAGCTCAAACTAAGCTTGAAGATTCTTCCCTTTATGGCTAGCTTTCTTTGTGCCAGATGATACTACGCAGTTGTTGAGGGTATAAAGCCATCAACAGTCCTACCCAGCTTTGAACTCTGTGAACTAAAATACTAAACAGCCAGGCAAGATGAGTCCACTGGTGCAATTGTGGCATGATTGTTATGAAGGTAACCAACTGCTTCTTATTAGGTTTGAGATCTGTTACACAAGAGGGAATCCATTGTACCCAGATCAAATATCCATGGTTGAGGAGGTCTTGGCCCCAGAAGAAGCCTATTATTCCTGTTTATCCAAATTGACACAGCTTTGAGCTACCTTCTATGTTTATACCCAGAGACAAAGGCCACAATAAGCCCTAATCAGAGATGTCTCTTCATACAGAGAACAAAAGTAGGTATAAAGAACTACAGTTGGGCAAAACACTGATGATAAAAGACAATTGAACACTCATCCATAAACAAGACATTTATACCACTCCTTTAAGGAACAGAGAACATTGTAGAAGGGGAGGCAGGCAGAATGAGAGATGCAGAAGACAGGAAGAAAGGCTGTACTCTGCTGTAGCTTAAATGAGAGGCTAGCTGTGATAAAGGAAGGCGAAAAAATGTGAGAGAAAGGAGTGTTGCTCCAAACTGACCTGGAAATCTTAGGTTAACTCCACCCAAAGCAAATAAGCCTCTGGATTCGTGGGTTTTCATTAAAATCAAGATACGATTATGTGAATTGAATTTCAAAGAATGAAATACGTTCAGACAATTATATAATATGTTATTTTATGCATATTACCGATGGATTGCAAGTTTAATTGGAAAACATTGGAAGAATGCCCCCATGCACTGCCCTATTTCCTAGAGAACTTTGTGTAGGACATTTAGAGACATTTTTAATGCAGCTTCGGTTTAGGCGAAAAGCACATGGAATGGAATAGGCAGTATATTTAAACTATAAATGCACAAAATTTGTGGCCAACTTTTCTAAAACTAATCTCTCCAACAGTTTTTCCAAGTTTGTGAGTGAATTCGTTCATTTATTTTAAGCTAACTTATTCATTACAGGACACTAAGCACAAGAAGCAATGGGTGAAGTCCCCCAGTAATCATGTTGCAAATAACCTTCTTAACCAATCAAGTGAACTGAGAGGTAATAATGGAATGAAAGGCTTTCTACTCTTTTAGTGAAAGAAAAAAAAATTACTCAACTTTTAGGAGCATTTACCTCTCAATAGAACAAATATTGATCAAATTCTGATGAACCAGACAAAAATTATTTCTGCATTTAGGACAAAATTTACATTTTTATATGAATTATCATTTTCTATTTCAATTACCCTTTGTATCTAAATATTTAAATATCCACTATAATTTGTGAATAAGTATAACACATTCCTAATAGACCAAGAAAGAGCATTTTGCTAATTTTATTTTTATGATGGTGTGACAACATGCTGAACCCAGAATTAATTCTTATTCTAAATCTGGGTCCTAAGTGGGGATTTGTTTTTACTTTTACTCTTCAATTTCTCAACTATAAATGGGAAAATAATAAATGTGTCAATTTGTTATGAAATCCTCTTTCACTAGTAAACTGAAAGTTAGAGGTCTACCAGTTTCAGGTGACTCTTAAAATATCTAGGTCTTCGGGCATGGTAACTCAGTTCTGTAATCCCAGTTACTTGGAGTCAGGAGTTTTGCAAACCCAAAGGTCTCCATGACCTACAGAGTGAGTTCAAGGACAGCTTGAAAAGTAAGCATGGTCCTGTTTCAGAACAAAGGTAATGGAAGTCTGAGCATAATGTTTAGCAATAGAACACTTGCCTAGCATATGCAACTCTGAGTGCAAGTGTCAGTGCTATAAAAGACTCATCATTATAGTGACACTAATAATATCTAAGATCTAATATTAATTATATTTTCCTCACTGCAGAAAATAATTTACTAAAAACAATATTACATACATGTATGATTATCACTGAGTAGAAGATCGAGCCTTGTCTTCCCATATACATGGCAAGGTTTATGATGATGTGACTCAATCAAAAGAGATTGTTTTTAAAATGCCTATATACTCTATGATGTTCCATAAGAGAGTTATCCATCACATTGTCAAGCATTTGTTGGTCAATTATTTCTTGTTAGTCAAGGAAGGCGAAAAAAAAAAAAAAAGATGTGTGGTGTCTTCCACTACTTAGAAACACCCTAGGTCAAGGTTCATAATGAAAATGTCTTCTTCCATAATGAGGTATGTCTATTTACTTGCAATGTACTAATGGAGCAAGGAGAACTCAGAGCACCAACAGCAGAATTAAGGCAGTTACTGGGGAGCATGTTCTTTGTCCTTGCAAGTCAGTACAGTGCCTTGTATTCCTTGATGTGTCTTTTCAGGGAAAATAATAGATACACGCATAGCCCTCTGCAATGGGCCTGAGACTCATGCATTTAATTACTGCCATATCCATAGGAAGCTGCAAAAACTTTTCATAAAATATTCAAATACACATTTGTGAAGCCATCTCATTAATAAGTTCTGACACCATCTTGTCAGGTTGGAAAGGATAGTCACATAGTTAAGGTGATGTGTGACACCATCTCATCGGAAGCTGCTTTGACCATCTGCCTCCTGAAATAGGAATGGTAGCATTTTGTGTTTCAATAGCACCCATGAAGAACAAAAGAAATGGTTCTGCTTCTATATCCCTTCAAGTCAACACTGAGCTCTGTGACCCACCATCTGAAGTAATGCAGCTTCTACTGTAGTCATTACAAGATTTTTACCAAAGACTGAAAGCAGTATATTTTTTTCTTAGTTAAACTGCTCCTTGGTGGGGTGGGTGGGGGGTTAACTTAACTTTTCTGAAAAATAAATACTCACAGTTTTCCATAATTCTAATGGAAATATTGCTAGGAGCTCATCTCACTTCATTTTAAATAAAAGCAAAATCTGTAGTGTGAAATACTATTAAGTGGATACCGAAGAGATTAAAATATCTCGTTAGAGGGGAGCCAGGATGGAGGAGTTCTCTGGGGTTACATACAACATTGAAGTACACCATTGAGCAAAAGGAATCAGAAACAGAATTTGGCAACTAGAGTCTCTCTTTAATATTGAAAGGCACCCTTTTAGTTTACAAGACATTGGAGAACAGTTCAATCTTGTATAAAGTCAGGATATTGGTGTCCTGCATTTACCCATGACAGGACAGGACAGAAGGGAATTGGTGCAAGGTCAAGCTTGTATACTAACTGAAATGAAATATCTAATGAATTTTACCATTTTATATTGTCAAATTTGAAAAATGCTTTTATATGTAAACATGTTTATAAAATCAGTCATGTACACACACACACAGAATATATAAATAAACAAAAGTTAAACAAATCAAAAATTAAATTATGGTGAGCTGAATCAGTAGGTAAATGTGCTTGCTATTAAGCCAGAAGACCCATGTTGATCCCATGATTCAGATCTTGGGACAGGAGAACCAACTTCCACAAGTTGTCCTTGACTTCTATTGTGCTACAGCAGCACACCTCCAAACAAATAAGTAAACAAATATAAAATGAAAATGACTATCATGATCCATTTCTTTTTTTCATTACACAGCACTGATATCAATGTGTGAAAATTTTAACCTCCAATTTAGTGAGTTTTCAGATTTATCTTTGATGCTACTGACACCAATTAACAAGGAAATGTAGCTTGGTAATTTGCTAATTAGTTAATTTCGTTTCTCAAGGTGTAATCCTACTTTGGGATTTCTTTTTATTGGTAGCAAGAAGATTACTCTTAATCTGTGGTGGAATAAAATCAGGTCTCCCACTGGTATGTTTTCATATAAAAAGCTAGTTGAAATGCAAATAGAAGGCTTTTGGAATTTGAATTTGCTGGAGTCTATTAACTGTTATTTTATTTGACATGCTTTAATATAAAAAGGACTCTTATTTTGTAGTTTAGTAAAGAGCTTTTTATTAAATATTTTATTTAATGCTCATACCGGCATTTACTATGTTTGGATCCAACCCACCTTCAACTCTTCAATTCCTTGCTGCCTTCTCTTCCTCCTCTTTCTTCTTTCCCTCCTGACTCCATGTGCTTTTTTTTCCTCTCTCTCTCTCTCTCTCTCTCTCTCTCTCTCTCTCTCTCTCTCTCTCTCTCTCTCTCGTGTGTGTGTGTGTGTGTGTGTGTGTGTGTGTGTGTGTGTGTGTGTCTATCTGGTTCTCTTTATTTTATATTTAATATTCACTGAGTCTGTTTAATCCTGTATGTGGATGGCTTTTTTTTAAAGAACTTCTGAGAGAGAACAAAATATACCAAGATGGGTATACAATGGATTCCTATATTAAGAGATATATATAGATGATTATAATTACATAAACCTTATGTGTTTCTACTGTCTAAATATTTGTTTCTTTTTCTTTTTTTTTTTTTTTTGTGAGACAGGGTTTCTCTGTGTAGTTTTGGTGCCTGTCCTGGAGCTTGGTCTGTAGACCAGGCTGGGCTCAAACTCACAGAGATCCACCTGGTTCTGCCTCTTCAGTAGGCAGGGATTAAAGGCATGTGCTACCATCGCCTGGCATGCTATTTTGTTTCTTAACTGTTTCTTACAGCATGGGGTCAGGAAATCTTCTCTAAATGTCTGAATTATCTTAAACTTCATCATCTTGTCACACTTGGTATTGCAATCATGATGACAGCTTAATGAAAACTTAGTTGTCATAAAGGTAAAACTAAATAGGAGAATGAAATAAATTTCAGCTTTAAGAATAAAACCTCAAAGAATAAAACATCCCTAATTTGTAGGGAAAGTATTAATATCTAGATCACATTACTCACAAATTTTCTACTCATGATTAGAATCTTTCAGATAGAATCCATCCTACCTGATGCCTACAGACTAATGGAAATCCTTAGAAAAATTACTGTAAGGATCATTTTATTCTCCTATGAAATAACATTCATAACTACTTGTTTCATGGAAAGTGAGAAAGAACATCTTTATTAAGTCCATAAAAGGTCATCTTGCTATAGGGAACTGTCAGTTGTGGATTGGATCAGATCATTTGCTATGCAGCCGTCTCATGGTAAAGGCCCCACTGTTTTAAGAAAGACCTTGCTTGCCAGTTGGAGGGTGGTGGCACAGGCTGTAGCAGGGAAGCCAGTATTCCTTGCCTGGGAGCCCAGGAAGCTACTACAGGGGACCTGCTTGGAAGGCACCAAGACTGCTGAAGCTCAAATCAAAGAACCTGCTGTCACTAGAGAATCACAGTGTGATTTGCCAGTGAATATGCATGAGGGCCTAATTTGCAAGGATTCAGTGAAAAGTAAGTGTTTTGATGAGGAAGACTGAAATAACAAGAGGGGAGGAGTGAGGAAATGGGATAAATATACCACAATCCTTGATTACTCTGCAAATATAGCAGGCATCGAGTTTATCTTTTTCTTAAAGCTTGCAGATTTGTTTCCTTTCATATTTTAAGCATGGCATGGGCCACAGAGGAAGGAGTCAGAGCCATTCTCATAGTTTATTTTAAATGGAAAATGAGCAGTTCATGCACAGATTTTCTCTACCAACTTCAGAAATCATTTTTATAATTACATTTAAAGAAAAGATTTTGTTAGCAACCAGTCTTCTAATTCATCCAGAGTCTCCAATAACTTTCTATATCCAATATTTCTTACCAGCTATACCTTGGTTATTTATTTAGTTTTTGTAAAAAATGAAAATCATTCAACTAAAATAGAAAGGCAATGTGGGTTACCCCTCACATCTACATTACCCTGAAATTATGAGCTACTTAATCAGATCCTGGATTTGTAACACTCTTTTCTGCAACAATAATTTTTTATTGTACAAGAAAAAAATGAGAAAATGGAAGTGAATCCATCTTGAGGTGAGTGGAATTAAATCCCTAAAGGGAAACCTTCACTTTATTTTCCTTTTAGGAGAATTTCATTAAGTTCTGATATTTCATTTAAAAATATGTATTGATAACTCAAATAATAACTTCACCACTTCTAATGAAAGATTAGCTGTGTATGGGTTCTTCCTCTCAAGAAATATTGGGACAGTGCAATATACATTATGGATGGTGTGTGTGTGTGTGTGTGTGTGTGTATGTGTGTGTGTGTGTATGTGTGCATGTGTGTGTGACTGTTACTGAAAAAGGGTAGCATAGCTCATTGGAACTGAATAAAGATACCAAGAAGCAGAATCACAGGTGAAATCCCTGTGGTCCTGTAGGAAACACTAGATTAGGAACCAAGGACCCCAAGTGTACTGATTCACTCCTAGTCATATGGCAGATGACATAAAGATTCTCTCAAAGGAAAGAGAATAACCAAAAGATGTCCCCTAACAAACCATATGGAAATCTGCCAAAGACCCATTAAAGATTTCATAGTGGTGACCTGCAAAAAGTGTTGCTCATACAAAATTGGCAAAAATTATTCAAAAAACTCTACATCATATAAAATATAAAATGTGTGTACATATGCTCAATATATTTTTATACAACATTTTACATGCTCAGTTTTACACAGTATGATAAATTAATACAAATACCATTTGCATATTCACACACATATATTGCTTATCATTTGCAAAATATCTGATTTTCACAGAAACCCTGTCTGTAATATACCACACATAGATAACTTGTTTTGATAAGGAGATGAAGAACATTTTAAACTTTCCCATGAGTATAATAAACCCAGTGACTGTGGGCTTTGTGCAGGGAAGGAAACTTACAAGTTCTTCCTAACAGAAAATTATGAATTTACCAAAAACTTTATGAGAATTTTTTGATAACTTCACATATTCTTGACAGTGAGAGTTGTGGATGAAAATATCTTTCTGAAAGTCAGAATATCGTGCAGCCTAAATAGAAGTCACCATGTGCCTGAGGTAAGGCTGGGAGCAGAATTAGCAAGGCACACACAGGGAAAGTCTTCCTTTAGTTCACTCAGAGGCCAGCCTTCTGAGGTAGCATGAGATGGTGCTTAGCACTAGTTTCTGCTTGTCCCTGGCTAGATTGTTTCTCTGTTCAAAAAAAAAAAATGTTATGTCCAAGGAAATTATATTCTTATTAAAAAATTAGCTGACACCCCTAAAGATATAACCATGTCTGGTTGTTGGATTATATAATTTGGCTTTCACCACTGGTTCATGTGGAGAAATTATTGACTTATCTACTTTTACCTGCCATTAATAGCGATACATAAGAATCTGGGCATTATCTTTGGTCCAAGATATAAGACAAGGACACAATACAGTGATTCTAGGACAAACAATCTTGAAAAACTTAGGAAGACAGTGTTCCTTATCTGGGCTGTTGACAACTCATGCACAGTTTATGGAAGGAATTCAGAATATGGGTTTGAGGTGAAATGAAAGATTTTTTGAAGGGCAAAAAAAACATAACCTCTATAAACTTTTTCAAAAGTAATTCCTTTGAACCAGTCTTCAGATATTGCTTTGCCTGTTCCCATGATGCTAGCAGACTCCATAAGATCAAGGAGTTTACTTAAATTCTGTGAACCAAACAGGTCTCTGACTGTATTATATTATCCCAGGGCTCAGGGGAAGCCAAATGCTACCACGAATCTTCCCAGGTGCCAGTGACTGGTAGTAAATAAATATTGATTGGATAATTTCTCTGTGCAATTTCTACAGCCTTCTCTCTAGAGGATATTGAGAAAGCATACAACACATTCGGTATCTCTGGGATCTGACAATATTCAGCATTCATAATATGAGTCTCTATGTTCTCAAATGAGGAAGGTAAGAAAAGTGGATGTAGACAGCAGTTGTTTGCAAGTCTTGGTGAATTCATTTTCTCTTGGCCTTCCAGGATAAACAATATTTAGAGGAAAGGAATGAGTGAAGGTGTTCAAGCATGAAGAACCATAAAGATGTTGGTTAGGGAACTGGCAATACTGATTTTATTAAGTTGAATAAAACAAAGAAAATATCAGTTTATAGCAGATGGTCTATATTTCACATGATTCTGAAAATGGAGAATTGAAGGAACAAAATTGCCTTTAGACTTTGGTGTTTACATCTATCTGAATAACCTTAGACAAGTTGACTCCCCTAAGACACAATTTTCCACAAATAAAAGTAAATACCTTATTACAATGTATGTTAGGGTATATGATTCTACACATAAACATCCAAGAGAATTTGGAGGGTCAACAATCCAAGTGAATGGTGCCCTCAAACCAGACTCACAATGTAACAAATGAAATTGAAATCCATTCTCACTAAATTGAATTGTAATTCTAATTATTTCATTAAGTTGTATTTTTGTTATTAAATAGAAAAACAAGGGTTTTAGTTCAGTTTTACACAGAGAGGGAGTAAAAACTACCTTCTAGCAACTGTATTTTTAATTTGAAAATAATTACATTATTCCTCCTTCTCTTTCCTCCTTCTAGGCCTTCCCTTGTTCCCTCTCTCCAACCGTCACAGTCTCTGCCCTCCCTTCCTTTCATATCAATGCCCTTTTATCCTTTGATCATTATCATACACATAATGTACATGCACACACACACACACATACACACACACATACATACACACACACACACATATATATATATATATATAAATACAGCATAACACACACACACGTGTGTGTGTGTGTGTTAGTGTGTGTGTGTGTGTGTGTGTGTGTGTGTGTGTGTGTGTGTATACAACTGACAGAGCTCATTTTGTGTTGTTTGTATGTATGAGTTCTGGAGATGTCCACTTGTATTTTTCATCTTGAAATTAAAACGTAATTTGATCTGTAATGGGTATGCATTCTTATTGATTTTCAAGGATATGCATAGTTACATTACAAATAATTTGAAACTATGTTAAATAACAGATGTCATTAGTGTTTAGATAAAGTGCTGCTTTAATTGAGTCACAATTTCTGAGTCACAACACTGATGCTACATTTTTCATATGATTTAGTTGCTTTTACATGTGGTTTTTCTTATTCAATTTAATTTTAATTTTGTTGTTGTTGTTGTTATTTTTCAAGACAGGTTTCTCTGTGTAGTTTTGCGCCTTTCCTGGATCTCGCTCTGTAGACCAGGCTGGCCTCGAATTTACAGAGATCAGCCTGCCTCTGCCTCCCGAGTGCTGGGATTAAAGGCATGTGCCACCACCGCCCAGCTTTTAATTTTCGTTTACTAATATTTTCTTAAATTATTCTAGCATGTTCCTTTTGTAGATATCATATAAATCTGAAGTTTAAACATTTAAATTATACGTAGTTTTTTTTTAAATTAATGGACGATGATTTTTATTTTTAACTCTAGTAATACATGAAAAGTACATGTAAATTAATACATGTAAATTATAAGTAAGGTTTATCTAATTAATATCATTTCATCCAAACAAAACTCATTTATGTCAAAAATCTGGTATGATATAAAATTGTTTTATATAAGTCTGATGAATGCCAGAGCAGTTACATGCCTCTAACTGTCCACTGTAACCAGAGGAAATGTCCTTGTCAGTAAAGTGCTGACAAGTACCAAGGTCTGAATTCTATCCCTGTAAACCACACTAATAAAGCTGGGCCCTTAATTCCAGTGTTGGGAAGAAAGAGGCAGGTAGACCTCTCTCTGTGGGCTACTGGATTGTCCTCCTTGCCTTCATGGTGAATTCTAGGGATATTGAGGGAGCTTATTTCAAAAAGAATTGAGGCAGGCACCTCTAAGAACATCTAAGGATATCCTCTGGCCTCCATCCAGCACACACACACACACACACACACACACACACACACACACACACACACACCATCCTCTTTTTAAACATCTAGTAGAAATAAGAGTAGTGACATAAACGATGATATGGATGTAAAATTCACATATGTTTTTAGAGAAATAACATTTACTACTTTTTTCTGTGTTTTTTTTTCCTTCACATTTACTGTATTTACTGTTAGCATTGCCAGCACCTGGTACTCAAGATGACACTGTATTTTGTTTCTAAGAAGGATAATTCCCTTTCCACGTGTGTACCAGACCTTCATAATGATGACTGTCCTGGGCCTGCCAGTAATATATGTTCAGGTTGCTAAGGTTAAATGATGCCCTTGAGGTGGTTTAGAACATACCTCAAAGCTTTAATAACATAGAGGGGAGGTAGTATTACCATTTTTTAAGAGGGTTAATATTCCTAAGGAAAATGTAGAAGCAATATATAAAGGCATTAATTATAATCAAGATAAACTGGGAAGCCTCTTTTTATATCCCATATGCTGATGAAAAAATGTTAACAATATTTCCTGCCTTTCTTCATTGTGTATAACCAGCAAAGGAAGTGTTATCTCTGGGATGCTCCACTGAATTCTATATTTGATGATTTCTCCTCATTCACTGAGCAACTCGTCTGGTGGAACAAAGGGGGAAGACTCAATTATCCAAGTCCCTTCAGCTGGCAGGATATTCCCACACATCTGTCTACACACACACACACACACACACACACACACAGAGAGAGAGAGAGAGAGAGAGAGAGAGAGAGAGACAGACAGACAGACAGACAGGCAGACAGAGACAGAGAAAGAGACAGAGACAGAGAGAGAATGTAGAGCAGTGTATATTCAATGATGCCAGAACATGCTGAGATTCTGAGATATGAACATGTACCAGCAGTGACTGGATTCTAGCCATGGAGGTGACTGACACTTTTCCTGCTTAGAAAAAGACAAAGGCAAGGTCAAGAACTTCTCCTTAAAGATGCCATACATCAATCTCTTAATATGAAAAGTGACAAATTCCCACCTCTGCTCATCTGACAGAGGGTTCACCTCTTAATCCTGTGGGGAGATAACATGATTCTCAGGTATATTCAAGGAGGGTCAGCTCTAGTATAGATTTGATGGATAGACAAAAACGGTTTTAGCAAAGACATCTCAGCATGAGGCTCTGACAACTTCAGAAATGCCCCCATCATAAAGGGAATGCTTATAAGAGACTCAGCCAAATGCATATGCCCTCATAAATGCTCAACCATTAATGTTCAACCATTAAGATAAATTTCTATATTTTCATTTGTACTTACACAAACTCACAGGCATTGAAAGAAGCCATTAAACAAGGTGGTTTATTCAATGCATTTTCTACTTGTGTATATCTTGACTCAGTGGAAGCTCAACACAATCAGATACCAATCTAATTAGCCTGCAGAGGAACTTAGCAATTGCCAATGGGATTAATATAATAACCAAATCCTAGATGAAATTGACTATAGTTTTGCTACTATTTTATTAGAAAATGGTAACATTTCTGCAAGCAAATAAAGGTTGTTTAACTGATGAAAGATAATAATTATTCATTTTCAACACTGGAGAATATCTTAATATTATAGTCAGTATGAAAAGGGATTAAATGATGAATGCTGAGATAAGTGACTGTACTGTGGGGTAGGAGGGGGCATTTAAATGGTGTTATTTAATAGAGTTATTCCATTTTGTATGCAATTCTGACACTAGCATTAATCAAATACACAAGCACTGATCAAAGAACAAATGGCATGAGCTTTAACACTGAATAAAGAAGAGAAATGACTGGTGAGCAACAGAATATATATATATATATATAAATATTTATATATACAGACTATTGTTAGGTTAAACAATTCACATAATAGTTAATGATATATAATACATGTGAGCTTTCCATGAAAATTCAGAAGACTTATAAATTGGATTTCCTTTGTTCTTTTTAGTAGGTATGTAATATTTTTATATACTTGGGATGCAATGTGATACTTTGATATAGTTATATAATATGGAATGATTGAATCAAGTTGATTCATAAGATCATTTTCCCATCATTTGTACAGGTAAGCGTTGGAAATGTATTCTCTTAGGCTGAAGCTGTAGATTTATTTTAAGGTCATTTACCTGGCAAGAAATTAAGTTCAATACTCAATGCTGCCCAAAAGTCTGCATATCATTTATTTTGAGAAATGTGTTAGTTTTGGTTATACACCTTATGGTGTAAAAAAGATCTAAAAGAGATTACTCCTACATGTCTGGAATTCTGGTGGCATGTGAAGTTTAATAAAATAGCATTTCATATTCACTTTACTGAGTTTCATGACAAAGCTAGAAATTATTTGAAAAAATAATAATATTGGTCAGAAGCATGGTATACATTCCCATAAGTGAAGTCAGCCAGACCCAGAAGAGGAAGATACTTCCTGATACCTCTCTGTGATATATACAAGCAATCAGGGTCTAGAAACATCAAGCAGAATGTGAATTGCCAGGACTTAAGTGTTGGTAGAATGAGAATAACTTGAAAGCATTAGGGGAAGGATGAAAATTTCAGTATACAAGATAAGGAGGTCTTGGAGTAATAAGGGCATGCATTTTTCCACAGTAATTAAGATGGAGTTTACATGTGAATTGTTGCTAAATGTACTCCTTCAGCATTAAGTATTAAGTGTTCCTATCTACTGATGATGATGATGGTGGTGGCGGCAGCGGTGGTGGTGGTGGTGGTGGTGGTGGTGATGGTGGTGGTGGTGGAATAATTAAGTAGGGCAGAAGGGAATTTCAGAAGACACAGGGAAGATTTATCACAAGATGGTGGAGATAGTGACATGGGTGGCTTGGCAGTGGGGAGGTGTCCCTGTCTCAGGTGGAGAATATACTCACTCTGAAATAAGACCTCTATCTAATGTGGATAACATTCTAGCAGTGGGTCTATTCACTATGTGGATGGCATTATATGACAGTTGTTCTCAACCTATGTGGACTGAAATCAATCTGGCAATCAAATCATACTTTCACAGAGGTCAGCTATCAGATATACTACATATCAGATAATTACAGTAATGAAGTAGCAACAAAAGCAGTTTTATGGTTGTAGATCATCACAACATAAGGAACTGTATTAATGGGTCCCAGCATTAGGAAGTTTGAGAAACTACTGTTACATGAAGTACTCTGTCTTGTGTGAACAGAATTGGAGCACTTACTATGTCTTCTATCTTGCATAGGTTCATCTATCTTGTATGTAGTACACTAGGACACCTCTGCTATCTACCATGGTTCCTCAGACTTGGAAGTATGGTAGATGTTGATTTTTGTGATGAGTTATATTTTTAATACAAAATATTGTTGTGACTTGAATGTGAACTTATAATTCTCACCTCTAATGAAAGCTAGAAAAGGAACCAAGCACAAGGTGCTCAACTCTGAACAATTAATTGCCTTAGATCAATGTAAAACACAGAAAAGCAGAGATCCTATGAATATTCATGTTTTCCTGATGCTTGAGTCAAAATATGGCTACATAGTCCATTAATAAAGAAATATGTAGTGGCAAGTATCCTAGAAAGAATATTAAGACATTTCGAATGAAATATCATTCAACTTTGATTTGAGCCACAGGCAATTTCTTATAAAGATTTTCATTTTGTGGGAATTATGGACTAACATGATTTATTAGGCTTTTTAGAAACTCAATATATACATATATAATAAAAATGAAACTAATTCCTGATTGTACTATGAAGACTATAGGATTAGTTATTATTTTGTATTATTTTAAATTACATGTATGTGTCTATATATGGAATGTACATATGTGTATAGGTATTGGCAGAGGCCCGAGATGCATGACCATATAGGGCTGCTGTTAAAGATGGTTGTGGGCTACCTGATCTGGGACCTGAATTCTGTTCTTCTGTGAGCAGTATGTACTCTTAGCGAACAAGCCATCCTCACCTCCTTAGTAGGTTTAATCAAAATGGCACAGCTTTGTGAATAACCTTATGCAATAAAGGAGATTCATTTTTCTCTATTCCTGTCCTTCTTTCTAATAATCACTGCCAAGCAATGATTAGTAAGATTGGTTTTAGAATGCTCTTTCAGACTTCTACAGAGATAATTAATAATATATTATACATCAACCCTACCTTCTTTCCCCTGCAAAAATTTTCTTCATCCCTTTCCTACATTTTTAAGTTTTTTTCCTTCCTTCATGATATAAATATCAAAAGTGAGTTTGCCCTATTTTTTTTTCCTTCGTAGTTTTACTGTTTTGAAAAGGTAGACTACGATGCCAATCCAAAAGATCATCTGGAAGATAGACATCATTATCTGCACTATATTAATTTAAATTGCATGTCATTCTAAAACATTCATCTTGGTAGCACAACTGCCCATATCCCTGCTCCAAATATTAATATTTATAAATTCTAGGAGGGTTATTTCTCTGTTTGTTTAATCAACCAGAATAATCTGGAAGAAGCGGGAACTGCTGAGAGAGATCACTCAAGGCTGTTGTGCCTGTATTTCTCATCCATGTGGAATTAACTGTACTGCCAACTAATCCCTGTCACTGAGGAAAGTGAGGTTTACAAAACAGTGCCAGCTCCACGAAGGTCAGATCCAACTAACTTTCTTATGCTGCCCTCTATGTCCCTGTAAATATTACAGTCTGCTTCTTAAATAAATCACAGCCGACATTCTTATGGGTAATGTTTGTTTCGAGCAAACACCAGGTCTAGTGAGATGATTAGAATTCTCAACAATTGTGACTCCTCTGTGTGATTTTTTTTTTCTCACTGGGTCTTTCTCAATACATTAGGACTTTTGTCTTGCTCCTTTTGTTGATCAAGGCGTCGTGTTTGGAAGGAAAGGAATGAAGAGGTGAAAAAAGAGAGAGGAGAGGCCTGAGCCATTCAGAGTATCTATCATAATAGATCATCATTACGTGTTATGTGTATGCTCTATTTTATTGATCCTCCTATCAGAATTATGAAGTAATTATTCTTTTCCTATTTTATCAATGAGCTTGTTAAAATTCAGTAATTATAAAATTTAACAAATGTCACAAGCTAATAAGAGTCAAAACTAAAGGTTGAATAGTTACTCTGTAGAATGCCTTTCCTCTTTCCCACAATGCATTACAGCCTCCTCTTCCTCCTTATAAATGTATTTTAGAAATATGCTAGCTTAGGTTTGCATGATGTATGACATTATACATTAGAAAAAAAATGAATAGTGACCAATGCTCTTTCTTTTTACCATAGTTAAAAGAATATTTCCTGGAATTTTATCCAGATGCTGAAATAACATTGCCATGAAGCAAAGCAAAGCAAAACCAGGCATTTCTGTTTAATGGATCTTATGAAGAACCCAAGCTGTGGAGAAGCAGCTCTTCTCTCAGCACAAGACTTTGGTTTGTACATCCACTAATCATCTCATCTTTGTCACAATTCTATGAGCTACATTTGCTTCTCCTCTTTTAAAAGAAAGTTTACCAATGAAAAACACAAGTCCCTAGTTATCTTGTATTATTTGGCAAAGCCATGCTCTCTCTAGGCCTGCTCAAGCTGAGGCCCAGGATTTTTCAGCACACTATCACCTGGCCCTCAAATGTAGCGCCTTGTACTTGGAAAGATTATTATGCTAAACAAAGGGTCATCTCAACGGTGTTTCTGTTTATCTAAATTTTCATGGATATAAGTTTTCTTCTTATATTTCGCCATGGTTTGTAGACACCATGGCTATGATGTCAACTCTGTCCACAAATGCTTACTGTGTAAGCATAAGGACCTGAGTTCCACCCCCAGAACAGAGGTAAGAAAGTGGGGTGTGGCTGTGACTTTCAATCAATGTCCTGGCAGGGTGGATATGAGTGCATCCCTGGAGATTTCTGATCAGCTAGCAAATAGAAACTGTCTCACACACAGAAAAGAAACAAACAGAAACTGTGGGTGACACCTAAAGAACGACAGCCATGGCTTCCCTCTGGCCTCCACGCGCACAGGAAAGCAGTTGCAGATTCATGAGCACATGGATATGCTCAGATGGATATGGTAGGGAGAGATAAATTATTGGTCCAGTTCCATGGATGGCCTCACTAGTATTCATTCAAAAGCAGTAACAGGGCTCATTTTAAAGGTCTGCAGTGGTGGGCTAAGCACTGGTGGAGGCATCCCTGCTCTAGTGTGGGGGTAGGGTTGGAGAAAAGGAGACATGTGATGAAAACTGCCGGGCGGTGGTGGCACTCGAGAGGCAGAGGTGGGGGCATCTCTGTGAGTTCAAGGCCAGCCTGGGCTACACAGCAAGTTCCAGGACAGGCACCAAAACTACACAGAGAAACCCTGTCTAGAAAAACCAAAACCAAAAAACAAAACAAAATAAAACAAACAAACAAAAAACTCCCTATTCTGGCAGAGGGCAGAACACCTCCAGCTTAGGTAGAGGAACCTGCTGAGTAGAGGCTAAATCCTGGTAGGACACTGTGAGATTAGAATCTCAGTGCCACCTATTTTCTTTGGTAAATCCATGCACCTCTTGACCCATTTAGATTTTTCTTATTTTTACATTTTTAAAAGAACTGCACACATGGTCACTATGTTGACAACATTTCCACCACATTCTACTCTGTCAATTCCTCCAGTGTCTGCTCCACTCCCTCTCAGACTCATAACTTTCTTTATTATTTTTGCATATGTATAAATGAATACAACCTGCTGAGTGCACTTAGTGTTGCTCATATGAACATAGTTTTAAGTATTGTTAGATAACTAATCATCAAGGGGTTACCCTGAGAAGACTGATTCTGCATCTCTTAGCAGTCGCTAATTGTCAGTAGCTATGGGGCCCTATGAGATTTCCCCATCCTTGTAACAATATGGTCACCTAAGTAAGACCTACACAAAGTTAACCTTTCTTAGACCTCATTTGTTTTCATTTGAAAATTGGGGGAAGTAATAGTCAAGCAGATTCCAGCATGATTAGGAGATACAGTGAAAGAAATATGTATGAAATGCAATTTGTGGACACTTAAGAGCTATTTCAACACATTTTTCTCCTGTTTTTCATGATGACTAATCCTGGCTCTATCAGCAGAGGTCTCTCTGGCTCTTACAGTGACTTGCCTCCGGGACTCTGTACGGTGCCAGCCACCTGTCTGGGCAGCTGTCCGCGGTCAGTCCCCTGCATGTTGAGCTTAGAGTGGATAATAGTGCCGAGCATTGCTGACTTCAAAGCTTTGCTCACTGTTCTGCATAAAAGCAAGGAATCTATGCTGACACTCTACAGAGAGCCAGGCATTTTACAAAAGATTCCTCTCCTTCCGTCCTTCTATTCTCCAAAACAGAAAACAATAGAATGATAATGAATGGAGACAAATTCAAAAAAACATACCTTTGTGAGGATTCTTAAGGATGTGTGTGAAGGAAAGGAGATAGAAATTGTAAAATACAAGTTTTAAAAAGGTATTTTCATGTTATTAATAAAAAGACTGCAAAAATAGTTATAGATATACTCTCATAGGTTTAATTTATTTTTGGATTAAAATAACTTTTAACAAATTCTATTCTAAATCCAGCCTGAACAGTATCCAAGGATGTAGGAATGATTAATAATTCTCCCACCAAAGACAAATTACTATTGTGAGAAACCACAAAATGAGTATTTCTTAGGAGTTTCAAATCTCACTATTTCAAAGTAAAAGCATTGGCAAAGGTATATGCCAAGCCAGAAGGTTGAAGTTATTCAGCCAGCTGACTGAAGCCTCCAATTATTTAAGTGTGGCTCCAGTGCTGTGAGGATCTCTTCTTCTGAGGTGGAGCGACAGGTGTTGATAGTTGTATGTGACCAACAGATAGAATGCCAAAAGTAAAACTGTTTAACTGCCTTCAATGGTCATTTACCCAGGGGATACATTACTAGTGTTTGTGTCAATAAAGGAGAAGAAATCATAGTTTTATGTTTTTGTTTTTGTTTTTCTAATCACAGCTTCAGAAAATATATGGAGATCATCATGACAGATAAGACAAGGACTGCTTTTCTGTCTCATATAATTTTAGGAAAGTAAATGTTAATATTTGCAAGTGTCCCAACACAACTTTGACTGTGTAAGACACCAACTTTAAAACATATATGTACATGGTGATTTAATCAGTAACCTAAACCTGATTAACCTATAACTGCTTCCTATCTAAAGAAAATTGTTAGTGTTATAATTATGAATGTTAATTATATTATCAGGAAGAATTTGAATTGAACTCCCATATCTAACAATAGAAAAGGCTGTGTGTGCCTATATAAATCCTTTCTAAAAAATAAAAAAAAGATGGCTTATAAAAAAGTATTTACTTACTGCATTGAAATTCTTTGAGAAATGTAATTAACACTAAGCATTAAGTGAGGAACAGGAAAACAAGTAAAATGTTGATAGAAACAAATTAGAATTGGCACAAATTTATTCAATGTGTTCTTCTCAGTATGAAGAATGATCAAATCATATAAAATGTCATGGAACAGAGTATCTACATGGACTTTCTATATGTTGAAGACAAAGAATAAAATGAATGTGTTCTAGTTTAGTAAGTAGACATGAGCCCTCAGGGGGTTTCTTCTCCACAGGATCTTCCTGGCAGCCATGCTGTTTTCAGGTACAAAAGCAGGGGTACAGTTTCAGGCCTGCAATATTCAAGTTAAACACATACACACACATGCACACACACCAAAGTAAAGAACAGTAACTTGAATGACTGGAAGCATGAAGATGCTGAAGACATTTTGAAAGCAGTTAGTGTATTCAGTCTAAGAAATATAGAAGAATAATTACTGTATATCTCAAAACAATTTAAATAGAGGTATTAGAGTGTAGTCACAAAGAAATGATGGTTTAATGTGTCAGAGATCTTAACACCCTCAGTTCATCACTTTGAAACCTATATCACAGCATCACAATGGACCACAGGTTTATGAACAGAGATCATGTGTCAATCAAAATTAGTAATACTGGAGTCACTCAGTGGGAAATAGTAGTTTTAAAGATTAAGAGTAGAATTGCCTGGGTATTCATTGTAATGGTTTCTAGGATAGTCACTGGAAAAATAAATGAGAAACAGAAGAAAACAATGTGTTTAAGAAGTTTTTATCTTGATACCCAAACTCAACTAAAATCTATAGTAATACATGCAAAAACGATGCCTGTACAAATTCAAAGCCAAAGAAGAAAGAATCGTTGTTATTTAATACACACACACACACACGTGTGTGTGTGTGTGTGTGTGTGTGTGTGTGTGTGTGTGTGTGTGTATACCTTACTTAGGCAGCATTGTTTCATATTCAAGAAGTCCATTATATGTTTTTTACATGTTTTCCCTGCATCTGTATTATTGCAACAACCTGAGATCACTTTAGACAAATAAAGATTTATAAACTACTGCTATAGACTCTGCGGAGTTGGCTTTGGAATCTTTCTTTTAAAGTTCTCTGTGTTTTGCTACCTGAGTTTGGTGTTCACAACTTCCCTGAAGCAATGATACATGCTGGGATACTACTTGTGGGTCTCAGACTGTCACTACTTAACTATGCCCCTGCATAGTCCTCATTTACCAGCCACACTGATTTACATATGAATGATGAGTAGAGAACAGGAAGTCAAGTTGATAAGGACTTAACATTAAGAACCCAGCTGATTCTAAACAATTTCCTTTTTGTTGTTGTTGTTGTACAGTAATTTATTGAGACCCCTCCCTCCAAGCATTTGCAATCTTAAAATCATTTTCTCCCCTTGTAGATCTTTTTTTGCTAGCTCCAAGAATGAAAACAAACAATTCACTTTTAATTGTTTGTAGTATATATTCAAAAATTTAAAAGTGATTTCTTCTGACTGGATTAGTTTAAGCTCCAAGCTCTTCTCTTGAACTTTGCTTTATGTGGGAACTAATTCTCTAAAGCTTAGACTACTGTGCTAACAACAGCATGGGGATTGAATGAACCCCTGTGCTCTCAGCTCATCCTCAGCTTGTTATGGCATGGGCCTCATTTCATTTGTGATGTCTTTGGTGGAGGGTAACATGTACTTGTGTTATACCTGTTCTGGCATTTGAAAATTACTATTTGGAATAATATATTGGTTTTGGACCTTAATAAGTTATTTCAAACACTGGACATAGTCAGGAAACCAAAGTAATTATTTGATTAGTAATTTGAGCTCAGTCACCTGAAAAGCCTGTTTGGTTCTTTCAGATCATGTTATGTTTTCAATTATCTTTAGCCTCTATAGGCAATGACTTCCCACTATTATATTCTACTCTTTTTGAAAAAGAGAAGGGTGCTGATTTTCTCAAATAAAATAATAAATTTACTAATACTCAAAATTCACATTAATAGGAGTTATAGAAATTAAAAGCCATATATATGGAACTCAAAATCAATTTTAATCAGTAATTTTAAACTTAGCTGTTGAGCCTGGGTCTGTTAATAAATTGTATATATCCCATTTATCTGATTAACACAATCAGAATTCAGGAGATATAGCTAAAACTAGTAATCATAATAGTTGCTAAGGTTTTTTGATAAGTTCCATAGTTTCCAATATCTTGATTAAGATTCAAAACCAATGTATTTCTCCTTAGAGCACAAATGGCAGACTTTTTTACATAATGACTTCATTTAATATTGATTGAGTATAAATAAATAAAGTACATTTTATTTTGATAGATTTAAATAAGAGCTATACTGTATCTGCATGTGAAATGCAGAGTACTGTATAGTAGAGAAAATGAATAACAATGTATACTCTGACATTTGTTATTTATTTAGTAATTTAAGCCTCCCATTCTAAGCATATATTTTAGTCTAAAAATGTGGTGTTAAAATTTCTTATTAAAATGATTTGATGCCAAGAACATAAAGCAGAGGAAATACAATCTCTTCAAAATGGTTTTGTGAAACTTAGAAATTAAATCCTTATCTTAAGACATATAAAGAATCTATTAAAAATAAAGACTTATAGGTGAATTTTGAAATAATGAAATGTCATGAAAACCACATATGACCAAATTTGCAATATATTAATATTGACAGTGGATTCATGGAGTCATGGAAGAAAGTATGTGCAATAACGACAAAAACATTAATTGGCATATGTCAAGCAGAAAACAGTCTCAATGCAATAGAAATAGTAAACAACAAGGAAAGATTACCTATATAAGAGAGAGTATTTGTGAATGACATGTATAAGGTTTCATTTCCAAAATACATAAAAATCTCTTCAAGTTCAAAATGGAAACAGTATACTCATAAATAAAAATGAGCCAAGGCCTTCCATGGACAGTTCTTCAAAAATGACATGTAAATGACAAAAAGTAAGGTTAAAAAATTCCCAATTTCCAAGACATCAGAAAATCCAGGCACATTTTATGGTAATTATTATCAGAAAAATTACAGACAATTTCAAGTGAGATGAAAAATTGGAAGATTCCACCCTGCTGGGGATATGCAAAATGATGCAGCCTTGACCAAAACAGTATACAGAAGACTAAGTATATGATTTCTAAGGGTAATTCCACATCTAGGTATTTTTACCCAAAATGTAATCAAGATTTAAAGTGATATTAAGAACGTATGAGCATTATAGCTCTATTGTCCATAGTAAAGATGTAGGACCAGCCTCAATGCCCATTGATAAATGGATGATTGAAGTGTTCTAGGCACTGACAGTGGAATATTATTTCACTAAGACAGATGAAATTCTTTAACAAGCAGAAAAACTTTAACATGTTTCAAATTAAATTATTACTCATATAAAGACACTCCTAGGAAGGATGTAGAATAGTCATATTTGTAGGATGGAAGAAAATAATACTGTTTCCAAGTTATGTAGGAGGTGATGTGGGTAGCCATTAATCATGGGACAGAGTGTTTAAGTAGAAGTGGTAGAATAATAAATCCTGGAGAGCCATTGTGAGACACTGGACCTGTCATCAGCAACAACATTTACTAAAATGGAAAAACTGTTAGATGTAGATTTTGTGTTCCATGCTCTTGTCATGGTAAACTATTTAAAATGATTTAAATATATGAATTAACAAACAAAGCCAAAAACAGTGTCAAAAGATTTTTATATGTATTTGATTAACTAAAAAAAAAGTAATGGAAATATTGTATACATTGTTTGTTTTAGTTATAATGGATTTCCATAAAATTTTCCTGGCTATCCTCCCTGCTCAGGATAAAACAGTTCTCCTCTCCTAAGATGAAACAATTCTCTTGCCTCAGCTTTCCAATTAGTTAGGAGTGGTCTATATACACAGAATACAGATGAGTGCTAAATTTTTAAATTTGATAATGATAGCCTTGAAATTATGGTAATTCCTGGTAAGTCTAAATATCCTTTATACCCACCAACTATGGAATTCAAAGCAGTGGGTAGGGTTGGTTTTTGTTTGTTTGTTTGCTCTGTTGTTTCAGTTTCATATGGTCCATTTTATTTTATTTTTTCCTTTTTCTTTAGTCTTCTCTCATCCAATACATGCTGACTGCAGCCTCACCATTAGGTAGGATTGCAGTTAGACTGAGTTAAAAGGATATGCTATGTTCTTGTGGCCTATATGGCAGCCTACATTTCTCTTTGTTCAATGAAGACACAGATCAACGATATTTATTTCAAACCATCAGGAATGAGGGTCCCAAACAACTAGGTGTTGAGTGGAAGGACGAGGGCTAAGAAATAAAGGAGAAGAAAGCAATGGCTGAGACCAGGGTGTCTTTCAAAAGCTGATGACATATTCCAAGCAAGTTGATAAGAAGCATAGCATCATATATACTATTTACAAAGTGAAAACAGACAAAGTCAGCAGGATACTAAGTCAGATAATGCTGAAGAAGAGAATATGGGATGTGTCTGACACACGTGTTATGTTAGACACACGTGCCTAAGGACTGATAACCACAGCCCAGGGGAAGAGTCAGATCCTCAGAAGCTTCAACCTTGACTCTTCTGAAGGGGCACTGGTTCTAGCTATAGGCAGGCTCTGACAAATCCACTTCTAGATACAACACCGAACTCAAGTTTCCTTTGTCCTTTCATCAGGGCCTCTGAGAAAAGTCTGAGGTTGTTCTGACTCCAACAGTTACTCATTACTATTTCACTGACCCCTAAGTGAATATTTCACACACACACACACACACACACACACACACACACACACACACACACACACAGCATATTGCCTTCACTTTCAACGCTTGAGTTCCAATCTGAACCTGTTTCCTTTACATTGTACTTTAAACCAGAAGCCTTCTCTGAATTCTGACTTCCTCAAAACAGAAACAAGTCACTTTACAGAAAACATAAATGTTAATGACGCTGGCTTCTACTGTCTTCAAAACCACAGTATCTTGCAACTGTCTCATCTCCATCTTCTACCTTCCCCTTCTTGCTTATGTCTGGACTAACACGTAGCCAACAGACTCCTACATCTGTGTTCTGGCCAGATGTCTACAGGATTCTCTTTCCATACTCTAGATCTCTTTTTCTTTGCTAATGTTCTAGTTCTTTGGACCTCTTTATAGTCCCCAAACTTAGCAGTACATTCTGCTAGTCCTAATGGTGAGACTCTCACCATGTCATTCTGAGCTACTTTGTATCTGTCAATATTCCTACCCAAGGAATTAATAATTGTGTCTGCCATTGTGTCGGGGGCGGGGGATGGAAGAAGGGAGAGATGGAGGATATTTCTTGCTTAAAGTATGTAATTATTTGTTCATCTCTCCTAAGGTATCATACAGCAATGCAGAAAGTTATACTGATGGACCTGCTTTTCAAACTAGAGGATTAAAAACATGACCAAGTTATTCAAATTTTATATTTAAAATAAACTAGGTTTATAGATTTTAGATTCATTTATTTAAATATAAATATCTTACACTTATATTTAATTTACTATGTTTAATAAAAACTAAAATATCTGGTGATCAGATGACTAAATACCCTAACAGTTGTCTTGGAACTCTCATCCAATAACTGATGGAAGTGGATGCAGATATCCTCAGCCAGGCCCCAGGTGGAGCTCCATGTGTCCAACTGTGGAGAAAGAGGAGGGTCTGCAAGAGTGTGAATTGTTGAATCCAAGATTGCAAAAAGCACAGGGACAAATAGCCAATCGAAAGAAAGCACTTGAATTATGAACCAAAGGCTATGGAGCCCCTAGCTAGATCAGGCCCTCTGGATAAGTGAGACAATTGATTATCTTGATCTGTTTGGGAGGCACCCAGGCTGTGGGATCAGGACCTGTCCTTGGTGCATGAGCTGGCTGTTTGGAACCTTGGGCTTACACAGGGACACATGCTCAGCCTGGAAGGAGGGGACAGGGCCTGCCTGTACTGAATCCACCAGGTTTAAATGAATCCCCAGGGGTGTCTTGGTCCTTTAGGACATGGGAATGGAGGGAGTGGGGCTGGGAGGAGGGAGGACAGGGGAACCCATGGCTGATGTATAAAATTAAAACACATAATAAAAAAAAATGTAATTTAGCCTGCAAGAATAAATAACAAATAAAACTGGCAAGAAAATCTGTCAAAAAAAATAAAATAAAAACTAAAATATCTAAAATTGCTAAGAAAATGACATCAATAATTTTGTACACCTGTTTATGATCACTGTGACAGATAAAAGTAAGAAATGAAGGCATATCTCCTCACAGAATATTGGAAGCTGACACAAGAGGATTGCCATTAATTCAAGTTTAGATGTTCTAGGGTCACATGTGCTCTCTGAACAGTTAAATATACCACAGAACACATCAACATGGTTAAGCCATTGCAAGTTCATAGCCATGAGGACAGTGAGGCTGTCCCACAGTCCATGTGTGAAGAGGAGTCAAGGAACTGAATGCCACAAGGGCTCCATTTTTAAATACATGCAACCAATGTGATTATGAGGATAATTTTGTAAGGAGGCAGACACAGTTTTGTGGGGTGCATTTAATCACCAGGCCACAGATTTGTAATTTGTGATAATTAAAAGCCAAGGAAGACCACTTCATCATCAGATGTGTTATTTATGAAGATAACAACCCATGGAAGAACGCTGAGGAAAATTCACTTGATTATATTCTTAGCAAAGTGTTTGTTTGATGAGTAGACAGATGAATGAGAATAAAAGGTAAAGTCCTAGAAAGCAGTCAGAAAGTTTCTCTAAATGATATAGGTGAAGGCTTTAGAAAACCAGAACTCAGCACGTAAATGAATGAGGGACTTACAGAGAGTTAAAGTTTTGTTGTTTAGTTTAGTTGTTTAGAAAGATATTAAGGAGGTCTGAGAGATGGGCTCAAAAGTTGAGAGCACTTGTGACTTTTTCAGAGAACCCTTGTTTGAGTCTCAGCACCCATTATTGTGGCTCATAAATATTCATTAGAAGATCTGATGACCTCTTCTAATCACAACAGGGAGGAGACACACATGGTGCATTACACTGAGGCTGAAAAAAAGCACTCCTATATGAATATGTACTCATAATATACTCATATGTACTCATTATATACTCATCATCAGAATTATTGCATGAACAGAATTTACCTCATAATCATATTGGCTGTGTGTATTTTAAAATGGAGCCCTATGTCATTCAGTTCCCTGACTCCTCTTCACACATGGACTGTGGGACAGCCTCACTATCCTCCTGGTTTCAAACTTGCACTGTACGGGGAACCTCTCTCTGGTTTGCAATGGCTTAACTATGCTCCTATGTTCTGTGATACTTTTTACTTTTGAGAGAGAGCATTGGACTCTAGAACTTCTAAACTTGAACTACTGGCAATCCTCCTGCATCAGCCTCCATACATATTAGCTTTCATATACAAATAAATAAAAAGAAGAAAATGAAGCTTAAAAAATATGTTGTGGAATGAGAAATACCAAGGAACAATAAGAGGGTTAAAAGACCATGGATTTTCTGCTGACAATGTCAGTGATCAGTTATGTGATATGTTACTTGATGTTTATTATTATTATTATGATTATTTTAAATGAGGACTGTCTCTGTGGCATAAGCTGGTCTTGAACTCATCATAATTCTTTTGTCTCAGCTTTACAAGTTCTGTCTAGACGCCTATGTGCTGCCACACAGGCTTCAGTTTTTTGTAGTATTACAGATCCTTTCAAGTGGGAAACTGAAGAATCCTTGTGCAGCACCTCTGAGGACCTTGTCAAAGGGGAAGGGCTTTCACTTCAGGCTACTGACATCAGCCACTTCAATGTCTTCTGTGTTGTGTGGCTTCACTCACATAAGGTTCAGAAAGGAGGAGGCATAGCAGAGGATACTTCGGTGTGTGATGAATGCAGTTTGAGTGGGGATGTATGTCAAAGGCCATTGAGCTTTGGATTCTCTGTAAATAAGAAATTTAAGATTCAGTTAAGGGAATGTTTTGAGGAGAAAATATGGTTTTCACTTACTATTTTATTTATGTGGTTATACATCACAAGTATCAGAGGATCCATTTAAAAATAGTTCATTTCAGGAGGCCAATAAAAACTGTATTTTAAAACATGTTTATAAATGTGTATAAGTGATGGAAAGGCTAAATCGAACAGAACCATTATCTCATATACTCATCAACTCTTTTAGTGAGACTATGTAAAATCTGTTGTAGCTAGACAAGAATACACCAAATTGTTATCAACTATAATCACCATGTTATTCAATAGATCTTTTGAAGTCATTTTTATTATTTAACTAAAACTTTGTCCAGCAGCCTCCTAACCCTGCACAGTACCTCCCAGATCCCAGATGTTTACTATTTAGTCTCTGGTTCTATAGAGATTGTTTACAAATATTTTAACTTTTATCCACACAACCAAGGTGTTTTTTTTTTTTTTTTTTTTTTTTTTTTATTCAATAGACATGTAAAGAAAACATTTTGGATCATATCACATACACTAATAGAAGAGTATAACTCTCACAGCTCAATCAATTTTTACTCATGATTATCTCTCTTATTCTCCCATTATTTTTGCATTACTTTTTGACTATTTTGAGCTAAGGAGAACCAATATAGTATAACAGTGAATGTTATTTTTATTCATCTGTGATGAGGAAGGGCATGAACATCAGGAAGCTAAGTGTGTCTAATGGGAGGAATGCTTCGTTACATTTGAGGACTTTAGTAAGTGACTAGGAGACATGGTAGAACATTTTATTTATGTATTTATGTATGTATGCAGTTATTTATTTGTTTATTTATTTATTTATTTAATTTTGTAGAATACAGTGGATGCAAATCCCTTGCAGTTTCACTTTGCCTTACCAAAGGTATGGTATGATATGGTATGACCTTAACGTAGGATGCAGAAAGTTAAGTGAGAGCTTAGATAATCTGTGCTGACGGTTTGAGGTTGTGTATTAGTATTTATCTTGTTGCTGTGACAGAATACCCTTACCAAAGCAACCTGGAGAAGGAGGAGCTTATTTTGTCCTCCATCTTGAGGTACAGCTCATCATGGTTGGGAAAACGTGGCAGCAGGAATATGGGGTAATTGGCCATATTACATCTGAAGTTGGGGACTAATGGGATCCACACTGGTGCTCAGTTCACTCTCTCCCCTTTATGCAGCCCAGAACCTTAGCCACACCCTGATGACTCCTGAGTGAAGGTGAGTCCTCACACCCTTAATTATCCTATTTAAACACCTCTCTTCGATGCATACAAGCATGTGCTTCCATCTTGACTCTAAATTACATGAGGCTGCTAATCAATTAGCCAATACAGGTGGTATTTACATGTTTGCATCCTTGATACAGTCCATTCTGTAAATGTTGGCTCCTGTTCCCTGGCTCAGCACTCAGAGCTAAGCTAACAGGGAGGGTGTTCTTTTCCCCACTGAGTTAAGCAGCGGGTATGGTTGCCACAGCTCCTCATCAAACCCAATTGCATCAGAATCGAACAAGATTAGAGCAAAGCAGGCTTTACTTCCAAGAAGGTCACACCCTGCTTCTCAGCAGCTTCCTGCTTCTTTTTTGGGAATATCACTTCATCTCACTCTAAGGACTTGAATGATCTGATGAAGTGTTTATTTTTGTGGCTATATTAAAATAATAATTTCTATGCTTTGATTGTAACTTTCTGAAGCTGAAACTTATAGCTAGTGTTTCCTCATAAAAAAACAATGGATAAACAACATGGGGGATTCATGGGATCTTGGGAATGTTCAGGTCTGATACTCACACAGCAGGGCAAGCCAGGGCCTTTCTGGTGACAAGGTTACATAGAAGATTCCTATTATCTTTATGACTCATGTGGTCCTTGTCTTTTTCAGTGACAAGAAAACAAGGACCTGTTAGTGAGGCTGCCTCCATGTCAGTAACACCTTCCCTGGGTACTTATCTTTTACAAATGTCCATCACTCTGTGTCCTGTTGTTGTAGCTAATAACCTCCCTTTCATAAGCCCAACATGTGCAGACCCCAAGCAGAATAACAACAAAGCAGAGGAAAGAATCAGGCCTAGGGAAACCTGTGGATGTGTGAACTATAGCCACAGAGTAAGGCTGAAATGGTGGAGACTGCTGTACATTCCCACTGTATCTAGTGTTTCATTTTCCTGTCAAAATAACATTTTCCATGCCATTTTAGCTCTGAGACACAGGAGGAAGAGGATCAACTGGATATGGATGTAAGAGATTACTGCAGTTTCTATATACTTGAAAAACTGTGCTGAGAGATGTTAAGTGCAGTTTCTATAGCATAACTGCTTTTCTAGGCTTAAGGATGAGGAGATGGCTCAGTAGGTAAAGCACTTGCTACAGAATTTGATCCTAGAGCTACATAAAACAAAGCTTGGGTACGGGCATAAGCTTGGAGTTGTAGTTCTGGGGAGGAGGAGGCAGATACTTCTCTGAGGCTCACTCTCTACCCACTCTTATATACAGGAAATGGGCATGTTGACAAGAAACCCTGTCTCAAATACCAAGGTGGAAGGCTCCTTAGCACTCAAGATGTGGTTTTCTGGCCCACATATGACTCCGCGTACATGGGCGCACACACACTTGCACAGCACACCTGCCATCAGAAGCCATTAGAAATTCCCAGTAACAAAGGTAGGTTTTATATCTGATGGTCCTTTGGGATATGGAGTTTGACTGCCATCTTCTCCCTAGGTCAAACAAGAATTTCTAAAGTATACAATAGATAGCAAGACACATTTTAAAATGCAATACTTGCCGATCTCCAAAACTCAGTGACTATGATGATCATTTTCTAGAAACAGAATAAATATCAGTGTTCAGGATACCCCAGCCTCCTCAGACTGCCCCCCCATAAAAGTACTGAATATGCTAATTCTTTGAGCTTTTTTCCCCCATTTTGCTCTGTCTGCCAACAGTTTAGGTAACAGCCAGCTTTTACAAATACAGACAAATTTGATCAACTCATCTTGAGTCTCTCTCTCTGCCTATTTTTGTATTTGTAAGTCAGCAAAAGACAAATGAAACAATAGTTATGGGGACCCAGAATCAGAGGAAATAGTTTTCAGTGTCTTGCTTAGCTCTACCCTTTGATCTTCTGGAGATGACAGGGTCAGTGCAGGATTGCTTTCTAGAATAAGCCTTCTGTTGTTTCTGCAATCCCACCTCTGAAATCTGCCATTTCTTCATCTAATGCTTGGCAGGGAAGGAAGCCAGAGAAAACTTACTCATAAGGGAAGTTTAAGACACATATCATGTTCTCTAAATTTTGTTGAAAATTTCCTGCTAAAAACCTCACAGAATTGGTAAGTTTTCATGGGTGTCCATAAATGAAGGAATTCCACTGATCCTGTGTTATACAATAAACACTCTTTAATGTCTTACTTCTGGAAGAGAAGAGAAGAGCATAACCAACTGCCAGCTTATGTCAGGTCAGACCTCAAAGAAGGTGCTCAATAATTCCACAGCCTGCAGACCCTCTGCTCTGCCCTCTCCTTACCAGTGATCTGTCTGGCAATACTTGCATTGGATACTTAGCCCAGACTGCAGTTCTGCAAACACCTTTCCCAGTCATCCTGTTCAAGATGGTGCACCAGTGAGATAATGTTCTGGCAGCACGAAGGCTGAAAGCATTTAGATTTGTTTCTAGTTTCTTGGGACATTGACAATTAACATAAACTTTTCTTGAACCACACAACTTATAGTTAGGTTGGGAACAATCTTATTCTCAAGTGAGAAAGAATATAGTTCAGATCAAAGGGAACTAAGGCAGAAATTTAAGGGAAAGACAGAACAAAGGAAAGCTCCCCATTGAGAGTAAATTCAGCTTCTTGTATCTTTGTAGAAGTCAGGTGAAGAAACAAAACAACAACACTTTTTTAAGGCAAACAATTTGGGCCTGTTTTCTTTTCTCTCCTGCTACATCTCCCCTCGTCTGTGTACGTCTTTGCGTTTCTATTGTAGCTGTGTCTCTCTAGGTCATTATGAATTGGCAGTTAACTCTTTTACCAATGTTTGCAGTCTAGCAAAGGTGGGATTCCATTGAACTGGCAGATTGCTTTTTAATTTTCTTCTTGAATTTTTCCCTGTAGTTTCCAAAACATTTTGAGTCTTGATGGAGAGGCTAAAATGCTTGCAAATTTTGCTGATGTCTGCCAAAAGCTGATTAACCCTCCTCATTCTTTAGAAACTCATGTAGCAGCAGGCTTAAATGATGTAAGAAACATGAGTACAACTATGAAACAAGAGTCCTCTCACAAGGCTGTGCATCACTGCCTCCGTATACCGGAGAAGTATTCTGATAAATATTCTGGGCAGGCTTTATGTTAGGTGTCTGTTTCCACAGTTAATGGGAAATTTGGGCTGCATAGAGATGTTGGATGCCAGACAGCTTGAATATCACTGTCTCAGTACTGTAGGTGATGATGTGTGAATACTAACAATGATTTCTTTAAAGATTGCAGTCATAAACACAGATATTTTCATTACCATGTATTAATTCTTATGAATTATGTCATTATTAATTTCAGATGGCAAAGATCCAAGATTTATTGTCTCCTGACAATTGGGCAACTGATCAGACTTTGAAGTTAACATATGAGGTATTTTTGAAATACTGTTTAAAATTATTAAATACAACTACTAAATTTGACATTATAATCAAGTTTTCAAATTTTAAATATTTATATAAGTAAGTTGTTATTTTCTTTCAAGTTATTATCATTATATTATTGTAATTATTTCTATTATCATTATTACTACTATTATTTTGTGTGTGGGGGGGGGTTGTTCTCTGCATGTAGGCCTCTATCTTCAAAGGGCATTGGCTGGAGGTACAGACAGTTGTGATTCACAATGTTGGTGCTAGGAGTCAAACCTGAATCCTCTGCAAAGGCAGCAAATACTCCATCACTGAGCCATTGCTCTAGTCTGTGACTGTGGTGCTATGTGCATGCATGTGGAGGTGGTATTTTGGTCTGTCCATGTGTGTCTGAAGACCAGAGGCTGACACCAGGTCTTCTTCAATTGCTTCATCACCTTATTGAGACTTCTAAGGCTACCCTTTCCCGGATGTTACTTCCTGCACTTCTCCCCCATATTTACTTAATCCAAGCCATATTTGCCACCTTAACATGTGCCTGAGCTGGGCTTTTACATTGCTATTTCCTCTGCTTGACCTGCACCCTTCCGTAGCAGAACCTCGTTGCCTCTTCAGTTACCTTCTCCTTTCTTCAGTCACTATCCAGTTTATAATGACAATGTCTCTCTGCCTCTTCCGCATTTTCTGTCCTCAGTTATTACACTACTTAGCCTAATACATTTTAATATACTTATATATGATCTTACTATACAAGATCAATAACATCATATTTAAAGGAATTATTTATTAATTCTATTAATCATTTATTTTTTAGAATAACCAAAGCACATAACATCCATAGGAATTTAATCTATGTATTTTCTAAATGAATGAAGGAAATGGTTAATTATTAGAAAATATTTGAAGATCTGTCTTATTTTATCAGGATTTCTCTGTTTTTATAGATAACTGGCTTCCCATATTATCAAAACATTTTTTAAAATGCTAACATTTGCAATGATAGGTAGAAATTTTCTATTTGATATATCTCTTAAGACTTTTATCTCTCCAAGTAGGACATGTTTTTGAAATTGATATTGTACAGATCTCATGTACCATTCAAGATCCAGTGCAATATCTCTTCTGTCAACACCTATTAATGTGTCACTGAAGGCATGCTTCCAGCCTACATTGTTCACCCTCCCCCTACCCAAAAAAAAAGCTATGACATAAATTAGTATACACATCAGATTTGGACTTATGGTTCCAAACTGCCCAAATGTTAATGACTCCCATATTATATAGACTTTTGCCATTCAGAAAGAGCTATTTCCATACTTTGGTTAATATTAGCTAATTTACACAAATATGCTATAGAAGAACTCACCAATAAAGAATTTCTTAAATCAACATGCAGAAGACATCCTTCTTTTTACTAGTTTGATTGCATCCATTCAATGGATTAACCACCTACACAAATCTTCACAGTAACAGAGTTCCATGAATCATGACCCTGTATCCTTGAACCTCAGAAAAGAACCTTGGATGTCCTAGAATATTTCATTACACCAAAACAGAAAACTGATACAAGGACATCATCTCTTTTTCTTCTCTACACATATTAATTTCAAAATTATTAACTGTTCAGAAAGACACTGTACCAGAGAGGTAGAGCAGGCCCAGCTAGAGTCAGCACTGACTACTGGATTCCATGCTATATTTCTTGCTCCACATGACTTCCTTTCCACATGTCCATTGGTTTCCTTTTCTGATCACCCTCCTTCAGAGCCTCATTTAAGTGGGAGAAGCATGAATGTGTCAAGAATTCCCTCATCTATTTCCTTTTGCACCAAAATATATGACTCACTTGGAAAGGAAACCCTTATTAGTAATATCCATGTAAATGATAGATGATGCATTGTACTAACTTTTGTCTTAAATGCATGAAAGTTATGCCAGTTATTTGCTTTTAACAAGTGAGAAATATTAGAATGAAAATGGACTCAGAGAAGAAGACATATAGACCCTCTTAAGAATTCTATAATTCTGAGTACAAGTCCCTATCCTTTGTTAAATGTGTTTCAAAATTATTGTATTTTATTTGGGAGACAGAATGCCAATTTGGACTAGTGTACATAACTACTTGCTATTGCCTTTTCCTTTGAGAATCAAGGGGTGGAGAGAAAATAACTCTGGTCATCTGATGGTTGTATGTGGTTCCAGCCAATGTCTGAAATTCTAGGTGAAGAGAGTGTCTTTTATATGGTTCCTTTTGTGTGTTGGTGTGGGTTGTCCAGGGGTGAGAGGGTGTAGTGAATGTACTCAAATATGTGAATGTAGCTGTTCATTCACAAACATGCCTGCTTGTATTTGCCAGTGATCAACATCTAATGTCTTCTTTTACCAGTCTACATCTTGTTATGGGGGATGAGGTCTCTCACTGAACCAAGTACACATAGAGTAACTAGGCTGGGCAGTGAACTTACACACCACCTTGCCTAGCTTTATACATTCTTTCTCAGAAACTGTACTCAGGTTCTTATACTTGTCTGGCAGAAAATTGATCAACTAATTTAGCTCCCTAAGGTCCTATATGATTCTACTTTCAATTTCCATTATAGGTCTCTGTATGTACAATTAAATTCTACTGTGATTCAGCATCCTATCTCTTTAACCTGAATGGTCACAAAACTGGAGCAGAATCTACTTCAATACTTTGTTTAAAAAAACAAATTTCAAAGATATTTTAATGTTGTACATTTTAGAGTATCTAAATTTCCAGTGTTTGGAATTAATTTTTGAATTAAAAAACCAACAAAGTTGATAAGTATGAAAGAAACATGACATAAATAAGTATGTTTATAAACAATATAGAAGTTAGATTCTACACTAATATCACTTGATTTCATAATTTATGTGCCTGATCATTGTGTTAAGTATTATTTTTGTCTATGTGATTTGAAGGAATTAAACCTTAAATTCCAACTTCCTGCTATTATTAAGGAAGTGAATTGCTCAGATTACATCTGGAACCAACATTTCAGCATAAATAAATAATTACAGAAAAGGAGGAGAAATTGAAACTGTATGTTTGATTGAAACAATGCTTCATAACATGCATACACTGTCTTAATGCAGAACTTTGAGAGTGAGCTCTGTCATCACTGTGGACAGTAGGTAGAACCACTTTCAGTCTGTGAAGCTGAATTTGCTATGATAATCTCAAGGGCCAGGAAAGATTAGATGCATGTAGTTGTCTCCTCCTTTGCACATCTTTCAGATTAGATAAACAGAACCTTTCTATCTACTGCTCCTTTCATCTGGGTCAGGCACATCTCTGTCATGGTCCTAGGCAAATTCCTGACTACCTAACTCTTGCATATGCAATAGACAAAGGCAAAGACTGTCCAAAATAAACAAGAGCCATACTGCATCACTCTGAGTCCTGTGTCGAGCAAGCCACTTTCACGCCAAGGCTTCTAAGGTCAGGCAGGTTCCTACTGCTGTCTTGGCAGAGCACATAATTCACTTAACTGTATTACAAAAAATTGGACTCAAATACAGGAATTGGCCATAATGTAAACGTCAAGTTCAGTGTTATTCTTAAGCTTGAGGATTTTCATTTTCATTCTACCAGGAAGGCATGCATTCTCCAAACTCTCCTGTTTACACTTCTATTGATACCAGAAGCTCTTCAAACACTGGAAGGCTCATCCTCCAGTCCTCTAATAAAATGTAAATATAGTTTCAGAATCTCATCTTGATGAACATTAGTCAAATGAATGATTTGTTTTCTAAGATGGCATTGGTTTACAAATTGAACTATATCCTAAGCCTGATATTATCCCCCCAATAAGAATTTTACAGACTCCTAAATCAAATTTCAGCTCCATGTGAATACTGACATCAATCTTTATTTTTGTTCTTGCTGACAATATCTAATACTTGATCTCATTTGGTAGACATTTGCCCAGGCAAACTGGAGACCTTCAGACAAACAAAAGTACAGGGAACAAACACAGCTGTTACTTACATGTAAATGTGTTCACCATTAAGTGAAGATGGGAGTGTCCCACCCTTTGGGAACTGTTCTGTGGTATGAGGCTGAGATGCACACTTGTACAAAGGGAAAGAGACTATTGAGGATGAATCAGGACTGCACTACGGTTTTCAAAACTGGGTTGGCTGCATGTGTGAACATGATGAGTGAGGAAACATAGGATCTCACCTCTTCTCCCACGCGGGGCAGAATTTGCAAGTCTGTGCTTTGCAATACATTTGCATACTGTGGGAGCAGTAACCTTTTTGTGAAGACTAGAATTCTCCCCTCAACAATCCACAAGTAAGCATTTTCAGTGATGTAGGATGTAATTATTTTATACATCATGATGCTTACTTTCCCTTTGATTAGTTTGTCTCTTCACCTCTACTACGGCTGAGTCTGCTGCCATATTCTCTTCCCTGCATGTAGATGTAAGTTTACTGGTATTAAGCCTTAAAGATTTAGCCTCAAGACTCCTATTTACTTCCACCTTGACTGTTTCTATTTCCTGAGCATGCACTTGTCTGTTTACATGATCATGAATTTGGGTCAAGTTTACAAACAATTTTTAAAACATCTAACAGATGATAAATGGGTGAATTTTTTACACTTTTGTTTTTCCCTATCACTTTTACCTTATGTCAGGAAATGGGCATCAGGTTGAGTGGCAGGTAAGTACGAAGGGATTTAGGTTAGGTAAGGAGGGGGAAATGAAATAATTTTACATTTCTGTTTATATAGAAGTAAGCCATTTTAGTTATTTTGAATGATGGTCAGCTTCTAATAATGAACTGCTAAAATAACACTGTGAAAAGATTACCCATGTTCTAGCATAAAGTCATGTGGCCAGACTTCCTATCTTGATATTTGTATCAGATATACATGTGTTCTGTATGGTAATGTTCTTGGCATCAGAAGAACATGAGAACAGAGTAAGAAGGCTTAACTATGTGGGGCCAGACTGTCTAGGACATGTCTAAGAACCATCTGACTGAAGTGCCAGCAGGAAGTATGCTTCCCAGGGATAAATGAATAAAGTCATAGCTGTCTCCCACAAGGACTTTTTCATATTCCATGCTAATCATGGAATGTCAAATTCATTAAAATTTAGACATTTGGGGGGTACACATTGTAGAACACTCCAAACATAAATTCCAGTCAACCGTGAAAGGGAAAAAGACTAAACTATTTTCTCTATTGAGAATATTAAAATTGGCTGTCATACTAAGGAATCAAAATATAATTAAATTTCATTTCTCTGCTCATTATAACTAAATATTCATTTGATGCATTGTTTTGAATCACTGCTGTCCTGTTTCCTTAAATTCCTCACACCTTACATTCCACTGATGTTAATTCTTTTTCTACAAAATTAATGATTTAATTTACATTTTTCTTTTCCTGGGCTATAGTTTACTTCATCATCTTTCTTTTGAGATTAATTAATTTTGTGTGGAGTGGTGTGAGAGGTGATGGAGTGCATGGGGAGCTCAGCGAGAACAACTTTCTTGTTCTCTCCTTCCACCTTGTGGAAACCAGGGAAACCAGGGATTGACTTGACCTGGTCAGCACTGCAAGTACGTACGTCTACCCACCAAAGCATTCCTCGTTTTCCTTGCTTTAACTCCCTAATCCACCCTTTCCCTATTTCATTCCTTCTATTCAAGTAGTGTTTGCTATTGAAACGTGCTGTATGAAGTCAGGACCAGCTGGGAGGTATTTCCCAAGAATATAGCCTTACACCCAGAACATTTTATATATAGCTACCAAGGGTCTTGACCCTAAGTTTACAAATCTCTCCTTGGATACTCACTGAATTACATAATCACTACTTTCTCTGCCTCTCAGATAGGCACAAAGTCATTAAAATCCCATTTCTTTCGATGGTAAGTTATTTCATATAAGTATACACACACACACACACACACACACACACACATATATATATATATATATATATATATATATATATATATATATATATATACATATGTTCTGTTTTAATATATGTATGTGTACAAAAGTAAAAACAATTTTCTTGAACAAATATAACATTTATCTGGAAAGGGACAACATTCTGTTGGCTGTGAAAAGTACAAGAAAATGTAAAATCATAACCTTCAAATATTTTGTGTCATTTTCCTTTTGTGTGCATTTCATTTACTCCATAACATTAATATTATTTTTCTTTACATGATACACAAAAATTATGACTTAACTTGGTCTAAATTATATACATATATAAAACTTAGTGATAATTCCCTTGTGCCCTTACTTAGGTCTTGACATATGACTTAATCTTACTTCAACTTTTCTATTTTCCACTGTGTTGTCTTTTATTAGTTCCTTTCCTTCTCTCACTAAAATGCAGTATAGTACCACAGACTCAGCAGTCAGAGTGATTGGGGTCAGCCCACATCTCACTGTTCCCTTTCTTTCTTCACTTTTCTGCTTCTCATATGTGTGACAAGTTGTTAATACTGAGAAACTATGCATGCTTAAAAACCTGTGGTGAGACTCTAACCCATCCTCCTCCTATATCAATAATAGCCATGTTAATTATATAAATTTTAATAGTGCAAGATACCATAAACATTGAATTGCTTTAAAGAGAATCCAAAATTTTCTTTCTTTGCTGTCTAATATCTTGAGTGGGACATAATTAAAATATTGTCCGTGGCTCTCCCTAGATCTATTTATTTACCTTTGTTTTTAATATAGAGTTGAGAGTTTTAGATGGTTGGATATTATTGGGATATTATAAGGTATTGGGATTTATGCCTTGAACCACAGTCATAGTTAGCAGGCACTGTGTTAAGTGTGCTAAGCAGACATGTTTTATTTCATTCAGTCCTGTGTTATGACAATTCTATAGAGCTGACAAGCTCTAGGAAGAAATGAGGAATAGTGGGTAGTGACTAAGAGGCTAACTCCCTGTCCCCTCTTACTAAGACACTGTGGCCTCCACATGAGAAGCAGCTCAGCCTCCTTTCCATACTGTCCCAGCATGCTCCAGGATGGATTTGGGGGATAGATTTTCTAGACTAGTTTTTCATGCAAAAAGTTTTATGGGGGACAGAGGAGAGCTAGAGTCCCAAACTGGTGCTTTACATGCTTCCTTCAAAAACGCTCTGGGAAAGCATCAATGGAAAAAGGTGAGAAATGAAGATTTCCTTCTTCTAACTGTTAGCTTTCTATCATTGACTTCACTAACAGATAAATACTGTAATTTTCCTAGTGAGAGATTTTTTTTTCTTCCAAAATTTTCCCTTTTTTTGTTTTAAGATGTTGTGACTGGAACATATGTTAAAAATGGGACTACTTGGGCTGGAGAGGTGCCTTATTTGTTAAGTACACTTGCCACTCTTGTAGAGAACCTGGATTGGGTTCTTCAGCACCCACATTACTCACATTGACTGTAACTCAAACACCATCTTCTGGTCTCTGTAATCACTTGCATGCATGTGGTACATATACAGACAAGAAGGGATATATACATACATAAAAATAAAAACAACAGCCGGGCAGTAGTGGCACATGCCTTTAATCCCAACACTCAGGAAGCAGAGGCAGATGGATCTCTCTGAGTTCAAAGTCAGCCAGAGTGAGTTCCAGGAAAAGGCACAAAGCTACATAGAGAAAACGAGTCTGGAAAATAAATAAACAAATAAATAGCTAAATAAATAAATAAATAGATAGATAAATAAATACAAGTAACAAATTTTAAATTGGGGCAATCCTTCAACTACTCTTTCAGGCCCCCAAATTAGAATTTTCATTAAGAAAGAAAGTCTGTTCTAGAAAATTACTCCTTCAAATGATTCAATTTTCTAATTATTGAAACAAAACTATAAAAATAGACATTAAATATTTTAATATCATTGACATTTATTAAGCATGTAGTTCAAGCATCATATCAGCATTACTCATTTGTCTATTTTATGTTTTTATCATTTGACATTAACATCTGCATAAATGGATGATCAAAGTGAAACTCTTCTATTCAGTTCTGCCTGCATATGATTTAAGAGATTATTCTGTCTTAAAGTAAGTCCAATCTTAAAGGGCAATATACATAAAATTGAAAGGAAAATACAAATATGCAAATCCACATTATTTTTGGTTCATTTGTGGCATATACATTTCCAATATGGACATAAACAAATCCAAGACTCATGATGTTGGGATGGACATTCACCTGGTTTTCATACTTGTTTTGTCTCATGCATGGGAGCTGGATCTATCTATCTTGATTTCTTCTGAATTCTTCAAAAATGTAATATGTAAATATTATTGAATTCAAATTTGTTGAACAGTGAGCAATACTTGTTTTATGAGTACATTTGTTTTACAGAATATACATTGGAGATTAATTAATTCTTACATAAATCCTAAATTATCTTTTGGAGGTCTTGGAATTGTTTTAATTAATTTACCTACTACAATGAAATTAAACATTTCTACTGTGGAGTTCTTAAAATTATAGAACCATTTTAGTAACTGGAAAAGTTAAACAGATGGAAATTGTTCGTTACTCTGCAAAAATAGTCTTGATCCTCAGTAGGCTACAGGGGTGATAGTGGCTCTTTGGGTTATACAATATATAACCAGGGGTATAAGAGTTGTACCATCAGTGTTTATATAGGGATACCCAATGATGTTCACATACATGAAATCACCCAGCAACACATTGCTCAGAATATATAGCATTTTAAAGCAAGTATTGACTATAGGGCATGTTTTATTAAAGGATTAAAGTGATTTTGTTTTTGCAAATATTGTGAGAGCAATTTATCACTTAGGAAACCTCTCACTTGTTCCTTGTAAATTGACATAACTTCTTACAAAGCAGTTTGTAAATGTATGGAATAAGTATTGAAATGTTTAAATTTTCATAAATCTTACTTCTGGAAACTCAACTTGATGATATAAAACAGTGTTTGAACAATTCAGTGTATTTTAACTATAGAATTATTCATAATGTCAAACCACTGAAAACTAAATAGACAATTCTAAATACAAACTAAACAAGCCATACTAAGTTTAAATGTGTTCTCAAATCTTTAAGAATGCTGCTAACTTACATGCATTCATATTAGAAAGAAAGATCAATAAGCCATGAACATTTCAACTTTAGTTGCCTGTGTGTGGTAAATAGGAGGTCCTTTTATTAACTTCAATCCTACTTTAATTTCCTTCATGCTTCTAGCTTCTACCCTACCATATATACATTATTAAAATATATTTGATGGCTCAGGTCTGCTTGTGTATCTTCACTCTGTCCTGGTAATGGTTTTCCCCACTCAACTGTGTATATTTGACTTCAATCTAGTGTTCTAGTGACCAGGCTAATCTGTTTTGTTATATGCATATAAACTAAAATATTAATGGGAGAATTTGTATTGATGAGACAAAAGGTAAACTTTCTAAAGAAGATGAAACAATGCCAACAGCTTCCAAGTCAGCCCCTTCAAACATTTATCAATGCCAAAGACACCTTGAAAACTGCCATTGGAAGACCTTGAAGGAATATCTGTGCACAAAGTTTGTGGCAGCAAAGTTCCTATTTGCATCGAAAAATATAAATTTGTGCCTACCACGGCTATGCAAAAATAAAGTGTAGTAGATATGATATATTGATAGATGGATAAACATATAGGTAAATTGATAGATAGATGATTGATACATAGATGACCAATAGATACGTAGATGAGTGATAGATGATAGATAGATAGATAGATAGATAGATAGATAGATAGATAGATGATAGTTAAATGAGAGATATTTGATGATAGGTAGATGAAAGATAGAAAGATGGCTAGATGACTAGCTACTTAGCTAGCTAGCTAGACAGATAGATCATAGATAAGGACAGATGATAAACAGAATGAAAACAAAACAAACTCACTTCAACATTTTCACTGTTTTTTAAATAAATATTCCATGACACATAGCCACATATGCATATCTTTATCTCATTTTGGCATTCCTTTTGGTAGGGAACCATAGGCATTTTTATTTGAAAACCTAATTTTATTTTATTTTTTAATTTATATGTGTGGTTGTTTTGCCTTCATTTTTTGTCTGTGTAACATATATATGTCTAGTGCTTGTGGTAGCATGAATTTACTCTAAATGTGGTCGCATTGATTTACTCACAATCAACTGTTCCCATAATTTTCTTGCTTAAGTAGATAAAAGAAAACTGTAGCAAATACCTACAATTTTCATTACTTCTGAGTTTCTCTGCTTTGCTCAGAAATCTTTACAATTATAAGCAGTCATATTCAAGGACCTCAGTGAAAACCCAGTCCATCTTTGAGATGCCCATGCACAACTCAGAGTCTTGGCCATTGCCTTTCTATTCATACTGTTGATAATCATATTATGTAAAGGGAATCACATGTCAAGCTATTTTTCTAGTTCATTTATTAAAGTATCATATACATTAACATACTTTTCTTCTATTCTAAAAAAATACTTTTGTTTCAGAATTTCAAACATGGATATAAATGCTTTGATCAAACCCACTTCCCAATTTCTCTGCTCTAATTTCTTCCTTTCTTCTTACCACTTTTTCCTCCCAATATCATACACTGTGTCCTCAAATGTATTGTGTCTACTTAGTGCCACTGTGTGGACATAGACATAGGACCATCTAATGGCGCATGTGACCTTTCTTAGATCACATTCTAGAGGGAAGCTAGCTGTACTCTGCCAGTCACCATCAATTGTCAATAGTTCATACATTCCTGTACATCTGTTTTGTCATACTCATAATTCCTGAAATGTCCTATTATTCAAATAATATGCAATGATAGCCAAGTCCATGTGCTATCCTTTCTAACTTCCCTTTCTAAGATATTGAGGTTAGAAAGTGGGCCATTTCTAGTGAATATTCTAGTGTGTGACTATTAGTATTTTATATTGATTAACAGATTGTTAAGGATTAAGCAGATAAGATATCTGTGGCTATAGTGTTTGATTGGCATCAAGGAAAATCTTTTTCAGCACTCTGACCAGATGGGAAAGTTCTCTGAGTAATGGAGACCTTTCAGATGCCATCATGCAAATGTGCTGCTGTCACACAAGGGCAGAAGCTCGAGAAAGATGACAAATGGCTCTGAAGATGTCTACCTTGAGACTTCTGTGAATGAGAAACGATGGTCTCAGGCATTCCCCACCCATTTTTAAACTCTTTGAAATGACTGGAGATAAGATAAATAGCAGATATTTTACCAGAGATAAGTAAAAGTGATGGGATTACAGATTCATAGCAACTTTTTAAGTGCTCTGAATTTTCTTTATGGGCCTCACATGGGCCATCCACATAGTGAGTCCATGTTTCAACCTAGATTTGACAGACCTACATGATACTCTAGTGAACAGAATAGCCAAAAGTTTAGTGGAGTTTCGGGTGTTCAAATGGGTGTGCTCTCAGATCTTGACAACTATTTAAGCTTTAGCATCCAGGAAAACGTGAGAGGGACATTTTGAAGTCTTGTCATTATGCTTTTAATCAACATTTTAAAGGAAGACACAGCCAAAAAAAAAAAAAAAAAAAAAAAGGAACTAGAATAAAATTGTACAAGAAATAGCTATAGTATTATGTATATTATTTATGGAAAAGTATTTATGTAAATATAAAATCTAATGTGCTAATGACTGTAATTTTTCAGATTAAATGTAAATATTTTTATAACTTAAGTGAAAAGATTCAGAATTAGCCACTAGCTTGAGAGATGCTAATTAGCTGTTAGAGGTTTTTATAACCTGAGACTACAAAGATGGCATTAACTCTTTAGACCAAAACCATAATAGCGTCATGTTCTCTGATTCTATCTGTATTGTGCTATTCTCTTCTGCATGTATGAACATTTTAAAGACATATTATACTTATGCTTTATGGTGCATACTCATAATTGCTATGTTAAGAGGGAAATGAGAAAGGACAATGAGGATTAAGCAAGGCATATGGGCTAAAGTGTGAACGTGGAGGTGTAAAGAAAGGACAGGAAGATAAATATTTTCTCTTATTATACAGACTCTGTATTTTAATACACACTCTCTCTCTCTCTCTCTCTCTCTCTCTCTCTCTGTGTGTGTGTGTGTGTGTGTGTGTGTGTGTGTGTGTGTGTGTGTGTGGTGTATTGTACATATGCATGTTTGAGAGTTCATACAAGCCTTTGTGAGTTTGAGTGTCTAAACATGCCTCTGTGTGCACAAAGGATGGCACAGAGACCAGAGAAGGGCGTGTGATGTCCTCCTCTATCATTAACAAGCATATTCCTTGGAGACAATCTCTTTCCAGATGTGAAATTGAGTTCTTAGCCTAGGCTGGAAACCAGCAGGCCCCAGTAGTCTTCTGTCTCTGACCAACTCTGTGCTGTCCTTACAAGCATGAGCAGGACCACACCCCACTGTCTATGTGAGTGCTGGAATACAAACTCAGAGTCTCAAGCTTGCAAAACAGATGCCTTTATGCTCTGAGCCATCTCTCTAGCCCTTTAAATTAATTTTTAAAATGTAATTATCAGCTTAGAAGCATAGTGTTTTTGTTGTCCCTGGGGACACATACAGTTATGTTTAAGAGAGAGGATCATCAACTTTACAACATAAAAAGAGTGTTTAAGAAAACCTTGTACTGAAATCCTAGTACAATATATAAATATTTAGTTATCTAAATGTATATGCTAGTTATTCTAATTAGTGTAATAAATTATTCTAAAGGAATCCTTTCATCAACCTAAAGTCATTGAGGCACAATTCAATCAGTATCCTCATTTTTCCCTGCTGCTGTAATACCTTACATATTTTCCCAGCCATTTAAAACATGTTTATAACATGACTCTGAACTTAATATTTTTATAGCATAGCCTGGGGCTATAGGTCAAAGCAGGAGTCCCTGGATTCATTCTTCAGTTCTTTAAAAGGAAAAGGAGAAGATTTATACATGTGTTTTCATTTCCAAACTTCGCTTCTGAATAACACAGAAGGAGCGGCTTCCAATAAACATGTCTGCAGTTGCCTCAGTGTCTGTGAGACAGTTATCAGGAACATTAGTTGTGTATGCCAAATAATGACAATTTCATTGTTAATGAAATTTAGAGCTCTGACACTTTGAAGTTTGCTATTTCTATTCAGCAATGTGAAGCTTGACTTGAGGTAACTAAATTTTAATAAAATTTGATAGTTTTGTCTCCAGCATGGCAGAATATTTTACAAATGACAGGAGCCTTAATGCTGTATCTATATAGAAATTCATAACCATAGACAAGATTGTTCTATGTCATCTCTCCAAAAAGAAGACACTGAAACATTGAATGTGGCAACATTATATACTGCCAGCATCTCATTAAACTTCCTCTTGTGCTTAAGGAAGAGTGATGACTCGTGGAGTAGGCACAGATGCTAGCTGCTGAAAATCATCAGAAAATAGTAGGTGCCAAAGAAGCCTTGGTTGTGTTCTTTTTCAATTTGCTCAATTAAATAAAATGGCTATGAGGCATTCATGGATGCATTATTTATTACAAAAAAAGCCAGTTGATAGCCATCATAGTATTGAAGTTTTAAAATTGCAAAGGATCCCCCATTACTGAATTATCTAGTCAAGATACAACAAAATGAATGAAAACAAAGGAATGTGATTTAGAAATTCATAGGAAAAGACACTGGGAAAACAGTGTCTCTGGATAGGATGGGACAGGTGTGCTCATAACCTCACAGAGGCTCTGGTGCCTCCCCAAGACCCACAAAAGATCCTATCAGTCAATACTCTAGCATGGAGAGGAACAGGGCATAGGAATGCCCACCTTAGCTGAGTAGCTGGAGCTGATGGCTCCTGAAGGAGGCAGAGTTACATTTTCTTTAGAAATGTGGTTCCTCCCAGGAAGTGGTGGGTGGCACATGCCTGTAATCCCAGCACTCCGGAGGCAGAGGCAGGTGAATCTCTGTGAGTTCGAGGCCAGCCTGGTCTACAAAGCGAGTTCCAGGATAGGCTCCAAAGCTACAGAGAAACCTTGTCTTGGAAACAACAACAACAACAACAACAACAACAACAACAACAACAAAAATGTGATTCCTAGTTGGTTGATCATGCTCTAGTGGATGGGCCATATCTACATGCACACAGGAAAACACTAATTAGATTTAATTGGTATTTAAAAGAAAAGAAAAAAAAATAAGAGGACATGAAGTTGAGCGAATTCTGTAAGAAAGTGTCATTGACCAGCATCTGACAGGCCAGGGGCTGATCTCCAAAATATATAAATAACTCAAGATACTAGACATCAAAATACCAAATAATCAAATTTAAAAATAGAGAGTACAGATCCAAACAGAGAATTCTCAACAGTAGAATGGCCAAAAGACATTTAAGGAAATGCTCAACATTCTTAGCAATCAGGGAAATGTAAATCAAAATGACTCTGAGGTATTATATTACACCTGTTAGAATGGCAAAGATAAATAACACCAATGACTGCTTATGCTGGAGAGGATGTGGAGTAACAGGAACACTCATACGTTGCTGGTGGGAGTACAAACTTGTATAGCCACTTTGTAAATCAGTATGGCAGTTTCTCAAAAAATTGGGAATCAATCTATCTCAAGGCCCAATAACATCACCCTTGGGCTTATATACAAATGATGCACAGTCATAACACAAGGATATTTTCTCAACTATGTTCAAAGCAGCATTATTTATAATAGCCAGAATCTGGAAACAACCAAATGCCACTCAGCCAAAGACTGGATAAAGAAAATTTAGTACATTTACATAATGGAGTATTATTCAGTGGTTAAAAAAATGACATCATGAAAATTTCAGGTAAATGGATGGAAGTAGAAAAACAACAACAACAACAACAAAAAACATCATCAGTGAGGTAATCCAGACAAAGAAAGACAAAGAGAGTATGTACTCACTCATAAGTGGATATTAGATACAAGCAAAGAGTAAACAGGCTACAATCTACAACCCTAGAGAAACTGGGTAACAAAGAGGACCCTCAGAGGGACATGCATGTATCCCCCTAGGAAGGAGAAATAGATAAGATCTCCTGAATAAAATAGGAATGGGGGAATGGGAAGAGGAGAACATGAGGGAACAGGATGGTAGAGATGCAGTAAGGACAAAAAGGGAGATAAAGAAAAGAGATATCTTGATAGAGGGAACCATTATGAGGTTAGAGAGAAACCTGGTACTAGGGCAACTCCCAGGAATCCATAAGGATGACCCCAGGTAAGACTCTAAGCAATTGTGGAGAAGATGCCTTAACTGGCATTTGCCTATAATCAGATTGATGACTACTCTAATTGTCATTGTAAAACCTTCATCCAATGACTGATGGAAGCAGATGCAGAGATCCACAGGTAAGCCTTGGACAGAACTCCAGGAGTTAAAGAGAGGTAGGAGGGATTATATGAGCAAGGAGGTCAAGACTGTGATTGGAAAACCACAGAGACAGTTGACCTGAGCTAGTGGGAGCTCAACAACTCTGGACTGACAGCTGGGAAATCTGCATAGGACCAATCTAGGCCCTCTAAATGTGGGTGACAGTTGCGTGGCTTGGGCAGTTTATGGGGCCCCTGCCAGTGGGATGAGGATTTAATCCTAGTGCATGACCTGGCTTTGTGGAGCCTACTCCCTATGAAGGGATACCTTGCTCAGCCTTGATACAGGGCTGAGGGTCTCAATCCTTCCTCAACTTGATATGCTAGACTTTGTTGACTCTCCATGGAAGGTCTTACCCTCTCTGAGAAGTTGATACAGATAAGGCACAGCGAAGGTAGAGGGAAGCAAGAGCATTGGAGGGAGGGGAAATGGTGGTTGGTATGCAAAATTAAAAAAAAAAAAAACAACTTTTAAATAAAAATGTATTATTACCAAGAAACATAGAAAATAACACTCTTGTGTTGAACACAGTTGTAAATTATGTCAATGTGAGCATCCTACTACTTTGAATTATAGGAAATATGTATATATCTGAAAATATTGTTATTTTAATTTTTAAAGAGTAGCAGTAGGGATGTATGCAGCTCAGCAGCAAAGGACTTTCAGAATAAGTCAAATCTAAAATAATACTAATCTATAGGTATTGAATAAAACAGCACAGAGAAGCATGGATATATATGAAATACTTCCCTGAATATCTCATGTTTGGTAGGGTGTCTTGGAGTTAGTTAATTTTTCATAATTAGGAAGTAAAATTTTATTCTTGAAATAAAAAAAAAAGTGCCATCTAGGACGAGTTGGAAGGAAGATTGGGGGTAAATTTGACCTAACTTCAATGCTTAAAGATATATGAAATTCTTAAAACATAAAAGTAAACATATTGTAAACAAAATTTTAATGTATAGAGTAAAGTTTCTCTGTGTCCTGCCTGACCCCTTGGTTGGGATGAATCTCTCCCACCTACAGGCCCAGAGCTGCTTATAAAATAATTACACAGATGCTTATATTAATTACAAACTTTATGGCCTATGGCTTCAGCTTGCTCTTCCATCTTAAATTAAACCATTCCTATTATCCTATTAATCTATATATTGCCATGTGTTACATGGATTTACCTGTGTGACATTACATGTTGCTGCTTGGACAGCATCTGACATCTTCCCACCCTGCTTTTCTTCTCTTCTTTCTTCTTTATATTTTCCTGTTGGGCTCCATCCTGCCTGCCATAGGCCAATGCAGCTTTATTTATTATCCAGTGGGAGCCACACATATTCACAGTATGCAGAAATAAACCCCATAGCACTTCCCATTTTCTGTCTAATCAAAAAGGAAGGTTTTAACTTTAAGACAATAAAATTATATATAAAAAAAGAGTTATCAAGCAAGAATTACAGTTACATTATCTAGTCTATTTGTATTTAGTATAATTAAAGAAAATACTCCATCATCAATCCTATTTTTGTGAGCCTGAACTTTTAAATGTATAATTTACCTTTTATCATGACTAAGGGTAACTATAATTATAACTATCTAGTCTTCAACTCCATGAAAGACCTGAGAAAGAAAATAATATTACCTGAGAAAACAGAAAATACAAGCAAGCAACTTCCATAATTATAGAAATGACAGAGACATGTGGCTGCCTGGACAATCATTTCAAAGTTCCTCTGTAATATTGGGGCATCTATCTTCAGCCTACAGACCTAGAGTCTTCAATGAAGCAGAAAATTTTAAGGACTGTTCCACCCATTCTGGCAAATTTTGTTAGTCACTTCTCCCCATGTCCTGTAGAATGTCTAGCAGTTTCTTCTGCAATGAAGGAACTTGAAGGATCATCATACCTTGCAAAGTTTAGTGGCCACCTTCTATGGGCCCTGCCGGTCCAATTTATACAGCATCCTGTCAAGTAGTCTTGGCAAGGGCACTTTTTTACCCAGTGGTTAACTTTTGTCACAAAGAAAGCGAACTCCATAATAAGTTTATTTGATGCTCATATTCGTCTTTGAAGTAATTGGTGCTGTCAGGTGCTTCTGTGTGGGTGCTGAGAATTTAACCTGGGCCCTCTGGAGCACCAGTCAGTGCTTTTAACCACTCTGCCATCTCTCTCCTCTCAAAATAAATGCATAAATACATAAAAATTATCTGCAAACTTTAAGTCTCTCTCATGCCATGGCAGATAGTATAACCATTCATAAATTTAAAACTTCTTTGTTTATACAATCTTCCTGGGAAATACACAATTTCCCTGTAATGGCAATTGGCATAATAATTCATATCATATCATTGAAAAACTGGTTTAATAACAAAACCAAAAATGAGACATTAATGGGACTGCTACAGACTTTGCAAAGTGATTATGATAACTTAAACAAAAAGATTCTATCTTTGGAATTTGCTCATTTACCACAAGAACTTCAGTCCACTAATAATAACTGGAAAAGCAGATTTAATTCCATGGGTAATAAGTGCAAATAACTAGTGGATAAAACAACGAACCTTCAGGGCAATCTTAATGCCATACAGATAATTTCTAAGGAGGTATGATCATCATTGGCTGATAGAATAAAGTCTTTGGCATCATATGTTTCTGATGAACATAAAAAATTGTTTGATTTCATGAAGTCAATGGAATTATTTATAGTAAAAGGAGGTACAGACTCTAGGAAATGCTGTGATTAATTGATTTCCGGCATTGGGGGAGTCTGCCGGAACTGAGAATAAGGTGCTAACAAGCAGAAGGTCAAGGCTAAATAAGTCATAACATTGCCAGTGCCTTACTGAGTTAGAGATGACTTACCAAAGCTAACAAGTAGCTCTAATAAAATGTCATACTCTGCCACCATTTGTGAAAAGCTACAAAAATGATAAACATCCAAAAGAATATGTAGAATATATATGGCAGCCTATTCATATCAGAGATTTAAAGAACATCAAGGAAGCTGTAGTTACCTATGGAGCACGTTCAACATAAGTGAAACAGATGTTAAGTATGTGGTATTCCAGAAACAGGATCATTATTATGATTGGAATAAGTTAATATCAGCTGTGTTAGAATATATCAAGCAGTTTAATGGAAAAGCTGGTTGAGAGAAAAAGCTAAAGCCCTTGAGCAGCAAGGAAAGATGAGAGGTTTTGAGATCTCTCAAGATCAAATTCTTTTTTTTTTTTCTTTTTTGGTTCACTTGGTAAATTTTTTTTTTTACTTTTTATTTTTTATAATGTTTTTTCTTTATTATGTGTTTTAAATTTTATACATCAGCCATGGGTTGCCCTGTCCTCCCCCCTCTGCCCCCCCCCCTTCCCCTCAGCCCAATCTGACCTAGTCTGGTGATCAGATGACTAAACACCCTAACAGTTGTCTTGGAACTCTCATCCAATAACTGATGGAAGTGGATGCAGAGATCCTCAACCAGGCCCCAGATGGAGCTCCAGGTGTCCAACTGTCGAGAAAGAGGAGGATCTGAAAGAGCGTGAATTGTTGAATCCAAGATTGCAAAAAGCACAGGGACAAATAGCCAAGCGAATGGAAGCACATGAATTATGAACCAAAGGCTGTGGAGCCCCCAGCTGGATCAGACCCTCTGGATAAGTGAGACAATTGAATAGCTTGATCTGTTTGGGAGGCACCCAGTCTGTGGGACCAGGACCTGTCCTTAGTGCATGAGCTGGCTGTTTGAAACTTTGGGCTTACACAAGATCAAATTCTTAGTAAGATCTGCTTCACTGATATAAATGCACATTCTAACTTTGATGAGCATACATTATCCATATGCCATACAGCAGCCCTAAATGCTTGGGAAAAGATTCCAGAACCAGGGAAACCAACTGAGCTATATTATGAAGGTCTTCCAAGGGTCAAAAGAACTGTATACTGATTTTTTTTACAAAGACTGACCAAGGTTATAAACAAGACAATATCAGACCAAGAATTAAGACAAGTATTAATTCAATCTTTGGATTTTTAAAATGCTAATATAGAATGCAAACAGATATTTGTACCTTTAAAGATCAGTTAAATAGCCAAGAAGAATGGATCCAACACATAAACATTATTGAGTCTCTTAACTATTATGATGAGGCTTGGATACGAGAGGCAATTTCCAACTTGGAAGGAGGCATCAAAATACCAAAAGTTTTAACTGTGGTACACCAGGCCATATAAGAAGAAATTGTACATAGGGTACTTCTAGAAGCAATGCCTTTTCTAGAAATAACCCAATTAGGAGATCCCAACCTTCTGGGTTACGTAGAATATGTGGCAAAGGCCAACATTGGACCAATGAATGCAGATCAACAAGAGACATACAAAGCAATGCTTTATCTCTTGTAGGCCCCCAAATCAAACATGGTCCAATCATTTTCAGTCATTGTGGAGGAAATTCCTCCCCAGGACAATTAAATAATCTAGTACCTAATTTAAAGAACACTACTGTACTGGATGATAGAACATCTTCGATAGACAGACAAAAAAATCCAAAAATACTATAAAACAAATATTGGTTCCTTTTGTTTGATGTTGTTCTTGTTGTTTATATTTCTATTTTTATTTATGTTTTTACCTTTCCCTTCTCCTGGACAATACTTGATAATCATTCCTGTTGTATATAGTTTTGTATTAGGTTAAAACTTTCTTATTTATACAAAAGAGGGAGATGTAGTGGAGAGCTGTTCTGTCTATGACCTTGTAACACTGCTCCTATAGATGTAGCAGGTAACTGTCCTACCTAGCTATGACCTTGAAGTACCTGCCCCTGGAGTGTGACTCAGGGATACCCTTAAGACCTGAGACTCATGTAGGCCACTCTTTTCTCTCACTTGTGGACTGTCTCAGCTGCAAAGCAGAGTTAGACTGTACCTCAGATTTCCAGTACCCTACAATAAATCTCCTGTGCTTTAGTGAGTTTCCTTCCCTAATCAATTCCTTCACCCTTTAAGCAGACTCCATGGATTTCTCACATTGTCAATGTAATACTTTCCTATTGGACCCAAGAGTTTTTAGAAAGTTAGTTATTAATTCTTTGAGTATTTTGTACAATGTAAATTGATTATGTTAACACAATCAGACCCACACCAATTCTTCCATATCCTCCCCTCCTTTCACTGCTCATCCAAATTTGTGTCTCATTTTCAAAGCATTAAGATTACTCTGTGCTACACAAATATTCTAGGACAACTGATCTTCCACTGGAATGGGATCTACTTATCAGGGTAAGTTTCTACTACTTTGATAGAAAACCAGTCTTGTTCTTCCAACTGAAAACAATTGCCAACAGCTCCTGCTTTAGGGATGGGTGTTCATACCCACCTCCTCCTTGAATGCTTGGAATGTTGTCAGGCCTGAGCTTGGCCTGATCTCATGTAAATTCATACGTGCATCTGACTCTGTGTCCACTCCTGTAGCACTGGTTTTGAAGCCATCCACTGTCTCTAACTTTTACAACTTTTTTGTCCCTTTTTCTGCAATGATCTCTGAACTTTGGGTAGAGCTTTTAGGATAGTTGTATATGTGCTCCATTTATGGGTGAACATTCTGCAATCTAGTTTTTCTATGCTAGGCCAATTGTAGGTCTCTGTGTTAACCACTATCTCTGTATGTATGTACAAAGAATAAATTATATATATATATACGAAAATTATTAAAATCAATAAATTTTAATTTCATAATGATATTTTAAACACAATTATTTCACTATTTAACTTATTTCTATTGTTTTTATTGGATGTTGTAAGCTATCTGAGAAACAAATATATTATCGTTATACTTTCATGTGCAAGTACATTGAACTACTTAGTAGATGGTGCTAACATTCATTGATAAAACAAGTACCTCAGAAAAGGGGCATTCATATATTTTCCAGTACTAATTGTATACTAATTGTATATTCAATTTGATTTTTCTTCCATTCAACCTTAAATTCCTCACAGAAATGCAAATGTAATGAAGCTAAATATAAATGAAGATATGTAGTGTTACTCTAACACATGATTCTTGGAACTTCTTGAATACTGAATGTTTAGTTTTAAGAACTCTTTACACACTTATTACTCAAAAGCCAATATTTTAGATTTCCAAACAATTCTAGAGAGTTAATTTGCTATCAGATGAGACCCTTCTCTTCAGTGTAAGGACAAGTGACTGCCACATTTCAATGACTTTCTGATGGTTATTATATAAAAAAAAATTGTGGCTATGAACCACAGGATGAATTTGAACACAATAATGGGTTATGGAGGAGACTATGGTGGACTGACAATAATTAGTGATGCTTCAGGGTAGGGAAAGGAGGATATTTCACACAGAGAAAATGTACACAGAATCTATAGAACTCAAATTGTGTGCTTCTGTTACCGTAACTAGATTTCAACTGTGGTACAAGCTATAATTATGCCTGATATATTGTAAATATTTGCCTGCTTCTTCCCCTTGCCTGAGTACAGTAAACTAAAACCAAGTTGTTTTTATTCATTCATGTAAGTTCTGTCAATGTTATGCTTTCTTCCAAGTGTAGGTGATGTGCTGCCTTTCTACATCATCTAAGATCAAAGTGTTTGAAGTTTTAGGCCAATAAATAAACTTTTATGATATTTTCCTCTCTTAAGAAAGAACAGGATTGGGGATTTAGCTCAGTGGTAGAGCACTTGCCTAGCAAACGCAAAGCCCTGGGTTCAATCCTCAGTCCCGCCCCCCCCCCCAAAAATAAAATAAAAGAAAGAAAGAACAATGTTTGATTCAAAAGTAATTTCTCCTACATTAATCATATGCCAAGCTTTTTTTTTAATGCAGAACTCATAAAAAATTTGGGTGATTCAGAACAAAGTTTAGTATTTTAATTAATATCATGAAAGTTGCTAGGGAACATAAAAAAGTATCCACTGAAAAAGTTACTACAAGCATAAGTTTTTACTTTTAATTAAACTAAGTTATGTAGCTTAAGAATTTTTTTCTGTTACTTAAATTATTTTAATTTTCATGAGATTAGTTTGAACTAATATAAGAGAGTATGAGATAGCTAGATAGCTAGATAGCTAGGCAGACAGACAGACAGATAGATAGAGCAAGCTGTAATTAACAAATCTTGCCGCATTTGTGAATGGTAGAGAGAAATAGAGAGACAGAGACAGACAGACAGACAGACACACACACACAGAGATAGGGAAAGAGAGAGAGAGAGAGAGAGAGAGAGAGTTAGCAAATATCTTAAAGGCATTTCCACTTTTTCTTCAATCTGCCGTAACTAATTTTAATAGTGAAACAGCACAGAGTGGTAGCATTTTTCTACAGTCGGCCAAACACATGTTTGAATGATAGAGAGCAGGCTCAGCATCCTTCATAGTTACTATTATTTTAAGAAAGACAATTTTAATGAGACATGATAGTAGTGTAAAAAGCAGCTATGGCATAAACTGACATAATTTCAGACAGCAAGAGAGCAAGAGTCTGGATTGATTCTTTCCTAATGGACATTGACAGGGTATAAGGGTTGTAGGAATAGAAATTTGAGCAACAGACTGATTATAGCAGTAGACATCATAATTTCATTGGATATTGAAGTTCAATGTGACCTATGCAATGTTTAAATAAGCCTTGGTACATCCAAGCAAGTTACATTGCTCTTAGGCGGTATTTAAGCCTATTCGTATCTTTTTACAAACCTTCTAAATCAAGTGTATTCTCTCTTCATCTGCAATATGAGTCCTCCTTGTTTTGTCTTTTTTTTTTTTTTTTTTTGCTGAACTTAAGGGCAGAGTTCTTGAGGTGGTCATTGTCTTTGCTTATCCACTGATTCATTTCTCTGCAAAGCTCACTATGTGCCCTTTTAAAATACAGCTCAGATTATACCTAACTCATTTTAGAATTCTATCCAACCCTGCCTTTAATCCACTCATGGTCTTGGTCATGCCTGATTTCATGTTGTACTCCATGTTTTGTTTCATTTTCACCAGAGACATTTGTTCAAAATTTGTATCTTGATAAATAGTATTCAAATTTAAGCCAAATGTTCTTGCTTCTATGATCCTTAAGACTGTTGCTGTTATCCATATTCTGCAAGTCTCTACAACACATTGGTGCACATCACTTTGAAAAGAAAGATAAAGACCAGTGTATATTCGTCTTGCAGAAGGGAGCTTTGGGATGACAGTTCCTTCCTGGATGTAGTTTAAATTATCTTTCAACAACAAATACTTCAAGAAAACAAAGAAAAGTGGCAAAGAAGGAGGAATAAAGTCAGTAGAATGGAACATCTGAATAAAGCTAGTAGTTTTTATTGCTTATATTTTTATAAGCAATATATTTGTACACATTCCTGAAAGTTTAAGGGAATAGCTGTAGAACTGACAGAAAGATCATATTTAAGATTCAGACTAATACAGAGATGAACTATACTCAACACACTATTTGTATAAACAAATGCTATATGAGAGTTTAATATTCTTACAAATAACTATTCTCACTATGCTCAGTCCACTCAGATATAAAATTAGTCAACAGTCAAGAACTTCTCACAAGGGATTTCCATTCATATGACTAAAGTGTATTCTGACATTATATTCTCATTTACCAGACATGGATAAGTCTAAGAAGTGAACTACTTGCCAGTTTCTATGTTCTGTTCTTGTATGACATTGATTATAATGATGAAGGAGAAAGAAAATAGACATTTTCACCTTTTTAATTTTTTCTCTACATTAGTGACAATGTCGAACCCTTTGTATTTTCCTTCTCTTACACAATAACACACAGGCTCTCCTCAAAGTTACTTGATCTCCTCCTTAAACCAGAACATAGAGTGTCTTGACTGAGTCTTACACTATGCTGGCACCCCATTGCCACGAATATGGGGGTATCTAATTAACAGGTGTCTAAAAATGCCATATTGATATTTTAAAGACTGTATTAGGTATTTCAGAAACTATTTGAAGTGATCAAAACAGTATATGTAATTACATTTGCATGGTAGTTTAACTGGTACAGAAGTTACTGGGAAACTTATCTGAATTGATAGGTTTTATAAATGGAATAGGGAGGAAATTTCAAAGGATTGGATACAACTCTTAAAGTGACCAGGTAACAAGGTTTCTCCCAAGGGTTTTAAGAGCAGTCAACAACTGATTCAGAGAGAAGACATTCTCCAGCAGAGCTGACTTCAAATTGGGCAGGAAGCTCCAGAGGCAACTGTAGTTGTACTGAGAAATTTTTGCTCCTGTTAGTAATCTCTCACCTATACATCTGTATAATCCCTCACCTGTGATGTTAAAAATAACACCAATAGCCTTATCAATTACTAGGTAAGATGTAGGTGCAATCTCTTATTAGTTTGTGTTTGGTACCTTGTCAAGGATTAAGAGATGTTTTGTTTTGTTTCAAACCTCCCCTGGCAAAGTCTCACACAAACGCACACACACACACACACACACACACACACACACACACACACACAGAGAGAGAGAGAGAGAGAGAGACAGAGAGACAGACAGACAGACAGACAGACAGACAGAGACACAGAGACAGAGACACACAGGGGGAGTCATAGTGCTATAGTAAACTGAATTGTCCTTAAGGGATGCTAAGAGCTCACTCTGTGTGTGTTGAGTTATGAGCCATGTAGACTAAGACTACTGACACCTCATACCATATTACTTTGAAAGGCTTAGTCTAAGATTAGTTTCCTATAGGAAGCTACTGTTTTTCTTGCTGTGTTAAGAGGGTCTACCGATTCCCATGGGGTTTGGAGGTTTTAAGTGGTGCATGTTCATAAGCTCTACACTGACTAATCATGATAAGAATCTTTGTTCCACAGTGTTTTAGTTTACTGTGAAGGTTTTTTTTTTCTTTTTCTTTTTCTTTTTTTTTTTTTTTTTTTGGTTTTTCAAGACAGGGTTTCTCTGTGTTGCTTTGCGCCTTTCCTGGAACTCGCTTTGTAGACCAGGCTGGCCTCGAACTCACAGAGATTCACCTGGCTCTGCCTCCCAAGTGCTGGGATTAAAGGTGTGCGCCACCACCGCCCAGCTGAAGGTTTTCTTTAATTACAGGGGGTGTAAAAAAACACCTTGGGCTTTCTTTCTTCTAGTCTGCCTCTGTGTCCAAACAGGATGATCAGGGAAGCATGTGGGTTTCTGCTGTTATTTGGCTGGTCAATCTCTCCAAGGGTTTAGCCCGTAATTTGTGTTGGTTGGTGTTCCAGTACTTGTACAAAGTCTGTAGTAAAACATGTCAATTACCTTGACTATGTGACCCACAAATTGCAGTAAATTATTTATATACTGGACAAACAGTATTTACTATTTTCAGCATGAAATGAAAATTTTCTACACTATACAATAAAGGACAGTCCACCTATAAAATAGTAAAGTTGTACAATGACAAATTTTACTGCCTTCTATAATTCCCTGGTTTCTGTTTTGCTTTTTAACTTCTTACTTAGCATCTTTGTTTCTCAGTCTTTAGTAATGACCTTTGAGTACAGTTCACAAGCAGGATGATAATTTTAGCTATGCCAATGACCATCTCTTTTCCTGAATTATCATTGATTGATGATATATGATATTTTCCAAAGGAACTGTCATTTTAATAATTACTGTCTTATTTCTCTTTTGAGAACAATTATAAGGAACACACCTTATATCTACATAGATTAGCTGTACACTATATTGTGTAAGAAAAAAAACCATGAGTTCTTAAAAATTACTGATGTTGTATAGAAACCACTTAGAATGCTGCATTGCAATTCCTTCATCTCTGGGAAAAGTACTGGGGATATATGTATAATATGAAATAATGAAATAATTTGGACTTCACTAACAGGACTAATCAACTTGAGTTACCACTTGATTTAGTAAAGAGGAACCTGGTGCCTTTTCCTATCATTGTAAATATTTGATTTACCTTCTACTTAGTAATATTATCTGTTACTTCAGTGTACAATGTTGACTGTGGACTATAAGTGTAAACTGGCAAAGAACACGTTGTTTTGTCATGATCCTTTACATAAAATTCAGTGTGGATAGAGAAATCAAGTCACTTCAGGCTTTAGAAGCATCCTACCAGCTGAATAGCTTTCACAGAAATAAAAGTTCCTATGCAGGTTGTTGATGATATAGAGAAGCCATCAACAGTTCTGCCTGCCTGTGAATTATAATAAGGACCAGTCTAGTAACACATGTGCATGGTTCCAATGGTGACATGAATATTATGTGAGTACCTTCAACTTTCTGACTTGCTTAAATCCCTGAGTAAATTGATGGCTAGTATAGTAAATTTGGCCAAGCAACATGGCTGAAGAACTCTCGAGCCTTAGAGGAGAACTTACTTCAATTATTTGCTAAATATACACAGTATCATCCTGCCTTCAAAATCCATAGCTCTGTACTACAGATTACTGAGTCATTCAGGTATCAACAGAGAAGATGTTTTTTTTTTTTTTTTTGTAGTTTAGATGGTGGTTATTACACAGACTGACAACAGGTCAAGGTGCAGAGAGTAGTCATCTATAGAGTTCTTCACCAGAATTGGGACATCTATATCACAAACCTTTACCCTAAAGTTCAGGTAACATTTCTGTGATAGGTAACAGAAAGAGCCAGAGATTATGGAGGACAGGAGCAAAAGAGTATATATAGTCTGTACATGACAGAAGCACTGCATTCAAGAACTCACATGATCTTCAAGATGGCATCAGTGAAGACAGACATAAAGAACTGATACTTGGGAGGCTGCATTGCTAATCAGTAGTGAACTTGTTCATTGTATTTCCTAATGGACTCTAACAATCCACTTTTCCAGGAAAGCCAGGGAAGACTGGCATAAAGTGCTTCAGGATCAACAGTGTCAATACTTTGTAAACTGACAAAAGCATTACAAGGTGTCAGGGATGTTTGCTTAAGACAAAATGATCTTGGTGAACAGTGAGGTTTGTGACATGTTAAAATGTCACATTTTCACCCGTCTTATTGCAAATCTACTGTAAAAACAAAACAAACTAACAGCTTCTGGAATGTCAGAGGAAGTTTGGAGCTCTTCAAAAACTTTGTCTACTTAAACCATTGAGGGGCTGACCAAAGTCTACCTTCCCATTGATTATATTTGTTGAAGATACAGAATGTTAATAGATATATTTGTTGATATTTTAAAAGAAATAAATACCAATTATAAAACAGAAAGTAATTAATATAAAAATTCACTAGAATGTTTAATTTGTCACAAAGATAATGGATCCATTGACTTTGGAAGAAAACGGGGCAAATGTTGATCTTCTGATTTGTATTGGAAGATCTGGCTTAGGTGACTGAAAGACAGAATGAAATGAAATATATCTGTTTTTGGAGAAAGGGCCCAACCCCTCTACAAATGATTTCATCCCACAGGTAGAGGAATACTAATATACACACAGAGACACATATGCACATGCACACACACACACAAAAAAAAAAAAAACCACACATGCACAGATCAATTAATATAAGTTCACTGAGATTGCATGTATATAATTATACAAAATGAATAAAATTAAACATAAGAAAGTGCAATTAAAATAATTGCATTCATAATGGCATGCAAAAGAGAAAAATGCTGAATAAAACCCTCTCTTCCTTGTGCCCCATCGTCCTCTCTCTTTAACACACACATAATTAATTCACAATGTATTCCTAAAGTGATATGGGAATTCAATTGAAAAATAGAATAATGTTGAAGAAATTTTAACTTTCCAAAATTTAAAACTTACTACAAAGTTGCAGTAATGAAAACAATACATTATGGCATGTGAATTAGTTTATAGGTTTGTATTATAGAAATGAAAACCCATAAATGAAATGTTTATGGATATTTTAGCTTCAACAAAATTACCAGATAATTTTTTAAAAAATTATACTGGAAACATCAATATTCCCATAAAACATAAATGACTCAGAATCTACCACATTCAAAAATTCAAATTCAATGGAAACCTGAATATGTATTAAAATTGTAGAACATATATAAATAAGAAGGCATAGGACTAAATCTTTCAGATATTAAATTAAGCAGTAGTGTTCTTACATCTGACTCTAAAAGCATAAATACATTAAGCAATAAAAAGATGAGTGTTAGATAGAATAAAAAGTGCTCTCATGCTTCACATCATATAAAACATGAAAACAATGTGATGGAAAATAGTAAGAAATCATAGAAATAACAAAAATATATGAGTATGACTATAATAATGTATATAGTATGGATTGTGTATAATATATATATATATATATATATATATATATATATATATATAAACACACATTTATTTTAGATAAATAATATCACTTCAAATGGGCAAATATTTGGAAAGATTATTCCCTTGAGAAGTCTACAAGTTGACAAAGCTCCCACAATGATTCTCAGCTTCATTAGTGTTCAATGAAATGTAAATCAAAGCCAAAAAGAAGTACATCACTTTGTATCCACTAGGATTGTTCTAATCCAAAAGACTAAGAGGAGGCTGTTCTCCAAAACACACAAGGCATTCAAAAAATTTATTAGAAGAAAACTAATTCCAAATCATCACAGACTATCTATCTACTTACCTTGCCTCTGGTAATGCCTTCAAAGTTGACAGTTTACACTGTGGACTCTGAGATTTTTCACCAAATTTTAACTCCTAAAATACTTAGTTAAAATTTTGTTAGACATTGCTTTTGTGTTACAAATTGATTAGAATATAATGGGCTTCCAAATTATCCATCTGTGGACACTGAGTAGCTCACCATTTATTTTATATTTCACATCATTTAAGTGGTGACATTTCTCTTCTACTTTATTTGCTAGGTAAATTTCTAGTCACTAAATTTATAATTGTCATGAATGGTATCTTTTTTCTTTTTTGTATTTACAATCAGGCTTTTACATACAAGGAACAAACCTCTCATTTCAGTAAGTTGATGTTTTTTTAAAATGGGGCCAAAGATATAAGCATATGAGAATAATCAGAACAACAAATATTTCTGTGAATCCAAACACTCACTATGATCTCACCATGGGATGAATGACTATTAAAAACAACAACAACAACAACACATCTTACAGGCAAGACAGGTTATAGGTGGAAGGTTATGTGGCTTGGTTGGTGGTCAGATTCCTTTTTCTGTAGCCTGAAGAGTACCTTTTCCAGCCAAAGAAACTAGAATGTAGGGGTGAATATGCAAGCTGGAACCAGCATGATATCTCCACATTCAGTGAGCTGTGTGGAAGTTGTCCTCATGGAGCCCCACTGGCAGTTTTCAAGAGCAACCTTCTTTCTGAGCATCAGCTTGGGTTGGTTAGGGATCTCCATAGGACCCTCTTGGCCATCAAATTAGCCAAATGTAACCCAGTGCTACTACCAGGGGTGAAGAACTTGTGGGAGTGGTCAACCAATGTTTGGTTTTACTTGAGACCCACATCATGAGAGGGAGCCCATGTGCTACACTCCCTGGATTGCCAGAAACTAGACTGGATAGCCCAGATACTTAGGGTAAAACCATATATTAGAAATTATTAATGTATCTATCTATAGATGTTTGAAATGATTCTTAATGATTTGCTGTTGTAATCATGACCTGTGCCTTGTTTAGTTGTAATCAGAGAGGCTTCTTCCAAAAGCAAATGGGACTGTGTGCAGAGACTCATAGCCAGGCATCATCCAAAAAGAGTGTGAATTTGTGGTCTCCTTTGGGTCCCTCCCATTGGAAACTGGGAAACCCCATGGAAGAGGGGGAGGAAAGACTGTAGGAGTCAGAGGAGGAGAACATGACCCACAGAATCAACTAAGTGTGGTTCACATAGGCTCACAGAGACTGAAATTGCAAGTACAGGGCCTGCATGGATCTGCAACACATCCTCTGCATATAAATTATGACTGTTAGCTTGGTGTTTTTGTGAGACCCCTATTACTGGTAGCAGGTATATCTCTGACCATTTTGCCCACTCTTGAGACTCTTCCCCCTGTTGGGTGGCTTTGTCCAGCCTTAATAGGAGGGCTTTTGCCTTGTCTTATTGTATCTTATTTTCTTGTCTTTGGCTGTCGTTCCTTGGAGGCCTGACTTTTCTAAAGAGGAAAATAAGAAGGAATGGATCTGGAGGAGAAAGAAGGTGGGGGGTAGGAAAGTGAAGGAAGGGGAAACTGTGGTTGGGATGTTTTGTATGAGAGACGGATCTATTTTCAATTTAAAAAAAATCACTCTAGATAGTGATTGTAGGTAAGGATGGGGGCAATGAGGACCCCTACAATACCTCTAGTGGGTATGTAAATAAAAAAAAAAAACTATCAAGAAAATCTCTGTGGAATTTTCAGAAAAATTAAAGGCAGCACAGCCAGAGGATCCAGCATTCTAACAACTGTATCTCTATTCATGTGAAAGGAACTCCACGTGTTGACTAGATTGTCTGTGCTCTGTGTTCACTGCAGTAGCAAAGCAAAGAATGGTGTATTGCCATTTGTGACAATGTGAATTAAACTATATATGAGTATTTTAGGTAAATTAATCTAGACACAGAAAGAGAAGCAGCACATGATCTTTATAATTTACAACATTGAAAATACTGAATTTTGTAGAAGCTGAAATAAAATGGTAGCCATCAAAGGCCATAGAAAATGCAATGGGAAACTGCTAATGAATATTAACATATAGCTAAATAGGGACAATAATTTACTAAATTGCAAGGATTTATTGAGCCACAGTTTATTGGAAACAAAAAGTCCTCGGATATTTATAGTGATATTTTATTTGTGCTGAAATGTGATTTTATTTGTATGTTAATAAAGTTGCCTAGAGATCAGGGGTAAAAGCAAGCCATTAAGCAGAAGTCCAGTGGTACATGCCCTTAATCCAATCACATGGCAGGCAGAATCTCTGTGTGGTCAAGGACAGTCAAGCATGGTGACCTGAGTCTTTAATCTCAGTACCAACCATAGAGAACAGGAGGTCTGTATAGACAGGCAGTGACGAGGAAGTCATGTGGCTGGGCTTAGAGCAAATGAGAAGGCAGAACAGGAAAGCAATAAAAAACAAGTCACACAGGGAGAAGCTCCCTCTCAGGGGAAGTGATGGCAGCAAGTGGTAAGCTAAAGATAGTCTTGGCTCTTCACTAGTGCTCTGATCTCTTGGGCTTTAACTCTGTAATTGGCTCTGTGTTTCTTATTTAATAAGACCATTTAGAATTTCATCTACAGATATTATAGTACACAGGACTGATTGCTGACAATAATGTACTATACATTTTGAAAAGATACAAAAATTATTTCAGTTTCTAGATAAAGAAACCAGACAGCTCAGAGGTCTAGTAAATTTATGAATTTTGAAAGAGAATATACAACCACCACTATACAAAACCAGCACAGTCATTATTTATACTCCAAATATTCATCTTTATGCCCAAAGATAAGTCTAATTCTCACCCCTCAACAACAGAACTTCTCTTTGCAATAGAAGGAGATCATTGGGGAAAACCACCTCCAATACAAATGCATAGTTGTAGAGCTCAGTCCCAACAGATAGATCTACAAAAAACAACTCCTGCACCTTCCACTCAGGGAACATTGTGGAAGATGGAGAGAAGAGACTGTAAGAGCCAGTTGATCAGGTAGTTTGCTGTGAGACTGTATCTCTGAGTAATGTCAAACAATACACATGTAAAGACTTACAAATATGACTGCATAATCACGAGCTAAATAAGCACAATGACAATACACATGCTGAAATGGACAGAGGACGGTCCAAGGGAACTCAACCCTACACCAAGAACTACAGGCAATTAAGAAATATAGTAAGCAGGATAAACAGTCTTCCCTAGAGAAGAGTATACCAATTTGTTATCCAGGAACAAATGATCATCTCTGAAAACATACATGCAAGTAACATTATACAGATTGAGTAGTTTTTATTTATGCATTTAGGAATATATGTGTACATACACATAACGAGTTAATGAAAGAAGACTCAATGAGTTTGAAAGAGAGCAAGAAGGAGACATAAATGGATGGCTTTGGAGGGAAGAAAGAGAAGGGGGGACATGATGTAATTATATTATGATCTCAAAAAATAAAAGAAAAAATTAAAAGTTTGAAGAGATAAATATATCCAACCTTATTTAAATGTTTTGAGACACAAATGAACTTTAAAACATTTTAATGATGCTCCACTAATACACACCATTTTTAATCTCTTACATATTACTTAAAATAGATTGATGGAAAAGTATAAAAATATAATATGGCAGATAATATGAAGGGCTATATAGGATGTGTCCTGGACCAGCAGTTTGTTCTCCAGTGACAAGTTCCTGAGAGAAATGACTAGAATATCAGAAGATTAGGAAATAGAAAAGTTTGGGGTCAGGAGTTCTTGTACACACTACGTCAAGGACAGCATCTGGGCTGGAGAGATGGCTCTGCCGTTAAAGGCTAGGCTCACAACCAAAAATATAAGAAGAACAGCATCTTACATACCATTTCCAGGGGACAAATGGAACAGTCAGTGGAAAGCCATCATACATGGAACAAAATTATCAGGAGGCTAATTAAGCAATGGTGCACAAGGGGAACACAGGATATCTTACCAGAGTCAAACACATAGTGGCCTTGGGGTTGACAATGCCAGTCTCTTCATTGAAAAAGGACAAGTTCCCAGGAACCAAAAGTGTCAGTCCTTCAAGGCCCTTGTCCTGCCCCCAGACCAGGCTTGCCAAGTGCCTTTTGTCTTTTTATCAAGACTTCTGAGAAATCCTTAGGTAGGTCTGGTTCTCAACAAGATGTAACATAATTCTAATATGCATATATTGATCCTATAAATGTAAATATAGTTTAGCCTGCTTAGAAAATAGCCATCAAATTTTTAAAATGTAAAATGTAGCATTATCATATGAATGCACAATTCTCCTAGGTATGCACACCTGAGGATTGCAATCACATATGCATGCAAATATTTTAATGATTATTCACAGCAGCATTATAAATTATGCCTCCCAAATGGAAACTACACAAATGTTCACCCAATTATGAATGCATAAACCTAGAAGTGAACCCCATAAAGTAGAAGAGAAGAGGAACTGAAGATTCTTGCCACAGTGTAGATACATGTTGAAAAGATCATTACAAGCAGAGAAAGTTTCTAACTATATTACACATCATGGGACTTCACTTATATGACCTGTCCAAGACAGTAAAAGCATGAAGACAAAGTACATGAAGGGAAGCACTAAGATTGCTGATGGGTAGATAATGAAAGTATTCTAAAATTATGGAGTAGTGATGATTACACAGCTTTCTAAATACACTTTTACAAAGCGCATTATACGCTTGATAGGAGTTAATTCATCATATGAAAACAGTGTCTCATAAAGATTCTTTTATGCAAATAACAATTTTCTGACGTATATTTCCTCCATACACTGGACAATGGATCTTGGGAGACCTTTTGTAGCAAAAGTTTATGTTTTAGGAATAAGAATATAATTTCTTTTAATGTTTGTTTCCAGTGATGATGTAAGGGAAAAGTGTTTTACTCTTTTATATGGAATGATCCATTATAAGTGTTGAAAACATACACTTGTGTACCCATGTCATAAAGCTACAAAACTAACAGATTTCCATGAAACATACGCCTCAGACACACATATGTCGGGCCAGTACCACACAGTTCATGTAATAGACAGAGAAGTCAAAGGTGATGAAGTGCAGGAAGTCCTTTTGAAGACAAAGTGTGCCACAATCCCATGCAAGGGTTGGCCTGTAATGGTTAGATGGTAGGTATTGCTTGTTATGGAAGACCTGTTTTGACTGTAATGTCCACTTCTGTAAGAAATGACATCACACTTTGACTTTCTGGTGCTGTACTTCAGCAGATGGAATTTGATTAGATCAGTGCTCCTGATGGAGCAATTAGTGTTCTAAGAAATTTTGGCAGCTGTGAAATGTTTCTGGGCTACTTTTCCTCCATGTCCATCTATGCACCATTCACAGGCAGAAGAGCAGTTCCTTCTCCAGAAAGGATGTATATAGGATGACTCAGGACAGACCCTAAACCCCACCCAAAATGAACTTTGAGCTGATAGGTTTTGGCAACATTCCTCCTACACATCTGTTACAGTTAGAGTTTCTATTGCCATGATAAAACACTATGACCAACAGCATAAAGGAAAGGGCTTATTTTAGCTTACATATTCTGATCACAATCCATGATGAAAGGAAGTCAGGGCAAGAAATGAAAGGAGGAAACTAGAGGCAGGAACTGAAGCCATGGAGAAAGTTTTGGTTTTTCCAACCTGCTTCCTCACAGCAATCAGGACTACCAGCCCAGAAGTGGCACTCCTCACAGTGAGCTGGGTCCTCTCACATCAATCATGAATCAAGAAAATGCACCACTGCCTTTTACACAGACCCATGTGCTGAGAGGATTTTCTCAATTGAGGTTCCCTTTTCCAAAATCATTGTAAGTTTGTCAAGCTGACATAAAACTACCAGTACAACATTGTTACTACTAGCACGTGTGATTTGTACAAATAAACAAGAAATGAATGAAAGAAATGCTGGAGTAAAATGATTGACATTTCCTGAAGAAAAAAAAAAAAACATAACTGGAGATTGTCTTTGTATCTTTGTCTCTCTCTGGAGATTGTCCTTTCAGCATTTAGGTTTTGAAAAAAAGATTGTAGAATTCCATGTAATACGAATTAAAATATCATTGCTTTACTTTTTCTTTTTTTACTTTTACCATGTACAAGAAAAGTGTACTTCTAAGATATCATAATCTCTGGTTATTTTAAATAAAATTAGTGAATCTTAAGAACAAAGTAACACGTAGAGTTGGCTGTAGGAAATCCTGAGGGTTCACATGTGACAGGACCAGAAGCTTGCTAAGAGGTTTCTAGTATTTTTCATTATAGTAGATGCTGCAACTTCTTCCTCTGAAATCCTTTTCCATTGTTTCTAATATCCACTTTAGAGACATCCTGAATTCCTGACATATTCTAAGGCTGATCACCATCTTCACTAACTGTCAAAATTGTGTGGTTCTGTATTTCCATTTAAATTCTTATTTTAATTATTTTAACTTTGAACTCCATTAAAATCTGTCTTAATTCCAACTGCAGTATAGTACATTACTGGTAGTGGGCAATCCATAAATATGTATTTATCTGTTGAATAAAAGGAAATGGTTCAGGTGGTAAAAGTGCCTGCAACCAAGCCTAATAACCTGATTCCAGTCCCTGGCATACATATAGTGAAGAAAAATAAATTCTAGAAATTTTTCACTGTCTGCTATGGCATACATATTATATGTGATATGTCCTCATATCACAGATACTAAATGAAGGCTAAAAATGCTTACTAATGACAAGACGTATTTTCTTTATTCTAAGAGAAAAAAAGGGATATTCATAAAGTAAGTATTGTGATGAAAGTTTAAAAATGCAAAATGGAAAAAGTATGACCTCAAGGTTTCTAACAGGCATACATGGGGTACACACCCTTATATTCAGGCAAGACATCTATACACAGAAAGTAAAATGCATCTAAAATAATTTTTGAAAGAATTTACACAATGTGTGATAGTGTATACAAGACTTTTATAATCTCTAGCTAGATAAAGTCCCATGATAACCAGATGAGGTCACCATTAAGTTCTATCCCTAGTTGAGGAGTTATTGGCAACTAATAGGTGATCAAAGGGGAAAGGTAAATTTTCATAAAAGGTGTGGCATGTTGTGGCCCACCAGCCACCTATGGAAGGCCACACTCCCAAGGCTATATGAACAGAACAAATTGGACATGATGGGTTAAAAACAAGAGAAGCAGGTACAAATATGGTTGTACAGGAGAAAGCATAGATCTGGGGAGAGTTGGATGGGGTAATATGATCCAAATGCATTGTGCAACACTCTCAAAGAACTAATTAAGAAAGCAAATAATAAAATGCTATTGTCACGACGGTCCCAGAGGAGATGACCCTGCCTTGCTACAATGCTGGTTTACCATAAATTCGACAAGCAAGACCAGCTTTTATCAAAATATGATCCTATTCCTACATTGCCTGAAGTGGCCCATTCATTGTAATTACATAAATTTTCATGGATGCTACTAGAATAGATTATGAACTGCTTTCATCCTTTGGTCATTAGAAAGTACTAATGTTTACCTTCCCTGTGAGTATAATAAGAAAATCCTAAGTGTACACACAAACAAACTAGATACTGAAAATGTCAGTAAATGTGTAGGTTTCCTTTATTATATGGTTTATATAATTGTTTTGTAAGTGGGAAAATTAAATAAGTTATATTTCGTTGGATATACATATATGTTTTTCGAGACAGGGTTTCTCTGTGTAGCTTTGTGCCTTTCCTGGAAATCACTTCTTAGCCCAGGCTGGCCTCGAACTCACAGAGATCCGCCTGGCTCTGCCTCCCGAGTGCTGGGATTAAAGGCATGTGCCACCACCACCCGGCACGGATATATTATATTTTTTAAACTGGATATACTTTTACATTAGTATTGCAGCATAACAAACCAGTGTCTGAGAAATTAATTACACTTGATAAGACAGAATACATTCATCTATACCAGCCTTGCATATGTTTCAAAATACTATAATCACCTGACAGTTCTTTCGGTGATACTCAAGTTCCACACTGCTCTTCAGGCAGAGTATTAAGAGTACTTCATTTTCACGTGTGTATGATGAATATATATATATATATATATATATAATATGCATATATACATAAATATATTGTAATAGACATTTGAGGCTGTCGTTCAGTTTGCTCTGAGGGAAAACTATGATATCAGTTCTCAGCAGTGCTTACTGCCTCCATACCTTCTGCTTCTTTTTTTTCCAAGGGTAATTTTGCAAATCACAATGGGAAACTTTTTTCCAAGAAAAACAACTACATTCTGTTTCTCTTTCTCAGTGTCTGCTTTAGGAAAAAACTCACTCAGAAGGGTCGATGGCTTGGAACTGCAGGTTGAAGGTTAATAACAAAAATTCCGTGGCTTTCCTAACTGCCTTTGGTTTGTCTTAGAGACAGTGTCCCTTCAACACCAGCTCATCTTGAAGCCACTGTGTAGCAGAGGTTGAGGTTGATCTCTTCATCTTATTGCTTCCACCTCTTGAATGCCAGGATCATGACATGCTTGCCACCCTTCCTAGCAAAGTATTTTTTTTCTTTTCTTTTCTTATAATAACATGCAATTAGCATGGTTTTCTAACCCCAGCCCTTTCTTTCCTTCTCACTTCTAGACTCTCCATCAGCTTCTGTCTCTTAGTGTTATTTCATCTCCTCAATGTCTCCTTTGAGATCATGCCAGACAACTCTATCTAAACAAGGGCTAATCATGATTTTTTAAGACCTATCAGTATTTTCTTTGGAATTCCGTCAAAAGTGTTTTAACAAGACATGTAAACAAAACATATTTAAGGTGTTAATTTTTATAATCACCATTCTGCAGTGGTTGCTATATAAGATATATCATTTTGTCATGTTTTAAGAACCCATGCTAACCAACAGTGGCAAAAATGGGCCATTTGTCAGGGCAAAACTTGACATCATTGAACAAACCCAAGATAGCTTTTTTTTTTTTCTGTTGCTAAATCAATTTCAACTGATTCATGTGTCTAAACATAAGAAACATCTCATTCTCAAGCGTAATTAAGATCCACACTGAAGGAAGTTCGCTAAAAGGGCATGATTCTTTTAATTCCTTTATTCAAGGAGGCTATTATCTAAGTGTCCCCTTCAATTATGAAACTCAGCTTCAGAAGGATGCACTTAGATTACTCAGACATGTAGTATATGGTTTCACTTTTCCTTGTTTAATTAGTCATAAGTTATATTATTGGCCCAGTAAATATTTGGGAACCGACTACTTCAAGTAAAACTTCACAAAGCTGAAGCAAAAGCAAGCTCTGGGGGGAATGATAAGTGGCTCCTACAGACACGTGACCTTTTAAAAAGCTGCTTAAGAGGAATTCTACTCCAGGAATTGGCCCTGCACCTGTTCTAGGGAAGAATGTGTATATAATTCACAGAACGAATAGCTCAAAGGGAAAGTCGAAGAACAGTGGCTAGACTCAACCTCTTTCTAGAAGGCTGAACTAATTTATGATGGTTGACCAAAAAATGTATTTCAGAAATTCCCATGAGTGAAGTGCATCATGAGGAGGGCTGCAGCTCTGCTGGGTTGGCTGGTTAAGAAGAATTTGTGTTTTAAGTGTGGGGATCGGAGGTTTCTGACTGTTTCTTTCCTTGTCTGTGCTTCTCTATCCCCTCCTTCATGCTTTCCCTTCCTCCCTCTCTAGATGTCTTCCTTCCCTCCCTTATCTTTTCCCTTCCCCCCATCTCTCACTCCCTTCTCCTTTCTGGAATCCTTTCATATGTTTTTGATCATATCAAACGTTTCTAGTCAGTTGTAAGCTACTGTATTTTACAGGATAGAAACTAACTACTAAGACTTTTTGTTTGAATAGTTTGTTTTGATTTTTGATGCCCGTTGTTGAAATCCCAACCTTGACGCTTCAGTGAACATTGTTTCTTAGATTTAAAAAATCTAGAACAATTTTATTCCTCAGAGATCTATTTGGGAATCAAGAAAAAGAGAAAACAACCAAATAAATAATATGTGCCTGTTTTTCTCTATAAACACTGCAACTTTTGCAGTTCAACATTCAACTTACAGCTCAGAGTTCTTCAACACCACCAGCCAAGCAATACATAAGTAATGAATGGATACATTCACTGCTCTGAGGAAAAACCAACCAACCAACCAACCAACAAAACAAACAAACAAACAAAAACCCTTTTTCTTCCCAAAGTAGGCTAAGTATGACTGTGTAATTTCTAACTCATACTAACAAAATTGTCATAAACTTTCTTTACTTTGTGGCATCAGGTAAAGGCATTGCAGTTCATTCCACCCTGATTTCTGAATGCAGAGGAGTCCCTCACATGTCTCAGAGTTCTAAGCAGGAGGAGGTCTGCGGCACAGAAATGGATGTCTAGTCCCTTCTTGTGGCTGATATGAAAGACTTCCATGCACATCCTATACCTCAGACACCAACAGATCCATACAGGAGTTATCCTCTTAGTGGAGCAGCCTACATAGTTTTTCTAAAGCAAACTGGTCTGGGCTGGGAAAGCACCCATGAGACAAAACAGAAACGTATTAAAGCAACTGAAGCCCTCCTCCCTTGTTTTCTCCTTTACCTGGGATGATTTCTGTTTCTCCCCTGAACACCCTGTTCTAGTTTCAGAGACATTTCTGTCTGTGTGGAAGGTTACAGGAGCTCTCACACGACTCCTGGCTGTGAAGGAATCTCATGCACTGACAGCCACTCCAGCTTCTTGATTGTATAATTGCTTTTTCTTAACACTTTTGTTTTCATTTGTAAAGATGGCAAAATCTCCTTTGGGCATTTCCTTGCCTTTCAGAAATCTTTATATTCTTGGGAGTATATATGTAAATGATAGAAACACTAGTATTTTAAGTAAGATTAAGACAAATAAAGACCACATTTATAGAGTTTACCAGTACGTGTGTAATAGTTTACATTGCATAAATATAAGAATGTTTTAGATGTTATGGAGCTGCTGTCACAGACTGAGAAAAAAAATACAATCCCATGACAAATATAGAATCATGTATGTTAGTGTGTTCTTGTGTTTGTATGTGTGTGCACATGTGTAAGGGGTAGAGTCTGATATTGAGTATGGTCCTCTACGTTCTCCATTCTCTTTTCTGAGACATTGTCTTACACTGAAACTGGACTTTACCAGTCGGCTATAATGTCTTGACACTAAGTTTTAGGAATTCTTTTGTGTCTGTGTCTGTGCACTGGAATTACAGGCTTGTACTTCTATGCTTAACTTTCGCATGTGTGCAGGGAATCCAAACCGAAGTCCTTATTCTTGTGCATCAAACACTGTACTCACTAAGCCATCTTCCCACTCCCCAACACTGAATTTTGATTGCAACAACTAAAATTTCTATTAAAAATTTGATACAAGACCTGTTGAGGTAAATGAAACAGTGGTAATTTAAAGAAAATTCAAAAATTATCACCTTATTCTTACTTGTATGATCAATTATACATTGCTATCTATACATTTTAATTGCAAATACTATTCATGTTTTCTTATAGGTTAGAAAAAATTACCATCAAGCATGTATTTTACATATAAAATTATAAACTGTTATGTCAATTACATATCTGCTTTCCTTTTATACCTGCTTCATTTATCACATTTATTGCCTTTTTTCATCAATAACAATGTCAATAAGACTTTCTCTGGATTCTCCATATAAATCAGTCATTGAGGACTCATCTTTCTTTCCTGTGATAGCTTTCTCCTTTAGCATTTCCACCTATATACAGCCAGTTTGCTCTCATTGATTTTGTATATTGCCCTTGTAGGCATCTATTCTATAAGCTTCCTAAGTGTGCACAAAATATCAATTATTCACAGTTTTGTTTTGAACCTGGAATGTTGTCACAGGCTCATGCTTTACATACTGTGGTGGTTTGCTGTAAGCAAGCCCTATTTAATGCTTTCATTTATGAATTACCATGATTATTATGTCTCTTCATAGCAATAGAACACTGATTAAGACACATGCCTGACCAATGATTTGTGGTACTCTTTTGAAGAATGTGGAGCCTTCAGGAAATAGGTCCACACCTGATAAAGTTGGTGATTAAGGGCAGGCCTTGGTTACCTTACTTCTTACTTCCTGTCTGCTGTTTCTGCTTCCTAACAGAACTTTCTGCTTCCTGTCTGCCATTTCTGCTTCCTGATTGTCCTTTCTGCTTCATGTCTGCCATTTCTGCTTCCGGTCTGTCTTCTTGTGAACAGGCTGATACAGCATCTTCTTCCTGCTTCTAAGATGCAGCCACTCAAGCTGGCAGGACTTCTTGGCCATGATGAACTGTAAATCTTTTGACACATGAGCCCAAATATACCTTCACTAACTTAAATTGTTTACATTAGCTATTTGTCATAGTTGAAAAAGTAGCTAAAAGAATCATCAGTTCTCAGTCCATTGCCACAAACCGAGTAGGTCTTCAATAAACATTAGTTCCAAGAAAATTCCCCTATGATTAGTAGAATGTGTGAAGCATGTAGAACTCTAGTATAAAGATTTGTTAAAAATAGTTTCTTCTCTAAAGACTGAGTGATTTTACTATTGATTTACTTCCTAAACAACCAGTTAATACAATCAGATGGTAGTAAGGATGTCAGAGGCCATGGTGAGAATGTTATGAGCACTGAGCTGTGTTCTATTTGCATGATAAGTCATTATTGAGTAAGACTGGTTACAATAGTGACAAACCGACTAAGAGATGCTTGATGACTTAGGTCATTTCCGTCAAATGTGCATCCAGACTTCTTTCTTGTCCTTGTACACTTTGCTCTAATTTAAATCTCTTATTTTTTTTGGTTGTTGTTTTTCCTAGTAAGATAACTTTGAGGAAAATATTTGTTTCTAAAACATATTTTAAAACTACCAATGTGAGGAGCAGGGTTTAATAGACAGTACTGTGCATTGTTGATTGAAGAAAATGAGAACAGAATGAGGGGGGATTCCTATGGAAAGGTGTTCCTAATAGGTAGCTTTGTTTACAAAGATTGTACATCACTGATGTTCAGATTTAACGTAATTGCATTCCTTTAATTAAGGAATCATTTTCTTAAGTAATTCAGATATGTTGCTGCTCCTTATAACTTTCAATTATATACAAAATAAAGTAGGAAAAAGAAGGATCAGACAGGAAGGGAGAGAGGGAGGGAGGGAGAGGGAGAGAGAGAGAGTGGGAGGGAGGGAGGGAGGGAGAGGGAGAGAGAGAGAGTGGGAGGGAGGGAGGGAGGGAGGGAGGGAGGGAGAGGGAGGGAGGGAGGGAGAGAGAGAGAGAGAGAGAGAGAGAGAGAGAGAGAGAGAGTTAAAGGCGGGAGAGAAAGAGTCTAGAAAGGAGAGAAGAGAAGAGTAACAAGGAAGATTCAGCCACATCTATAAGGAACTGCACTGGTGGAAATCCAAGTGTGAAGAATGTAGAAGAGAACAGGGCCAGTGCCCTGTGTTGTCTTAGTTAGGGTTACTGCTGTTGTGACAGTAACAATATCATGACCAATGCAACTTGGAGAGGAAAGGGCTTTATTACACTTATGTTTCCCCATCACTATTGATCACTGAAGGAAGTCAAGAGAGCTACTCAAACAGAGCAGGAATCTGGAGGCAGGAGCTGATTCAGAAACCATGGAATGGTGCTGCTTACTGGCCTGCTCATCAGGGCTTGCTGAGTCAGCATTTTATAAAAACCAGGACCAACAGCCCAGGGGTAACACCACCCACAATTGGCTGGGCCCTACCCCATCAATCACTAATGAAGAATATTCACTACAGGTTTGCCTACAGGCTGATCTTATGAAGGTACTTTATTAATTGTAGTTCGCTTCTCTCAGATGACTTTAGATTGTGTCAAGTGGATCTGAACTAGCCAACACGTATGTGATGAGATATACAGAGATAATGTGAAGGGTAAAAAAAAAAATAATCCCCAAATCCCACTTTTCCAAGTTTCAAAATTAAGGTTTTGAGAAATTTGAAAGAAACATTGGGAAGTAGGCTGAATTTAGCTACTCAGGCTTAATACTTTTCAAACATGTTGTCAAATCTTTTATTATATTTTGTTGGCTCTACTAATTTTTAATGCCCCTTATTTATTAGTTCTAGTCTGTCTCTGCTTCTTTCTTTCATACCCAATTCTAAGGTTGGGTTGACCCTAGGGAACACTGTGATAAGGATAAGTGACTTGGTCATCTTATGAGTATTTTGTATTTTGCATTAGAACTTTTGTATGAGTACCCATTTTCTGTCCATCTAGAACAATTCCCACATTTTCTAGTTAACTTAATACTGAGCTTCTGTAAGTCAGGAAGGCAGGGCAGAGAATGAGATTCAGATTGCCTCCTTCAAAGCCTTATTGTCTGATAAACATAAGGTGGCAAACAGTAAGGCACAGCATTCTGACTGTAACTGTCCAGAGCTCCTGGTAAAAAGAGTGAGGCACAGCAGAGAGTTCGAGTGTATTCTCAGTTCCTCATACTAAAGCACATACCTCTGATTAGAGTTTTAAGATGCTACTACATCATGGGATACATGAAATTTATGAGGAACTACCAGGAACATCATGCATAAGATACATATCCTAGGGGCTGGGGATTTAGCTCAGTGGTAGAGCGCTTGCCTAGCAAGCGCAAGGCCCTGGGCTCAGTCCTCAGCTCTGGAAAAAAATAAAAGGAAAAAAAAAAAAGACATATCCTATACAAATGAGTCAAAGCTTACACTATGCAATGGGCCCACAATAGCCCACTAACATAAAAGTTCCGACACTTTGCACAGTAGGGGCAACTGAGCTATGCATCTTTTATTTCTGCTCCCAGTTTGTATCCCTGCTTAGGAGTATATTTTTTCTAATAATTTATTTTCACTTTGCTTACAACATTCTGTTTTCTCTGTCAAATTATTTGATTAGGATACATTAATCCTAGGACTCCCAGAAGGTTCCCAATGAACTCCTATACTTAGAGTGATATCATTAGCACATTTCCCAAGTCCACATTCTCCAGATTCATGGTGATCACGGGTTTTCCAGCATAAGCCTTTCTATCTTCCCTTCTCACTCTGTACCGGGTGGGGGCAGCAGTGATTATCAGGTCCCTAATTCTCTTTTCACTTTTTCCTATCAAGTAAAATTTACCTATAATATTTTCAAAATAAATCTTATTAGCACTACCTTGTAAATAATTCTCGTTAGAGATAGCCAAACTGCCTCACTTCTACTTTGAAGTAAGAGAGGAACTTACCAAGAAGTTACCAGATTGTTGGAAGGCCCTGCTCATCAGAGGTTGCAGTCTGTCATAGCCTGGCATATTTCTCTAAGCTGGATAAGATGGAGGACTCCTCTCCCCAGCAAAAGTTTCCATCTCTCTACCCAGCCGAATTTTCAGGATGTCTCTAGGCTCAGAATGCCTGGCTTATCTCAAGGGTGACCTTGACACAGTTCCCTGTGCATGCTCTTCTCTTGATGACCCTCATGGTAATAAGCAAGTGCTCTAGCCATTTTGATAGGACCTGCCTACCACATAGGAAGCCTTGTGATAGGAGTACATTACTTAACGCAAATTACAGTTTGTCCCCAGGCTCCCCAATCCTATATATTTCTTATACTCTGGAATAAAGTTGAGCTGTTTCACCAAAAGCGGTCTTCTGGAGGATTGTCTCCTTTCCTACTCACAACAATCTTGAGCACTGTTGCTTGTGTCTGTTCCCTCCACCCTCATGAACCAATGCAGTCAATAATTCCAAGGAAGAAGCAGAGCCACACCAGGTCACATTGATTCTGTTTTTTTCTTAGTGGGTAATATCAGCCATCCATTAAATGTCTCCATAAACTAATCAATTCCCTTCTGTACTTAGAAATTTGTTGAGGCATAGCTATCATAATAAAATGGGTAATATTATAACATCTGAGAGGGTTAATATTAATTTATTAAAATATTATAAAATTTATATGGTCTATAATCACTTAAGTGCTATTCCACTGATCATATTGGTGAGAGATTAACTAGATGAAATGAATTATGGCTGGAAAACTCATACAGGTGGTATCATCCATGCTCTGGTAAAAGAGAAAGTGACCTGAGCAAGGCATTTATCACTGTCTGCTTCCTGACATTGGATGGATGTGACCATGCTTTACTCTTCTTCTATCATGAAATCTTAGGCATGGTAGACATGAATGTAGTCTCAAATTATGAGCTGAAGTGAGCCTTTCTGAAGTATCTTTAGTCAGACATTGTGTTGCATCTATAAGACAAATAACTAATATGACATTAATAATGACATCAAGTCTTTGTCATTGACTGGCATTGAAATAAGTGAGAATTTTCACTCTGGGATATCACATCGGATTTAGTAGCTTTCCCATGTGACAGAAATAAATCAAGTAGTTATCTCCTCAGAATCACATGTGGTCATATATTGTGTACCCTAATAAGTTTGCCTGAGGATCAGAGGACAGAGCCAGTCACTAGACTAGACATAGAGGTCAGGCAGTGGTGGCACACACCTTTAATCCCAGCACTTGAGATCTTATGCCTTTGCTTGGGAAGCACCACATGCCTCTAATCCCAGGAAGTAATATGGTAGGGCAGAGAAGGGTATATAAGGTGTAAGGAAACAGAAACTCACTCTCTTTAGGCTGAGGATTTTGAAGAGGTAAGAAGTAGCGGCTGCTGCTCTGATCTATCATCTTTCACCCTGACAACTGGTTCTGGGTTGTTTTTTTTTTTATTAAAAGACCATCTAAGATTTGAACAACAGTCATGTTTTATATTTATCAATATCTAATCAAAGAGAGAAATACAAAATCTTACTCCCTAAAGAAAAAAATATGACTCTAAGTTCTAAAATATCAATTTGCCAATGAAGCAGTAAAATAATGCTAAATTCAAATCACAGTGTTAAGTCACCACACCGCTGGAAAAGAGGCAGTGTTTTCTTAGAGGGGAACTTGGCATGTAGATGAAGGGAATGTGCAGAAGAGCAACACGTAGAGAGCCAAGAACAGATGTGAAAAAATGAGACAGAGTCTTTTAGGTCTCTGAGGCTTGAGGCACAGTCCCATCTGTCAGGCGCTTCTCTTGGCTCTCCCTAAGGACTTTGCCTCCAGATTTGCAGCTTGTCCTGGCAGTTCGGCCTGATCAGCTCTGCCACATTCATCACTGTAAACTGCCCACAGCAGGTTGTTGCTGGCACACTGAGGTCTGTTACCTCTGTGGCCAGCCCATGGCCTGCCCTTAACCTTTCATAGGCTTTGCTAGCAAGCAGACAGCTTGGCAGCCAGGAAGAGAGTCCAGCCACCCTTTTCCTCTTCAGTATAAAATCTGCAACAAAGGACTTGAAGTACCTGTGTGCTGACCCTAAGACACTGAGAGTCTTTTTTAATAAATCATCATAGAAATGTAGATCTTATTTTTGTTTTCATAGTGTACTTAATATTGATTATAATAAGAAGAAACATGTATTCTTACATCTAAATTGGATTGCACATTTTGCCTCTTAAATCTATTTATTATCTGCCTCATACATTTTTAAGTGGAAGCAAAATGGAAATAACTTTCCTCCCTATATTAGACATACATCTGTGCTGGCTCTCTCTTGCAGAGACAAACTGTCATAGAAGGAAGCATAAAAAGATTAAGTCAGTTGCTGAGAATCTGGTTTAGTTGGTGAATTGCTTGCTGAATAAGCATGAGTAATTGAGTTAAAATCCACCCCAAAAATTTAAAATAAGGTCATGCTTCCATAACCCCAGTCTATGAAGAATGGCAAAAGTCTGATGCTCTGAGCTCACCAGTCAGCTAGCCTAGCTAAATCAATGTATCACAAGTTAGTTAATGATATTGCCTCAAAAAAATAAAAACAGCGACCAAGAAAGGCACGCAACATCGACCTATAGCTTCCATGTGCATTCACACACATGGGAACACAAACTTATATGTACACACACACACACACACACACACACACACACACACACACACACACACACTACATGCACATATATACAGAGGCACACACCATAAAAGCAGATGGACTGGACAGGGATGACACCGATCTAAGGCATGCCTAGCTCTGTTGCTGACTATATGTGCACAGCAAGGGAAATGTGGAAATGTTTTACACCTCTCATTTCATTCTCAGTGTCTTTACATTAGAATTGCCCACATTTCTTACAGTTCCTGTGACCATGGCGGGTCACTGAGTAAAGAGATACAATGTAAACCACAGATTATGAATATATCTTACTTCCCTCCCTACAGGTCAGCATCTCTGATGCCACATTACAATGGGGCTAGGGACTAAAAAATGGTTGTATGATAATGGTGATTTTTTTTTTCTGTGCTCCTTCTAATTATTTGATCACTACCACACGACATTTTCATTGCAGAGAGAGAGACAGACAGACACAGAGATAGAGAGACAGAGAGAGAGACACACAGAGAGACAGAGACAAAGATATAGAGAGAGACACACACACACACACAGAGAGAGAGAGAGAGAGAGAGAGTAATTAGCAGTTATTTTCACTATCTTATAAGATATCAAAAGGCTAATAGCAATAGAAGGATACATGTTACAACATGTAAGGTTCTTTGACAGATCATAGCACAGCGTTCTCTCCATCGCTCAGACACATCCACATTGCTAAAGTCTGCTCACAAAATGACTTCCCTTTTGCCACTGTAATTTTAACTAAATGATTTACTTTTTAATTACTCTATGACTTTCTGTAGTAAAAGTAAAGGGAATTTTAAAAATGGTTGTATGTGAGAACTATCCCCTAAGTATTAGAATATAGAAAAGCTGGATACTTCTGGAATGTACTCAGTTCAAGACTCGGGAATCATGAATGAAAGGTGACAAAAAAGTGGCCCAGAGAATTCTTTATCACTGGCTAAGTGATAGTGAAGCAAGCATTTAACAAAGAATCTGCCTACCAAAATGAAAATATACCTTGTTCTTTCAAAGAAATGTTTTAGTATGCTTTTCATATTCTTTTTATTTGTAAAATGCATGAATTTTGATAATACAACACACTGTTCTCTGTCCACTCTTATTTTCATTTTCATCAAAATAATTTACTGCTTCCTAGGGTGCCCCTCCATACTACTATACCAGGGCACCATCTCCTGACATCTTTTTACGTGGCAGCCAACATCCTTGTATTGGATAGAGAGATGCTTTGAAGTGTACCCCAAGAATCATAAATGAGGAGGGCTTTTTCAAGTCCCTTCCCTTGGAGCCATTCCAGCTGGCCAGGATCAGTTTATAAACACATTCACTTGTTGAAAATGTGCTTGTTCTCAGAATTTTCTTTGTGGAATGTCAAAATGGTGGACAAACAGAAAGAGATGTTTACACCCTGATCATAATTGTCTCAACTGCATATCAAAAAGAAACCAAAGCACAATATTTGAAAGTAAGACCCGTGTTAAAGCCACCTATTCCTCAGGTCATTCTCTGCTTGTTTTCTTCATTGTAAAATGTGTATCAATATGGATAGTGTGTGCTATCTTTCTTGCTGTCCTCAAATCTATTTTGTATGGTGTACAGGTGAAGAAAAGATATTATGTAGAAGAAATCATAAAATTTTGTTAGTTTAAATGTTCATGAGCACTAAATAGTTTTATAAGAACCATATTAATGTGCATATATTATCCTGCTACATACATTTCTTTAAATAAGGACTTTCTCCTATATTGGTGTTTATAATATTGATGTGTCTTTAATAAACACTTACATCATTATTTCTTCATGTCTGTTCAGAGATAGGTACCAAGATACTGTGAAGATTCCAAAATCTAAGTATACTTAATACCCAGTACTCGATGTTCAGTATCTAAAACCCAATACCCAATACTCAATGCCAACACCTGAGTACCTAATATCCAATACTAAAAACTCAATACACAACACTCAGTGCTGTCATATTTATGTTTAACTTAAACATGCCCTTAATATGCACTTTAAATCATCTCCAGAACACTGATAATATAAAATGTATTATAATAACTTTGCAAATTACTCTGTATTTTTCAGGAAATGAGTACAAGAAAGAAAGTGTGCACCTGTTCAATACAGATGCAGTATGTTGTTAGCCAAAAGGTAAGTTCACTGGTCTACTCTGGTAACCAGATTAGTGAATACCCTAACTGTCATCATAGAACCTTCAGCCAGTTACCGACAGAAGCAATTACAGAGATCCACAGCTGGGCACCAGGCTGAGCTCCAGGAATAAATTTGATGAGAGACAGGAAGGATTCTATAAGCAAGGAACATTGAGATCATGATGGGAAACATACAGAGACGAGCAGCCAGACTAATGGAAACCCATAACTGTGGACCAATAGCTGTGGAGCCCGCATGGGACTGGACTAGGCTTTGTGGAGATCTGACACAGTTGTTTTGCTTGAACTGTTTGGGGAGCCCCCAGGCAGGGGGATGGGAATCCATCCCTGGTGCATGAGCAGGCCTTTTGGAGGCCAGTGCCTATGGCATGACACCTTATGCAGTCTTGGTGCAGTGGGGAGGGGCTTGGACCCTGCCTCAACCCCATGTACCAGGCTCTGCTGACTCCCTATAGGAGAGAGAGAGAGAGAGAGAGAGAGAGAGAGAGAGAGAGAGAGAGAGAGAGAGAGAGAGAGAGAGAGAGAGAACAGAGGATAAACTATGTGTGGAAACCTACCCTGAACAGCAGCAGCTTAAGCACACAGACAAGTTGAAAGACAGGAAAGAGAGAGCCATCTGAGACAGCAATTACTTCTCTCTGCTCTTCTTTCATATCTTCTGCCACAAGTTCAAACTGCTATGATGTTTTGCTCAAGCACATGGTATCAAAAGCACAGGGATTTAACCCTCTGAAACTGTGAGCCAGAATCTTTAAGTTGTTTTTCTTAAGTGTTTGGTCATGGGGAGATAAACAACAGATACAGGGAGACAGAAAAATTAGGCTAACACTTATTATTAAGTATTCAGTGGTGTAATTTAGGAGCTTAAAAAAGTTGTATGGGAAGTGTTTGCTATCGATCTGTAGTCATAGTGTTAACATTCTTTGATTAAAGTTTGTCAGCACTGGATTTCTTTCCTCTGATCTTCAATACTGAAGTTTCGCAATCCCGTCTTATTAAACAATCAAGTTAAAAGGAATAATAAAAATTGCAAAACCAATAGTTCTTGCCTAATTGGATGTAGGAGCTAACATTCTGCCAGTAGTAACATAGACTGCCCTGGAAGGTATTGTTATCCTTCATATGAGCAGGTCACCATGAAATGCTAAATTCTCAGGGTTACTGAGACAGAATCAAAGTTCAACATGTTATACACACACATACAAAGATGTCCACACCCACCACACAATCACGCAAAGCTCCAGCAACAAGCTGAAAATGTAATTGTCTACATAAAGAAGGTGGGATGAGGTTGTTTGTGTATAATCTAATCACCCCTCTCTTGTTACATACTTTCCTTCTGTGCTTTAAAATTTATAGAGCTGACTTTTGTGAAAATAACACAGTCTTCTAAAATTATTAACACAGAAAATTTCCTGTTTATAAAATATTTAAATTCTATATCAAATTATTTGTTTATGCTATTGACAAATTTGATAGATTATGTATTTTTTTATATATTTGAATATCTATATCTACAAACATAGAATAATATATCTCCATTCTTTTTTATGGTCTTTAGCATAAGAACAAATTTATCACTTATTATTTTACTAATAAAACAACAAATCTGCATAAAACTTTAAGCTTGCCTGATCTTGCTAATATGACTGTGCCTAAAAAAGCATTCACTACAATAAATAATTATTGTTGAAGAGTGATTCAGAGGAAAAAACATTCTTATGTAAAACTGCCTCTCATAAACCTTCCTTCAGTGGTGAGTTTCAGGGATGTGTTTATTGACCAGAGGAACAACTAATGGATAACTCATTTTTATATGGTGTCTGTTGCCACGGCAATAGTGCTGTGACATCTTTCCCAAGGAAGCTCTTTGTTCTAAAAGAAATAATGAGCAAGATCCTGCAGCCTCCAGTCCACACCAAAGGTGAAAAGCTCAGGTTGCTCTCCTAGTAGCAGATGGGAGTGCAGAATCCTGGGGTCACACAGATCCCTGATACAGTCCACTGCCTACTCTTCACAAATAAACTTATGTCATTTGTATAACTTATTAGTCATTGTTTTCCCACTGAAGACATATTTAGTGAGTGGATAGAATGCATTAATTTTAATTAAAGACCAAAAATAATGAGTTCACCTTTAACAATAATCAATTTCCTAGGTGGATTATTATTTAAATATTTTCATCATATACCCATATAAATTACAAAAAAAAAAAGAGGCACCTACAGACTTTGACCACCTTAATGAAAACATCTCAAACTTTATAAGACAGTCAGAGGTTTACTGCTCAAATGCCCTCCTGTCACTCATTGGACTATGTGACTGTGTATTGTTCCTGCACTGTCCTGTTAATTTGGGATGAGTGCATGGCTTTGAGCATGGCTGCAGATTTGCAAGAGCCCCAGTGATGACGGAAGAGATTTAGTGGCCAGATTCCCACAACTGAAGGAGAAATTCAGCCTTAGGTTGAAAAGGAGATATTAGATGTGATGCTCAGAGCGTTCATTGGTATAGGGAAACTTAAAAATGTTTAGCCCAATTATCCTGTCTTTCTGTGTGTTGGGATAATGCCTAGATCTCATGACAAATCCTGTTACTAAAGGGAGAAAGAATCAAAGAGGCTCAGCTGAGAGGATGTTAGGATCTAGCAGGCAAAAATGTCAAGCCAGCTAAGAACTTAATTAGAACTTAAGACTATTGATCACTTTCCTACACTGGCTGTTAGTCTATTCTCAATATTTCTTTCCGCTTACTTTGTTGTCCTATATTTCTTACATTGTTTCTCCTCTTCTGTCTTTCATTCTTCTCTGGGATATCTTTCTATTTCTATACTGAGGCTTGGAAAACTCCTTGTGAGAGTTAGTGAATGCTATCATGATGAAAAAATTTTCCAGAGGAACTTAGGATACATTTCTAAACTCTGTGATGTACTCCCTTAAACTAGTTCACATATTCAGTGCTTCTTTGACTCATCATGTTTGTAGAAGACGTTTTATGCCTTATGCTCATCTAGGGTATAATAATGTGTAGGGAAGGGCTCTTGAGTTTGTAGGAAATAAACACCTCTGCTATGTACTCCTTATCTCAATTAATTACAATACTGATCACCTATCTAAGTATTATCATCTTTATTCTAAAAATAAAGATTCAAGATTTAACCTATGCATAATCTCTAAATAATCAGTGGTTCTCAACCTTCCTCATACTGGGACCCTTTAATACAGTTAGTTCCTAATGTTGTGGTCCCTACAACCATAAAATTATTCCATTGCAACTTCATAACTATAATTTTGCTACTACTATGAATTATAATGCCATTATATAATATGCAGGATATTTGATATATGATATCTCTGTGAGGGTTGTGATGCACAAGTTGAGAACTACTGCTCTAAATGATCAATTTCAAACTATATCAATCAAAACCATAAAAATGTAGTAGCTGAGGTCTTCAGTCACAAATGCATTTCCGCAATCATATATGGCCAGATAATGTTCCTGCTTAAACCAAATCTTTCATTTCCCAATTTATGCATTTAAAATAATTGACTTGATGCAAATGTAATAATCAACTACGAGTCATTGTTTGATTATGACCATAGTCAATGCAATATAAGGTCCAGTAACAGAGGCTGGGCTGTGGTGGTGCAGGCCTTTAATCCCAGCACTTGGTAGGCAGAGGTAGGTGAATCTCTGTCAGTTCAAGGCCAGCGTGATACAGAATGAGATTTAGGACAGACACCAAAGCTACACAGAGTAAACCTGTCTCCAAAAACTAAGAAAAAAAAAAAAAGTCAGTCACAAAATACCTCTGTAGTGACTATGTTCATTGTCATCTTGATTGGATTTAATGTCACCATGTTACCACACAACTCTAGATGTGTGTATGAAAGTGTTTCCAGAAAATTTTAATGGAGGAGGGTAAAGAGCTATGTTGAATACAGTGGTGCAATTCCACAGGGTAATCCTCTCACTCAAGTGAAAAGGAGAAAGTGAGCAGCACGTCTGCATCCATTTCATTTCTCACCATGATGTCCAGGTGACAGCTACCTCATATAACGTACTTTCCCCAGCCTGATGGGCTTTCTCATTAAAATGTGAGGATCTCAAAGTCTTTTCTTCCTTAAGTTGTCTTTGTTGGGTATTTTGTTAACAGTAATGGGAAAAGTAAATAATGTAACCTCATGACTCAACCATTTCGGGGAAATGAATCATTCATATATGGCAAGAATACAAAAAGGTTAGGTTGGAATTTTTTCTAAATAAGAAACAGTCTATGATGGTTCTGATAGTCCTATTCTTCATATTTGCTTAAATCCATAGAATGTTACAACCATTGATTCACACGTTGCTTGCACTTCTACCCTGATAGCACTCTACTAAGTAACAATAATAAATATTATGACTATAACTAATGAGACTAGTTGGAATTTGGGCTTCATAAGAAATACTCAAATATTCTTTAAACTAAAAAAGTATTATAGCACAATATATTCGTTCTTTACAGTTAGTGTTATGTAAAGTTTAAAACAGCCAGTACAATTAAATCTATTTTATTTAAAAAGAATAATCTCATTCTAGGTATACATTAGCAGTTATTCTAAAGGAAAGAGCAAATATTTCTCTATCCACAAACACATACTAAGTTCCTAACAACTACCTCCCTTTTTCCCAAAACACCTTTCAGACAGAGTGGGTCCCAGGTTGTTCTTCAGTCTCACCATGCACACAGTCACCAAACAGCACTTTTCCCAGTAACAGCTACTTCACATCTTATGTGAGCTGCATTTTGGCTAAGACCATCCTTAAGATATTTTGAATCTCTAAAACTTAATTTTTTGTTTTGTTTTGTTTTGTTTTGTTTTGATTTTGAGACAGGGTTTCTCTGTAGCATTGGAGGCTGTCCTGGAGCTTGCTTTTTAGACCAGGCTGGCCTCAAACTCACAGAGATCCACCTCCCTCTGCCTCCCGAGTGCTGGGATTACAGGCGTGCGCCACCACCGCCCAGCATAAAACTTAATTTCAATCAAACACAAATTTGATTGAAATCTATATTCTTCACGTTGTCTAAGATCTCTTCTACTTTCAAATCAGCTGTCAATCTTCACTATCGTCATTAGCTCTAAGCCCCTGGTGAAAGACACAGGAGCTATTTTGGGGTATTGGGAGGAGTTCAACAGCTCTCTAATTTGGCTTTGCTGTATAGAAAAACAATCACGTCATGAAGGCTCTGGAACCCAAGTTTATCTCTCACTATTTCCAAATTAAGACAACTCCATTCATTGAAATGTCTGTTTTTACCACCATGATATTCCTGAAATAAATTTTATACTATGTTTTCTTTTTCTACATGTGTGCTTCCCTGTTTCTCCTGCCACTCCAATTTATATCTCTCTGACTTTTTTTAAAAAATATTTTTGACAATTCTTTTTATTTATTTATTTATTTATTTATTTTTATTTTATAATTTAATTTAATTTTACATATGTCTTTTATTAAAGCCAGAAAGTTTTCTCTCATCATTTCAGCACTATGTGATCTAGTTCACTGGAAATACATATACTCTGTTAACTCAGATCAGCCAGAAAATGAACATAATAAATATCCATGCCCTCAAGTAATTTGATCATGGTGTTATAAAATAATTTAAACATACATAATTATGGAGGTTATCTATAAAAATAAATCATACATGTATATCTCTATATATTATATATTCTATTAGTATGTGTGATATACACGCATTTATGATGTTTGTGTATATGTATTATTTTAGGTATAAGAGAACAATGGAACATTAGGTTTAGAAACAAAGTCATATAATCTTACTACCATAACTCTTCCAGTTAACAGTATGAGAAGCTGATGATGCAAATGTCTTGCATTCTTGATAACAGCTAAGTCCTGGACTCACAATTTTCTGATAAATGTGGTAAGAAATAACACTGAATTAAGCAATTCACACTTATTTGACAAAGTATCAACATTGTTACTTGTTTGAAATCCAGGTGCGGATGTGTCTTTTTTTCATTGCTTCATTAATAATCCATTATGATTCATGTGCAAATTCTAATTAACATAAAACTGACATATATACTTAGATATATATTATTTATATACATATGTGAAGTACACACACATATATATAATTGTTATGGTTGTAAGAGACTGTACTATTTTCAGATCAATTGATATTTCACATACTTACTAGAGTATTGATCTACCATACATTATACCCTCTGGTGTAATAATGGCATGACTATCTTAGGGTTAACCAACCACTTTGTGATGTACTTGGAAGACTGTAGCACAGGAATGTATTCACATCTGGTACTATACATCTGGTCAAACGTCCAATGGAAGTCATTGGCCTATGGGGTACCATACTAACATTGCTTCCCTTAATATACATATTGCTAAACTTCTTTCTAAATATTTGTGTTTATACACACAAAGTAATACTTTTCTCTGCTTGAGGAAGAGAGTTCTATTTTTTTAAACAGTAACTGTTAACACAGAGGCTCATATCTGGTTAAAAAAAAATGCTAAAATAAGTGCCTATCGAGCTTTCAGCCAAAGAAAGCCACTTCTATCATCCCAAAGCCCAGGGATTATTGAAGAAAAGGGATTGGAAAGAATGTAACAGCTTGATAATGGGGATGAAAATTGGTAGCAGGCTTTCTTAGACAGCCAGACCCAAAATCATGACACAGAGATTTATTATTAGTTATACATGCCTGGTCTTATCCTATACTTGTCCCACCAACTCATAATTTAGTTTAGCCTGTTTGTCTTCACCTACATTTTGCTTCAGGGTTTTTTTTAAAATCTGATTTTCATCCTGTATGTCCTGCTTCCTTGCTTCCTCTATGTCTAGCTTGCTGTGGCTGTCTGACTGGCTGACCCAGAGAGTCTCTCTCTCTCTTTCTCTGTCCTTTTCTTCCAAGCCCAGATTCCTCCTACTACTTATTCTCTCAGCCCTGCCTATCACTCTACTGCTTAGCTACTGGCCATTCAGCTTTTCATTGGACCAATCAGGTCTTAGGCAGGCAAGATAAAATAAATGCAACACATCTTTACAGAGTTTAACAAATGCAGCATAAGCAAATGTAACACATCTTTACATAATTAAACAAATATTCTATTTCACAATTAAAATTACAAAATATTACCATCCAGATATGGCATGACATTGTTAATTATGAACACACAAAACAATAGATACCCGTTTGGTATTCGGCTCTTAAAAATTTGGTCAAGGATAGTGGTGGTCCCTTGAGACAATATCCCTTCCTGGAAAGCAATTAATGTTAATGTTTGTTGTGCAAAGGGTGTCATTTTTTGCCATTGATGTAGCCACTAGAGTCATATTTGAGAAGATGAAGGAGTTGAAAGATAAAGCAATGAGAATAACAGAAAGTAATGGAGGTGAAGAGAATCACAGCATATTGCAGATACCTATGAATCAGAAAAGCTTAAAAATAATTTTTAAAATTGATAGTAAAAACACCAGAGGTGATATTAACAATAAATATTCTGACAACAATAGGTCATACATAAGAAAGAAGACATCATCTCCATCCTCTATGAAAATCAAACTATGTGGAGAAATAAATGATAATTTGCCTTACTTGCAGAGAACAAGGGAGGATATCAAAAGTGAGCCATCATGATCAAAGTAAGTTGTAACAGTGAGGAATCTGGAGAAATCATAGGCAGTACAAGTAGAAGAGTGTTTGCTACTTTTGCAGAACACCCAAGCTCAGTTCCTGGCATCCATGTCAGGCAGCTTATAACTGCCCATGACCCAAATCCCAGGGGATTCAATGCACTCTTCTGAACACCACAGGCATCTTCACATATGTGGCATTCCCCCATGTCCATATCTGTCTGTGTCTCTGCCTGTCTCTATCTGTCTCTCTGTCTCTGTCTCCATCCCCCCAACCACACACACAGATAGATACAAACATAAAAATAATAATAAGAAAGTACATATATAAAAAGAAATGCTGGCATTTGAATTATGGACACAACTCTGCAACCATTACTTCAAGAGACAGAATAAGTCAAGATGTAAATAAATTAGCTTTGAAAATATTAACTTTGGAAGAATAAAAGAGTAACTGCTAAACCTATGGGATGGGACCCTGAAGATATCACTTTGTGGGTTGCTAAGCATAATAGCATAATGATAATAAGAATCAAAATAGATTTTTCCAGTTATAATATATTTCAATGACAATAAACTATCTTAGGTTTGGATAAGCATTGTTGTATGTATAAAGAACATTAATAAATGCAGACAAGAATAAAAAGTTCAAAATTAAAAGGAATTAACTGGAAGAAAGGAAGAGAGAGAAAAGAGAGAAGAGGAAAAAGAGGAATAGGAGAGAGAGAGAAAAAAACCAATGGTAATGACATAGAGTGTATTCTTCACTTGAAATAAAATAGTGAAGAATTAGAATATATAATGAATGTTACTGGACTTGAAGTTCATGAAGCAGAATTACACCTGCCTTTGTTTCACAAATTGTGATTCAATCAAATAAATGAGACTCACAGCTAGGCTGATTAAATTTCTAAAAGGTTTAACATGACTAAAATGAAATGTTTTTTGTAATATTTTTAAAGACCAATATAAGATAAAATATTTGAAGTTGCTCACAGAGTATTCTTGAATTTAGAAGTTTAGATGCAGAGATTACATCTTTTTATAACATTTGTTTTATGTGAATATTTCAGTATTTTGAGTCTATTTACTCTGGTTGACATGGGTACTCAATCATAGCACATTTTAGGTAAACTATGAGCAAAGAATACAATTGATTAGAACTATTATAGTCCTGGGTCCTAATGCTTATCCAAGTGTAATGCTTTAACATTAAGGCTGTATATTATATTTGTGCTCAGAAATCAGTTATTTACTTAGAAAGCAATTTTCTACAGTAGAAAAGATGTGATTTTTCTTTAAAACCTTGAAAATAATAGGTGCAATTATTTGGATGGAGGACATACAAAACGTCACTGTAAATGGTGCATAAATGTGGCCTTGTTTGCATTGATTTAGGAGGTGTATACAGCACAGCCCTCCATATCCCTGCATTAGGTATGAAGATATTGATGAGCAGCTATACAGTCATATCTACCCATTGTGAAATACAATTACCCGAAACACAGTAACAGTGCTTTTACATGACGAAGCTAATGTAGGAGAGTTAAATTGAGCTACATAAAATGTTTATAATATTTCTTCAAACCAGGATACCCCTGAGAGCTTTTATTTTCACTACTTTGGGGCCATTTTGATCCAAAATAGCAAGTCCATTTTGGATTCTTAAGAAATTCTAAGTAACTGACAGAAAATTCTGGAATTTTCTTTATTTAACCATTAATGTTGTGCCCAATATGTCATAACAAGTGATTGCTGGATTTTAATGTGTGGTTATTTGCTATTTGCAATAATTTTATAATTCTAAATTATGGATAATATCTAACATTTGTTGATAGGAATTAAAATTTAATTTTTAATAATTAGAAATGTATATTAAATAGTTCTACAAAATGTATTCTGTTACAAGATGAATTCAGATGTGTGTATCTTATAGAGATTTCACTTGAGCAGTTATTATTTTAATTGTATGAATTGAAAGTATATTGAGAAAGGAAAGGGCTACCCACGAAGAATTGTGCATATGCAAATGAATATAGAATTGGAGCAGACAATGCTCTTTCATACAATACATTTTGCCATCAGAAGTGACTTCTTAGCTATTCTTTCATTGCAATTCACAGTTGGAATCTTTTGCAACACATAAGCAGCGAAGCAGCAAGATACCTAAAAACCTGACATAGAAAACCTGAATCTAAGATGAGAAACCAGGACTTGTTTGAAACTCTGCATAGGCCCAGTGCACTCTATGGTGTAGAACAGGAAGAACACATAGGCGAAGTCTAGGTACCAATACATAGCAAGGCCTCCCTCAGACAGTTCCTCCATCTGATTGTCTAATGCACTTAGAAGCTTCATCAGGTCCATTCAGAGTTGTGTTCATGGTTTGCTTTAGTATTAAATTGTTAATCACCATACTATTTATAACTCACATCTGATTCTCATTCAATGTACAATCATTCTATGGATATTGTAATTTATGAATGGATGGATGCATATGTTGTTATGAACAGAACTATGTCTTAAGTTCCAAGATTCAGAAAGCTGGGATGGAATGATATTGTTACAGAATTCTTCTTCAATAAGGCCAATCCCTTCTGCTTATGTTACTTAGTGAAATATAGAGTTTGAATTGAGATTGTAAGCAAAATGTGGAAATTATGGGACAGACAAGCAACACACAAATAATAATTAAGCTATGGCACCTGGAAAAAGAACACATAGCTGTTCGTGCAAGAGAAAGAGGAAGGAGACCTGTCAGTTGGGATTGCATTTGCACAAATGCTTTCAGGTGTAAGTTGTTGGTCTTCCTGTGCTCCATTAATACTGTTTAATTATTCTATTATTCTGGGAAGTAAATTTTAGCATTCACTTGTAACTGCAGCTGTCTTCCTAACAATATAGAATGAAGAGTAACATCAGGAAACCAATTTCATGTGCGTAGTTTTCAAAACTATGCCAAATAAAAACAAGATGTTTATAATTGATTATATCCATAAAGGAGAAACAAGGGAGTGGGAAACATAAAAGATGATTCAGAGATGTTCTGATTCTACAAAAGGCTTACCTTTGGGGCAAGAAAGAATGGAAGAGTAAGTGCATGAGTGGGGTTTTGAAGGAAACAGTTTCATTGTTTGATGTGATGGATGATGCCATGTTTTACACTTTAAACACTGTCTCAAGGTAGATTCTTTGGGAAGTAGGCACTGAGACTATGAAAGCTCAGGATATTAACTGGCATCTGTCTTTAGGGCCAGCAAGTAGTAAAAGAGAGTGTTAATACAACAGGGTTACTCTAGGGAGAGCCCAGCTGAGATTAGCCTGCCATCCGCAGCCAGACTTATTCATTGCTCCCACTCTGCATTCTCAGAGTCATCCCAACATCATATTTCTCTGTAAGGGCACATTTGGGAATGCCCAGGTTGTCTCAGAAGGGTTTGATGGGTGCAGACTGCTGCCTCCTGTGCTGCAGCTGTATCTACAGATCTTCCACTGTGCAGACCTGGACAGTGTGTGCAACAAGAGTAAACTTTGCTTCAACTTATCAACTTACTGCTTTTAGAATCTGATCATTGCTCTTGCTTGTTAACAAATAAAGTAAGCCTTTTGTAATCATTTTCTTTTCTTTTCTATGTATAGTCATTTCTGTTTGAGTATATTGTATGAGCACCATACATATATTTACCTCCAAAGGCCAGAAGAGGGTGGTAGGCCCCAAGACCTACAGTCATAGAGCTTGTGAAATGCCTGATGTAGGTACAGAGAACAGACCTTTGATTCTCTGCAAGAGCAGCAAGCACTTTTAATATTGATCCACTTCTATAAATAAAACCCAGTTTATACAAAAATCTGCACATACTTTTGTCAAGGAAAATACATGTATGGAGTCTCTAACTGCCCTTAGGCATAATGTCACAGTTCAGAGGCCACTTCTCTACTCCTGGTTATGTAATACTTTATCTGTTTCACATATCCCATCTATCATTTCCATTTTATAGGGGAGCTAAATTCCTTCCGCTCATTCAGCCTATTCTAGGAGCAACAGGTGCATCAGATTTTGCCTTTCTTTCTTCCTTCCTTCCTTCCTTCCTTCCTTCCTTCTTTCTTCCTTTCTTTTCTTTTCTTTCTTTCTTTCTTTCTTTCTTTCTTTCTTTCTTTCTTTCTTTCTTTCTTTCTTTCTTTCTCTGTTTCTTTCTTTCTTGCTTGCTTCCTAGCTTTCTTTCTTGCCTTTTTTTGTTATTTATTATATTTGTGTTTTAATTTTACACATCAGCCATGGGTTCCCTGTCCTCCCCCTCCCATACCTGCCCCCACCTTTCCCCAAGCCCCCCCCCCTCCATTCCCATCTCCTCCAGGGCCAAGACTCCCCTAGGGATTCATTTCAACCTGGTGGATTCAGTACAGGCAGCTCCAGTCCCCGCCTTCCAGGCTGAGCAAAGTGTCCCTGTGTAAGCCCAAGGTTCCAAACAGCCAGCTCATGCACTAAGGACAGGTCCGGGTCCCACAGCCTGGGCGCCTCCCAAGTAGTTCAAGCTATTCAATTGTCTCACTTATCCAGAGGGCCTGATCCAGTTGGGGGCTCCACAGCCTTTGGTTCATAATTCATGTGCTTTCATTTGTTTGGCTATTTGTCCCTGTGCTTTTCCAATCTTGGTCTGAACAATTCACCCTCTTACAGTCCCTTCTCGTTCTTGACAATGGGACTCCTGGAGCTCCACCTGGGGCCCGGCCGAGGATCTCTGCATCCACTTCCATCAGTTATTGTACGAGAGTTCCAGCACGAACCTTAGGGTGTTTGGCCACCTGATCACCAGACTAGGTCAGATGATCACCAGACTAGGCTTTCTCTCGACCATTGCCAGCAGTTTGCAGAGGATATATCATTGTGGATTTCTGGGGACCTCTCCAGCACACTGCCTATTCCTGTTCTCATGTGGTCATCATTTATCATGGTCTGTTATTCCTTGTTCTCCCTTTCTGTTCTTGATCCAGCTGGGATCTCCTGCTCCCCTAAACTCTCTTTCCCTCAAACCTTGCCCTTCATTACTCCCACTGTCGTCCAGCTTATTCATGTAGATCTTTTCTTGCTTTTTTTTATTCCTTTCCACTTTTATTTCTTTCTCCTAGTAGTCATTTTTCACTTGGAAACTTTGTTTTGTTTTGTTTTTCAAGACAGGGTTTCTCTGTGTAGCTTTGTGCCTTTCCTGGATCTCACTATGTAGACCAGGCTGGCTTCAAACTCACAAAGCTCTGCTTGCCTCTGCCTCCTGAGTGCTGGGATTAAAGGCGTGTGCCACCACCACTAGGCCTCACTTTGAAACTTTTTAAGCAAAGGATTTATTCTTTGTGCCACTATTTATGAAACAAATCCCCTACATATGTGGTTAGCACTTTTTTTTTTCTGAGCAAAGCACAACAGCTTGACTAATTTCTAGTGATATTTATCAAATTTCACTCAATCTGATAGTCTCTTGACATTCCCCTGAGTTTCAGGAGACTGGACTGCTTGCTGCTTGCATGGGTTGTACTCTGTTTCCCTACAGTCCCCCCATGGTTTCTGATGCATAGTGCTTATATTATTTATTTAATTTTGAACCTTTTGGTATATTGTGATAATTTTGATATACTTTATTTTTATCTAACATGTCAAGACCTACTCTTCCCCATCCTTCCCAATTTCTCCCTTTTGATTAAGATATCCTTTTTCTTGGTATCTTTTCTCCTTTAATGATTAATAACCAAAATGGTCTATTCCACACATGTTTTCACTTAATTCTCCAACAGTTTCTCTCCTAAAATAAAAATAGGATGTTTGTTAAGTATGTCACTATGTATTTTAATTAACTGTTATCACGTTCAAAAACACTTCTCATGTTCCTGGAATATGTTTAACATTTCAATAACAGAAAAATGTTATAACCTGATACTGAATAATTAATAATTTAATCTAGAGAACATAAATGTATGGTTATATGAACATTGTATCAAAATTATTAGTACTAGTTGTCTCAGTTGTGATACAAAGAATGCATATATTTATTGAGATTTATTAAATACTTATTTATTAAGGAAACTCAATAATTCTGAAGCATGAAATTAACACCATCAAATATATTTTTATACATCTTGGCAAGAAATAAGAACCCAGAGCTATTTAATGTGAGAAAGCATTTTCTCTAAATTTGCCCAAATTATTTCCTGTAGGACTTATTGAATGTGGTATTCCATGAGATGGATGAATACTCTGGAAAAATGTGAGTGATCAATTGAAATGACAAGCACATTTAACTTTATCAGAAATGACCTCAAAACCCATTCACCACAGTCATCTTTGCATTGGCCTGTGTAATAGGCTTGTAATGGAAGAGACAAGCACAACTTTACTAATTACTTAGAGACATTGTAATCAGTCTTGTCTAAGGCTCCTCCCTAGTTTCTCTGTACCAATATTTCTTTTTTAAAGAGTCATTATTTTTATTTTATGGTTATAAGTGTTTTCAGCATATATTTCTGTGCACCACAGGTGTGTCTGGTATCTGCTGAGACCAGAAGCAGGCTGTCGATCCCTTGGAGTTGAAGACATATATGAGCCACCATTTAGATCCAAGGAAGAAAACACAGGTCCTCTGCAAGAGCATCTGAGCCATGTTTCCAGCCCTATTCAAGTTTTCTTTAAACACAACATATTTATGAAAAAAATTCTACAGATAAAGGAATACAAGACCAGTTAGTTAAAAGACTTTACTACAGCCAGATAGTGTTAGCACATATCTTTAATCCTAGCACTCAGGAGTCAGAGGCGTTCCGATCTTGGTAAGTTCAAGGCCAGCCTGGCATAAAGAGAGTCCCAGGACAGCCAGGGCTGTTACACAGAGGAACCCTTTCTAAAAAAACCAAAAAAGAAAGTTTACTACAAAAGCAGTACTAAATGGAGTCAACAGGGTGTGTGTGTGTGTGTGTGTGTGTGTGTGTATCTGTCTGTCTGTCTGTCTGTCTGTGCCTGTGTCTGTGTCTGTGTGTGAACAATAAGTAAATAAAAAGAGATCATAAACTTGTGAAGCAATGGGTGGGATATGAGAGAAATTTGAATGGGAAGAGTGGTGAATGAAAGTGATAAAATTAGAGTGATAATATACGGAATTTTACAAAGTTGGAAAGAAAAGAAAATTTACTTAAACTGTTTTAAAATGAGTGAAGTAAATATAATGGTCTTCAGAAGCTCTTTAAGAATACTTTAGTCTACCTAAAATCATCATTTTCAAGGATTGTTGATGATAGGAAATTATTATAAATCTGTTATTTTCCTTTTGATAATATTATGTACATAGCCTAGGTTATAGAAGAACAGAGTAAATGTTGATTGAGAGATATATGAAGTGTTTCCTCATAAAGTTATAAACAATCATATGTAAATGATATAAAAGTTACAGTATGTTTAAAATTGCTTTTTACTTCAGCACTGGAATTTCCTACTGTGATCCAAGTGAAATACATCCCAGTGAATGATGGAGAAGGAATATTAGCTTAGCATGAAAAGCATGATTACATTTATTGTGTTTGTAGACATTCTGGTGGATAGTTGACAGATGCAGGGAACCATGTGCTCAGTGTACTCTTATTCCAAATGCAAACTTAATGCAGTCAAGCTCTGTGGAGGAAACTTGGGATGCTAAGAAACAAGGCACAAGATTCTAATGTTTGTAGAGCAGTGACCCTACTGGAACACCTTGGAAGTCTGGTTTGGCAAACTGTCAGCTAGTCTCACAGGCACACATATGTATGTACCATGATATTCTCGTGGAGGTCAGAGAACAACCTGTGGGGACTTGATTTTCTTCTTCCACTGTGTGTGCAAGGATCCTCCTAAGGCTGTTAATGGGGAGGTGCCTTTTATCTGCTGAGACCTATCACTGGCTGGCCCACTGTGTAGATCACCAAGACAAAATGCTTGAAAGTTTGTCACCAGGGAGAAAGGGAATGTTGACAAGGTCAGTCTTCTCAAGTGGTCTTTTGCTATACTGTTTCTTTGCCAGCTTGGTGACAGAAAAAGCAACCTCAGGCATGTATGAATTACTTTCTCTAGTCTATTGCTCTCAGTTAGTTTTAATGGTCTAGGCCCAATTAAATACCAAAACCACAGGAGCAGTCCAGCCACAGGCCTCTGGCTTAAACAACACCTCCAGGACGAGTAGAAGACAATCTGCAAACATTGACACTTTAATCAAGGTATGAGCTAACAGACAGCAAAGCTCTTTCTTCCCCTAACAGTCTCTAAGAAGGCATAGGCTGTATAATAGGAATTCCAATTCATGGTTATTTTAATTATGCCTTTGAGTCTTAATTTCTTAGCCAGTGAACTGTATAAAAGGTAAGACAGATAAGCCATATTCATTCTCAGTTTTTGGACTGTGGAAATATTTTCAAATATCCACTTATTCTAGAGCACTTGTCCTTTATTATAAAAGGGGTCACAGGCAGCTTGTAAAGTCAAAAGATACCTGATATTCAACTTTCTCTAGAGGCCAAAATGAAACACTTAGGATTGAGTAAAGGGAATTGATTCTGCCACACATCTATGGAATACACAGATGAAACACCCATCTAATACTTCTCTGCCAAGTAGGTCAAGAACTTCACTTTATCGTGTCTACCATGGTGGAGCTTGTACTGAATCATTGCAAGTTAAATGCTAGTAGCTCTTGAGCTACGCTGGAGGGAGAATTGACATTCAGCAAATGGATCTCCAGTGTTCTATGCTTGAACTTGCATACCAGCTTGTGACTTAGTACCACTCGACAATTTGAATACTTTTTCATAATCATGACCCATTTCAGTCACTTAACAAAACAAAATGTAGAGCAGCATATGGTTCAGATGGTGATTCACTGAAAGGGGTAGACCAAGTCCTGATTCCCCCACATTGTTTCCTCATCTCCACTCATGTACTAAACACATATGCCTATTCTATACAAATAAATAATGTGCAGAAAAAGTTCAAAAAATCCCAAGAAGCATAATTATTACATAAGCATAGAGTGAAAATAATCAATCTATATGTTATCTCCTATTCAGATTGTTGGACCATGAGCCAGAAAACTGAAACTCAAAGACCCATGGCATCCTTTGGACAAGTCTCAGGTCCTCCTATTTGAGAAGTTTTGATAGAAAGGGTTTCCAACAATTTATCCCAGCCTCTCTATGTGACTGGACAAATCCCCCCAAGAGGCCATGCTGAACAGCTGAGCAGCCATCACACTAGGTCTAGAAGCTTCACACTCACAGGCTGAAAAGAAAAAGTAGCCCTAAATTGCAGGAGCCAATAAGTACAGACACTGAGAGTAGCAGAAAAATCATTGGATTTCAGAGAAGTAGTGGGTACGTGAATGAAACAGCAACAAAACTTTTAAACTCCTTTGCACTTGTCCTAACAAATTAAATGTTGGCCCCTTTACATTTTCTGAACAAATTTGTTTGAGATTCTCAGCATTTTGTAACAAATGCAGAGGTAGGCACTGTTTTATCCCTTGGGCAAATAAAATTAATCTAGAAAAATGGAGCATTCAATGTTTATTAAATGGGTGATAGATCACTCCAGCATAGCATTTTTATTATCAAAAGCAAATTAGGAAATATAGTAAGCATTGCTGGTGTAATTGGAAGAAAGACAGAAGAGAAATATAGAGAGGGGAGGCAACCATGAGTTCACATGCTTTTACTGAAAAACACATTTGTAGCATCCATCCTCCTAATAGGTTTCACGGGTTTCTTTTGTTTGATGTTTTTGTTTTCTGCATGTGCACATTATTTGCTTTGTTTTGGCTTCTTTTCTTGATATAGCCCAAGCTGACCTGGAACTGACAATCTACTTGCCTCAGCCTCCTGATTGTAGACACTACTGAGTCATGTGATTATAGGACTATGTTCTTGTACGAAGCTGGATGGTTTTATTAATTAAATTTTCCATTCTTAACAAGATAAGCTGGTGAACAAATAAGAAATCTTTTCTGTTCTTCAATATAATTCATTTTAAAAAATACATTCAATACATGAGTTTCTTCTGTCAACACTGACATTTATAAATTTCTTCCAAATCAGCACCCTTTTTTATTTTCTGATGGGGAGGAGAGAGACTATATTGTGCCTTACAATTCTTTATCTGTTTTGACAAAATTGTTGTGTTGCTTTGAGGAAGGAAAAATAAATTGTAGGAATGGGGAAAGGTCATGAAAATACATATTGACAGGTGATAAATCAATAGAAAGGTAGATATTATACACACATATGATTATTATGATTCACTGAAGAATTGTTTTTCTAATACAAATATTAGTTTATTTGGAAAGTTATCAAGTAAAAGAAAATAAGTGGTAAAATACATGCTCCCAAGGTAGTGCCAAAACCATGTATAGTTCATCTCAAAGGAATGATTGTGAACTATTTTTCTAGTGAGGTGAGAATAATGCTGAACAGGAGTTTCATTGTCTTATAACTTGTTCTTCTATTTGCATTAGAATTCAGTGTTTCTACCAAACTCCAAATTATTTTTGTCAAAGAAATATTGTATGTTCCCTGTGTGAGATCTTAATCAATCAATCAATCAATCAATCAATCTCTCTGTCTCTGTCTCTCTTTCTCTCTCTCGGTCTCTCTGTCTCTGTCTCTCTCTCTGTCTCTCTCTGCCTCTCTCTCTCTCTCTCACACACACACTTACATGGCTTCTAGATGTCTCAATTCATATTTGAGACAAATGTCCTTTTCATGTGCCTTCGTGATATGACAAAAATGTCTTCACACTGTGATGCCATGGGTCAAGATTATTTCTTCATTCAATAGTTTATTTTTCTTGAACTTTAGAATTAATGGAAGGGTTTTCATAAATATCAAGACATTAGAAAGATGAAGAGAACAGAGAAGAATAGATGGATACTGGGCTTACATCCATATTTATTTTAGCAAGACTCATTTTAACAGAATGTCTGGGAAATGGTGACTGGATTCATCAAACAGAAAACCTTAAGATGTCTTTTTTCGTATATTTTTTTGCTCAGTTCTGTTTCAATTTTCATTTTGTTTTGTCTTCACTGTATTTCTCTTTTAATTCTCTATCAACATCTCCTCTTCTATGCAATGCTCACCTTAGTCCCCTGAGAGCTTGGGAGCTACAAGTTGTCCTGACCTGGAATAGAGGAAGGGTGGAGGATTAGGTGTAGTTCTGACACTGATGGAACACCTTTGGAAACAACTTGAAGGTAGACAGGTGTATTCTGACTCACAGTTTCACAATGCTTTCAATAAATCATGGTGTAGAGCATAAGTAAGAAGTAAGTGGAGGAAAATGAAAGAATACTCAAGTCAATGTGTGGTTGAAGTTGGCATCCTTAAATTATGCCTCAGCATCTGAGGGTACATAAGAACATGCTTTGCTAGGCTGAGAATCAATTTTTCAGTGGCACACAAGGATGGGGAGGGGACTGGATTCACCAGGTCTAGAAACTGCTTTTCTATATGCATGGTGCGAGATACGTCAGATTGTCTGCTTTGTGACCTGTAGGCTCCAAGGCATGTAAGGTGGGTGGGCTACTTCCTGGAATTCCATGGGTTAAAAGTTGCTTGAAGCCCTGATCATGTTTTCTAATTCCTGGTTTAGGGATGTGGGGCTTCTTTAGGGATGAGCTAGTGTGAATAGCAACTCAGTTTGTGGTCACTGGAACTTCAAGCAGTTGCTTGATCACATGTTGCTGGACAGGAAAAAGGTATACATGAACCCAGGCAATGTTATCACCTTCCAAACCCTGACCTTGGCACCCTAATATCACCAGCCAGGCCCCACTTCTTAGGGGTTCCATTACCTCCTCAAATCACTCTACTCGGTCACTGAAAATACATTCACCATGTCAGCCTGTGGGGAACATTTCGGTTTCAGAGCAGAACTTGCAATCTAACTGTCTGCATTCTTTTCTGTACTGGTGAGGTTATTTCCTCTAACCAATGCTGGGAAACAGCCAGTAAGTTATGGGCATTTTAGAGATATTACTCATTGCTGAACTATTTAGAAAGAGATGCCACAGGGGATGACCATACTGTACTGGGAGATCTATGATGGGGACAAAATACTATTAAGGCAACAAATTGTCCACCACACAAAGAACAAATAAGCTTTTCCCCATGTCAAGAACTTGTGTGTGTGGCCCTCACATATATTTATCTTGTATTAATAGTGGATCTTGGGGGCAAATTCTGCTTTCCTGATAGTGTGGAACATACCCTCTGCTGTGTCCTACTGTCCTACATGATATACAGCTCTGATAAGAGATTTACTAAGAACAAACTGCATAAAAGAAGTGGATCTTAAGCAAACATCAGAGACGGTATTATTCCAACAAGATAAACAACTGGTGATGGATTCCTAAGACCCTGTGAGAAAAACTAACCAGTGTAAGAAATAAAGGAAGAAGGGTCTCTGGGTTACAGCAACTTACCCTCTAGACTTAAAGTGAGGAGCAAGAGAGTAGCTGTATGGGGGGGGCAGAGGCTCATCCACTTTCCTTATCAGCTTAGGAGTCAGAGCCTGTGAATACCCTCATTCTCATTTAGATATCCCCTTGAATAAAGGGGAGAAAACTTGCAAAGGGGTAACCAAGAAGAAAAGAACTGATAAATTATGCACAAAAAAGGCTCTGCTTTGTGGCTAAGGAAGAGATAAACTGGTTTGTTTACAAAGATGCATTAAGGAACCCAGATAATGATATCCGCTGGTATATTTTTGTTGGGAGGGTCTTCCAAACTGTGTACCCTATCATGTATTTTGAGGAGCACTTCTAACTTGTTCAGATTTCAGTGATCATTGCCATTGTCATCAGAGGTATCTCCATTAATAACCTCTTGACTGGACAGATGATTGTGTGGGAAAAGGCACTTGCCATTAAGTCTCATGACCTGAATTCAATTCCCTGGGATTCACACAACAGAATGAGAGAACTGAATTCTTCATGTTGTATTTTGACTTCCATATGTAGGCTGTAGTGTGTACAGAGTTATCTAACATGCAATAAATTTAAATAATAAAACTCTAAGAAAATAAAGTATAGCCAATTTCAAAAGTACATTTAAGAAATAGATATTTGCGAAGGAGTGGGGAGATTTCTTTGAGGAGCTAAGAAGAATTTATAGTTTGCACTTGTGGTTCATTTTCAGCCATGCAGGAGTAGATAAGCACAATCAGGCTGACACTGACTTTTGTCCCAGGACACTCGCCTACAAATGAGCCTAGGCAATGGTTATGAACACTTCAACATTTGCTGAGTGTACATACTGAGATTATCCCTACCTAATATACTTATGTTTGCACAAACACCAAATCCTAACGTGCAGGTTTTTCTCAGCTTTGGACACAAAGAAAAATTCCCGAGTCCTGACTCTTCCCCTTCTCAGTTAAAGGAGCTAGATGCCTGCATTTACCTAACCTCTTTCTTCGATAGCTTTCTCATACTTTTAGAGAACATTTTTAATAAAATAGCATTTTTAAAGACAAAATTGAAATGTTTTACAGAGCTGTAAATATATGACAACAAAGTCTTCATTCTATTTACTAACAGATTTCCTCCAGGTATTTTGGACTGTAATCGCGTATACTGACAAAGAACAATGCAAATTTATTGTATGCAATGCTGTAGTTTAGGGTGTGTGTGTGTGTGTGTATGTATGTATGTATATACACTGTGAGATGATCCTGTCAAATGAAGTGACATTTCTACCATCTCACATATTTTGTCTCATGTGAGAATATTAAGAATATGATATCCTAACAATTTTATTACCATTTTAGTGGGATTTAACTATATTTACTGTGCTGTACAGTAGATCTGAAGAAATTATGTTTTTTGTTTAAGTGAATCTCTGTATCACCAAACCATCATCCCCTTATACTAACTCCCCAACCACAGACTCTGACAACAAATATCCTACTGTCTCCACTTCTAAGATCTATTCTGAGAGGTTTCACATTTGTGTGAAATGGTATAGTATTTGTCTTCCTATACATGGCCAATTTTACTTAGAATCCCATCATCTTGGTTCACTCATTTATTGAAAATGCCAAAAAATTTTTTTGGGTAGCTGAATAAATATATCATTGTATATGTTCTTCTGGATTATTTTCTATATACACTCATTGATGGACACTAGGGTTAAGTCTATATCTTAGCTACTTTACAAAATTATGCAATAATCAGAGAAGATGATAGATAGATGATATACACATAAATACATATACAGATGCATATATATATATGTTGATTTTATGTGCATATTGCTACATATATGCATATCTTACATAGATGCAAATATGATATATATAATCATATATAAATTTATCACATATTTTTTCGTAGTTATGAGAAAGGATTATGGAGGGTGACAAGTCCCAGATTTGCAGTCTGTGGACCCAGAAAAGCAGATGTTCTGGTTCAATTTTTCACAGCACAATGGAGAATTTCTCTTTTTCCAGAGACGTGGTTCCATGACCTTATGAATGCTTTGACTACTTGATATAAAATGTTAATATCCTAGCAAACTTTGTCATAGAAACTTTTGGAATTAAGTTCATACCCTGTGACCTTGTCAAACTGATACCTAAAGTTAACCATTATAGACTGTATAAAACTCTTCTTCAAAATACATGGGTCATTTGTTCAAAGATCCTCTGCAGATACCAAAATCTAAGCATACTAATCTCCCTTACATAAAATAGGTAATATTTCCATAAACCTTGTCTACATTTTTCTGTATGCTGTAAATCATCTCTAGTTTACTTACATATCTACTAAAATGTAAATGTTACATCAATGCATTATTTAAATAAAAATGATCAGAGTAAATAGTAAGGATTAACACAGATAATCTTTCCTTTCTCTTTGGTACTGAGAATCAAAATTGTACTGGGCAAGTGTTCTACAATGGAACTACATCCCTGTGCCAAAACACAAGTCTTTAAAAGACACTTTTGATTGATCTTTGGTTGAATTTGTCTATGTGAAACATACAGATATACATGAACAACAACAACTGCACACACACACACGGACACACACACACAACATGTATATGACACATGAAATTTAACCTTCTTCAGTATTTCTCCATATGAGCCCACTTCTTAATTCTCTAGACTGTTCTACAAAATAAAACTGTAAAATTAAATGAGGTGTTTAAGAATGACTACATACGTGTTTTATTATATATTTATGGATTGATTGAGTATTCAATGGCATATTAGTTCATTTTATTCACATCTGGAATTAACTCATGGCTGTATGGCAATTACATGCTATATAAATGCCTACAGTTATACAATTTTGGGAACCAGTAACATATCTCAGTGAGTAATGGTATTTCCTGTAATCCACATGTTAGAGAGAACACTCTCAAGTAGTCCTCTGACTTTTATATGTGCTCTATGGCCTATGCATGCCCACATGCATACATAACATATTTTGGTGTATTTTAAGTGGAAAACAATATTTTGATTTGCTTATAGTTTTAGAAATATAGGTATTACTTTAAATCTTGATGATGAATTTTCTAGTTATTAATATTAGTCAATTCCCTTGATGATATCGCACTTCATGTACTTCAGCTTCCAAAACCATCACAACTCTGTCCATATCATGTCTCTCACATGTTCATGCTTCCTGTAATAATAACAGAAGTGCTGAGAATATGAAATCAACAGTTTTAAATATTCTACTGTGATTGCAATGTTGTCTACAAGGCATTTATCTTAAATCACAGTTTGACATTGCATTTAGCAAATAACAAATAATCATTTTAATCCCCTGCTTTCCATTCTGTAGCGCTTTCCACATCAAAATATTTAAACAATACATCTGAATGAGGTAAGTAATATAAAGACCAAAGAATCATACCGTGTGATTGCAAAGGTACATTTAAATAATCATTAAATAATAAAAAATAATATCTTTGGTGAACAAAGCATAGAGATTTATTCTTCTTGCTTATTTCCTTTGTGTTGATTGTGAGCTGCTATTGATCCTATTAGAACATAACCAGACATGACTTGTTGCTTATATAGAAAAGTTGAGGACCTATGAAGACATGCCTGCAGAGAACATGCAAGGTTTACAGTGAACTACTTCTAGGTGACCTCTTTCAATTTTGGTGTAAAAAAAAGGAAGTCCTGAATAATACTACATCAAGAAAAATCTTCCAGGAGCCCTTAAGAACTGAGGAGTTAAGGAGAGGTATATAAAGATCAAATCCTCAGAGGGCGTGATCTTAGCCTAAAATGCTCCCATTTGGAGAAAGCCGGAGACTGTAAGTCTATTCTCAGTAGCAATGAGACCAACGCTAGGATTTGTGAGACTCAGAAGACTTTATAAAAAGACATGGCCCCAAGCAGAACAAATTCCCTGTATCTAGGCTTTTGGGCTGGAATGAATCCAGGCTTTACATTCTATTTCCAGTTCTATCAAGTGGCTAGCCTCACCACTGCTCCTGAGTTACAGGACTACAGAGATGCCTGTGTCGTTCTTCCTAGGGTTTGAGAGTCAGCTGTATTGTTTCTTGAGTTCCCCAATGGTTTTGCTCAATACATTGAAATCAATAAGCAGCACATAATTAAGTCATCTTACTTTTAGTTCTGGAAAGCAACTTTTATTTATTTAATTTTTTTTGTACTCCAGATTGTCTGAGTTAACCTTACACAACCACCAAAACCTCCTTATGGAAATGAATGATGGATTTCATTTGTTAGCAACAATACTGAAACATAAAACATTTTTCCACTATTAAGGAATAAATTACTAACGTGCAGAACATTGAGTGTTAGATTACTTGTGCTTAGATATTGTTTTATTTTAGCCAATGCAGTGTACATTTTATCCAATACAGTATAACTTCATAAGACTACAATGTAGAGGGGCCAGTGAGACAGTTAAGCGGGTAAGGGTGCTTGCTGCCAAACCTGAAAGTCCCATACCCAGAAAACACAAGATAGAAGATAAAAACTCAGTTCTCCAAGATTACCTCTGACATCCACACTGTGGCAGATGGGCAACAAATATAGAATAAATGTATCTATATGACAAACTTGAAGTTATTTTAAGGCCACACTCATATAATGTTTCAATTTTAATTTTCTCCCACTGCCACTTGCTTTAATAAAAATACAAAGAGCAACTGACCACTATTGGTGAAATTATTAAGGCCACTCCACGTAGTTAAAAGGGAGGTTTATTTTGTGGGGTAACTTACAAATGAAGGGATAGGTTGCAGGGTCTGGCAAAGGTATAGCGCAGTCCGGCGGTGTTCTCTGGAGAACTCTGCTCGGTCTACCTCCAGCGTCCAGAGTCTGGGAACCAAGAGAGAGACCTCTTCCCCATCCTTGGGCTTCTGCTTCCTCCTCCGCCCTGCCTTGTGGGCGTGACCATTACCGAAGCCTCAATGGGGGTTGGAACTTCCAGGCCAATGTTGGGATGGCTATCCACTACAGACCACCGTGTTCTTTGTAATGAGTTTGCAATCGTTGTTAAAAGCTATGAAAGTATGCAGCTATCTAACTATATTTTATGCTCTGAAAACAAAATATAATACATAATAATTTACTTTTTCCACTCTAAAGTGAGTTTCATTTTCTATTACTCACTTAGGCACAGTGAGTTCTAAAATCATACTAATCTTTTATAGAGAAATAAAAATTCTTAGATGGATTAATTGCAAAATAAGACAGGATACTGCCTGCCCCTTTAGTCAGATATTTGGTATTACTCTTAGTATTTATTCACTGTAAAGGACACACATATGTGTTGCTAACTAATACCTATTCTCTGACACTTGGTTCACACAGAAGACAATGTAACTAGACATGTTAAAATTGAAAAGAAAAGCAGGGTTTAGCCTTACAGAAAATAGAAAGATCAGCTAGAAAAACAAATCAGGAAGAGGGATGCCTTAGTAAGAGAAAGAGATGTACTTCTGAAGGTTGTGGTGTCTGCTGACAAGCCTGAAGCCTGATGATCTGTGTTTGGGTCCAAGAATCATATCATGGGAGGAAAGTACTATCTATTGCAACTGGTCCTCTGACCTCCACATACATGCTATGGAACATGCATGGCCCCCATCTCCCAGCAGAGTAAATGAATAAATGAAAATTTAATAAACTATAAATAAAAAGGAAGGGATAAGAAGACTTTTTGAAGTCAGGAATGCAGAAATATCAGAATTTGAAGCAGAGTGCAGTTTCTTTCTGTAGACCTTATAAAGCTATTCCTTGAGCCAGGTGCTTCTCAGGTGGAGGAGAAAAACAGGGGAAGGGGATAATCTAAGGAGCTCAGAACACCTGAAGACTGAGTGATTACCCTTAAATGGGGCATTTCTACAAACCCTCTGAAGCCCCGGGAACATGTGGAGGAGGATGTAGAAATAATAGAATAGCTTGAAGATACATGAGGACTGTAAAATGACATCTTTCCAAACATGATCTCACAGCAGCTACAGTTGCCTTCACAAAACTGGACCTGTCAAGAGCCAAGCTTGTATCTTTGAGGAATTGCTAGGGCCCTAGTGATCTCTGCTGAACTGATGACTGATGGATTCTGAAGGAGCTCCATTGTCTTCAGCTGTGCACTCATTCACTTCATTTCAAACTCAAGGTTAAACAGTCCTGCTTGAAATCAGTGGTTCACAAAACAAAAGAAAAAAAGATACTAATGATAGAAAGTGGCCTTTGGAGATCAGGGGAAAGAGAGAAGTAGGAGGGCAGAGGGGAACAGGGATAGAAGTCGGAAGGTGGAGAATAAACAGAATGCACTATACCTATGTAGGGATCTGTCAAGGAACAAATTAGTCAATAAGATGAAAGAAATTGTCTTCAATGTTTTGTGGGATTTGTTTTTCATAATTGATTTTCATAACTGTGTTCACATTTATTTTCTGGATGATACCTTAGTTCTAACAAGGATGTATAGGTGAAGAGAGTAAGGATAAAGGAGCTTTACTTAGCATTACAGACTGAGAGACAATATTTAGACCTCTCGAGATGGTGGAAATAGAATAAACTCTAAACAAATCCATATTGGAAGCAAGGAGAGATGCCAGTAACAGAATGAACCAAGAAAGGACAATTGTATTAGTAGTGGGAATTGTCTTATGCTGGTAGATTTCAGAGCCAGAAAGGAACTATGGGAAAGAAGTACCATTTTTGCATAACAAATATTATTTGTAAGTTCATAAGAATTAATTATGTTCATTTTATTCCCCAAGTTTCTTCAGCCAACCTAGGTATGCATTAATTAATCTACCTATTTCATTTTGGTTTGGCAATATTTTGAACAACTCAGCAATTTACTCATTATACTTGCATGCTGAACGTAATTATTCAGTATACCTAAAGGAAGCCTCTATTGATTTGCTAGTTAGTGCTCTCTTGTTATCAGATTCCAACAGTAAGTAAGTAGATTTCTATTATCTCCTCAAGTTTCTTAATAAATGGTGAAAATTTCAAAATAAGTATTATCTACTTGAAAGCTGTAGGTCTCTCCTCATTGGTTTCCCATTATTTAAGGGTCACTGAATTTTATGAATATATTTATAGCTTCATTCAGCTTTAATTGGTATGGAAAGAACTTCACAGATTTTAGAGATTCAATTTGATGACAATGGACATATGCAAACATCTTGCTATAACCAAGTTAAAATCTAATGACACTCAATGTTAAGGAACATGGTACTTTATTGACTTTGTTTAATATTTATATGCCATGATTACATATGATTTCTTTGGGTTTATAGCTTTTGAGTAAACTAAATATTGTAAATATTGTCTCTGAAGTTCCACTTTGGCCAGAGAAACTTCTTGAAGGACTGAGAACCCAGCTGTGAATATGATCAGAAAGACAGATTCATGAAGACATGCAGAATAGCACACCAAGAAATGTCAAGCTACTAGCTTTTGCCAGCAGAATTAAATTTCAAATAATAATTTTATGGAGAGTATGTTTTATTTTGGCAATAAGGGTAAAATACAGGATTGAGCAAAATTATAAGTGATTTTATTAAAACATAGCAAGCAAGGAGTTCGCCAAAGCATTTGACAATTTTTGAAATCTACAAGTTTAGGTTGATCAGATGATTCAGTAGCTAAAATGCTTCCTGCAAAAGCATAAAGCTTGAGTTTGAGCCCCAGAACCCAAGGTGTGAGAAAAGAGTGGATTCCGAAGAGTTATCTCTGACCATCACATATGTCATATGTCACATACACATGCACAGAAGGCCACATGCAAATAAATAACTTAAAAAATAAATTTACAATATTTATTCTTAACATTTCAAAGACAAATGCACATTGGTTATATTCATTTGTTCATTTCTTCTTTGACATAATTAGATATTGATGAATTTATGTTTTACATGACATACTGGAAAACTTACAAAGGGTAAAATAATCAATAAATCATATTTTGAAAGTTCAACTCATATGAAAGAAAACTGTATACAAAAATCATCATAATAAAATAGTTTCTATGCAAAAATGGCTCCAAGTGATAAAGAAGATAAGATACTTAGGAAATAGTCACATAGCTCCTTCTAGCTGTGGGGTTTGTAAAATAATTTTCAGAGACAACGTGATATGTAAGCTGTGTCTTAATAAAATCATGGAAACTTGGCAAGAGGAATACTGTGAGGAACAGAAACCTCTTTCTAGACATAAAAGCAAGACTGACCTATAAGGTATAGTAAATGAACATATCCTCTCTCAAATGTATTAATTCTAAAGTAAAAACAGCAGAGCATAGAGACAAACTCTTTTGAGGGCAGGACTCTGTGTAACTGATCATTTAAAGGCCCATAAACTGTGTTTCTCATGTTTATGGTAGAATCAGCAGAGTGGTAGAAGGACCAGAGACAAGCAGCTAAAGGATACACAACATACAAATTCAGGAGAAAAAGGATGGTACAGACTACCAAACAGGGCCTTATGCCCAATAAACACATGTTGTTTATTACTTCAAATGGTGGTCACAGGATGATATTTTCCACAGGCCTTTTGCAATCAAATAGAACCTCCTCTCTTAAAGCATTGTCATTGTCCTCCCTGTTTTCAAATCAGATGTCTCTGTGGTGGACATAGAACATCACAAATTGTTAGGATAGATGATACATGTCTTTATTTAGATCACCTGCAAATTTACTTTATGTTCTTGCAACATCCACACTTAATCCTCTCTATCTTGCCTTTTAAGGGATATCAAACTCATCAAGAAAGAGGTCCTTTTGGAGTATTAGACCCTTTCTTAATTACGCAGTATTCTCTGGAGAAACAAAATTTTAGAATGGCTATAAATTGAAAGAGGAATTGGCTTACATTATATGGCTTAGGGAGTCCAACAATAATACTTGACAACATTCATTCTTAAAAGTAATTATGACTATTACCTATTTTTGTTGTTTTATAGATATAATCTTTATAATATATAAAACATAAATGCTATTGGTAAACACCTTGAATAGTCATCATATCTTATAACATGAACATGTACTGAGGGATATGAAGAAAATCAATTGTGTATTGAATTGTGACTATACTATCTGGTTTTGTTCATATAGCCAAGTGTCATCTTTCTTTGCCTGAATGTGAAGAATATTTCTGAGCTGAAAGGATGACATAATCTCTCCCTCATCACCCACTGCAACCTGACTGTATCACTGCAAGAAAAAAATCTATCACCAAATTTAAAGCCATGTTTATCAGTTTAATAAGAGGGACATTCATAAAATATGCGCAAGTCTGCTGAGGATGCCGTGTTAACCACCTTTTTCTCTCCCATCTCCTGTCTCCTTATTATGCCTGATGTCATAGGCGTGCCCAGGATATCCAAGTTCTATCATGGCTTCCAGTTTCAGTGTACATAGAATAGATGTGGTTCTCTCTAGTTTTTTTTTTTTTTTTTTTTTTTTTTCTGACTACAGTCATAACCCATTGAATTTCCAATTAAAACAGACAGAAAAAGACTCTGAAAAGTATTGAGAAAGGGTAAGGTAATCTAGAGACATTAACTCCTCAGGAGCAACATGAGAATGAATTCTCGGCTTTCCTTTTATCTTGTTTTTTTTTTTTTTTTTTTTTTTTTTTCTTACGTAGAAAATCCTTAAACTTGAGAATACCATCAGGCAAATGAGAACAAATATCCTACAGAACCTAATTTTCTCTAACTCAAGGACCATAAGAGATATGCTTATAAAGACAAAAAAGTTAACAGTAGACAATCTATACTACCCATACACAATGGGGAAAAAATCCACTACATACTTATTGGAACAGGCTAGGTAGGGATGTTGGGCTTTTACCAGCACAATGCTGTCACTAGTCTCCACCCTAAGTCATGGAGGATTGTGCCATGGAAGAAAGAAATTCCTTTACTGGTCCCTTACTCAAAAGAAATGAGGCATTTCTACTTCTCAGTCAGTGCTAGCTGAGGCTTGGTGAGGAGCCTTAGGGAGCAGCCAGGTCTAGGAATCAAGAACAAGTATCAGAGAGATTAAATGTGGCACCTGGGTTTTCAGCCCAATCTGAAAGTAACAAGATGGTGTGATCTGAGAGCAGTGGGGCTGAAACCTCTATCAAATAAAAGCTCTGGGATTTGTGGCCCATGGCAAACAAAATACTCAGATGATAGATTCACCAGAAGAATGTAAAAAACAAAACAAAAAGAAAAAAAAAACAGGAAAGACTTTATTAGAAAGAAAGATGGAATCTCTGGAATCTAAGTGACTACAGGGAAAGATAAAGTAGACATGTCATTGATATTTCCAGAGATGGGAGGGAGTGAAGCTGAACATGACCCTCAGGGATAATGGCTGACATGGGCTTTGGAACTCTCGAGATCACCATGAGTTTCTGTATAAGGACTGTAATGTACAAGGAGTGGGATGGAAGCAGTTCTGAGTGGATAGGATAAACGTGTAGATTTCAGAGATAACACAGTGCTGTGGATATCGCTCTGTGTAAATAAAGTTCTGATTGGCCAGTGGCCAGGCAGGAAGTATAGGCGAGACAAAGAGAAGAGAATTCTGGGAAGTAGAAGGCTGGAGGAGACCCTGCCAGCTGCCGCCACGGAAAGCAACATGTAAAGACACTGGTAAGCCACAAGCCATGTGACAAAGTATAGACTAACAGAAATGGATTAATTTAAGATAGAAGAAGTAGATAACAAGTAGCCTGCCATGGCCATACAGTTTGTAAGCAATGTAAGTTTCTGTGTGCTTTCTTGTTTGGGTCTGAGCTACTATGGTACTGGCAGGTAAGAGAGATTTGTCCTGACTGGGCCAGGCAGGAAAACTCTAACTACAATCTTTAAAGTGGCAGTTCTATGGGTCCCACATGATAAATTTTGCATTCACATTATACCATGTCTTATATTTCATACACGCAACCATTGGAGTTAACCTCCGTGAGGTTTGAAACAACCTCCCTGCACTATCTTTGCAACATTTTAGGGATCTCTAACTTAAAATAAATGGTTAAAAAGTATCAGTACCTCTTATGCAGACCCTTGTCTGACTTGTGGCTTTCATGAAAGCAGATTGTGGGAAATAGGGTGTTGAATGGTTAGAAATTGTCATTGTAACTAGGGTTTTAAAATGTGACTTGATTTAAATAACACAACCTATTTTCTTTTGGCTTTTTTAATTCTTATTTTATTTAAGATTTTTTTTTCTTTCCTTTTACATACCAACACTTGTTAGCAAAGAGACAAGTACCTTTACAAGATTTCACTGTATTAAAACTTATCACTAAAATTGGAATAGAGATATAGTTCAGTTGGTAAAGTGCTTGACTAGAATGAAGGAAGCCCTGACTTTAATCCCCCGTGCCACATAAGGCATAAATACCTTTAATCTCAGTGTTTGGAAGGTAAACACCATGACATGGCCCTTGGAATGGCTCAGTTGGCAAAGGCTCTTAATATCAAACCTGAGAAGTTTGAAACTGGGATCCATATGGTAGAGAGAACCAGCTAATGAAAATTGTCTTCTTGAAGGACTAGGAAGTATAAAGATTCCATCATAGAGAGACAGATGGGGATAAAGGCCATAAATTGCTAACAAAGATGGCAAACTTCCAAGAATTCTGGCTCATTCCTCATCTTGATGACTTGATGCAAAAGTCTTGCAGCTTAAAACAAAGGCCTTGTGGCCTTTTTCTTCTACCAATAGGGGTTCCTGTTGACTGATAGGCTCAACAAGTTCAGGACTTGTTTAGATACTACTTGTGGGCCAATGAGCCATCCTTTCCTTCTTCAAACTGACCAAGCTTCAGTTAGTGGAGGAAGAGCCTTCAAATCTTTAAACATGCCTACCTCTCAAGGAGATGCTAACATTGGGATTCCTGAGCCCTCCATCTGTGCTTTACGGAGAGTCTTTCTCTCTGTGTGCCTGTAGCATGTGTGTGTTTCCTCACCCTTAAGGAAAGCCTTTCTTTACAGGCTGAGTCTGTCTGCTGCTGTCTGCTATGTCCGAGATTTTCCCTGTTGTTACCTGTCTCACTCTGGATAATTTTTGTCTGCCTATTACTTCTATAACCAGCAGAGAAAAACAAACCCAATCAAGATTCCTACAAGGAAATATTCTGGCCTATACACATGCACACACACAGAGATGAACATACATGCACACACAGACATAAATAAATGCAATTAAAAATAAAATAACATTATAAAATATGACTTAAAATGGAAAAAATGATCATGCTTTAGATTAAAACTATTGCTTCAGTTTGAATGCCTAAAATGTTAATATTTAAAATTACTATGTCCCGAATGTAACTGGGTATGAGCCAATCTTGTGAACACTCTTACCCCACATCTGTTTCTTGGGATTTTATATGACATGAAACAGTAAGAGCAATGACATTTGTTGTGAATAGGAGCAGAACATACAACTGACTATGTTGTGCATTTCAAGTCAGTTACTCTCTAGGATACTAAGTAAGTCCTTCCAGGACTGCTCAAGTGTTTGTTGGGATAATAAATATTCAGTGTTGAATATAAATCAGTATCTGGCCAGCACTCTGAGAACCACCTTAACAAACTTTTCACTGGCTGTAAGTGTTCAGCATTTCATAGGCTCCTCTCATTTCTCTCCTAGAACCAATTGGACTTTTTCTTAGCTCAGTGACCAAAGAGGAGAAGGCCAAGGGGGATTTGTTAGAAGAATAAATGTTCACAGAAGTGAAACTGATACCACCATGCTCTAGTGCTAGTGTGGGTGCAAATGAGATTTTTCTCTTTTCTTTCTGACACACCTTGAGCCGCCCAGGCTTATAGATCTAGATTACATTTTAGGCAAGAGGTTTCTCAAGATAGTTTTCTAGCTGTGTGAGATACGGAAATGTTCACACTCACCATGCCATTATTTGATTTAGTCCTTAATAATAACCTAGCAACTGTTACCAGGATTGTTTTGCAGTCCACTGTGCTTACTCCCCATCACACAACAGTACTATGATTATTATTAAAGCAAACTATCTTTCCCTCTAAAAGCAGCACTTTGCATTCAGGTAGTCTTGGGGATTTCAAGTTGAATTCTTCCAGGCAATGTTGCCTCTGGTAATCTTTCTCAATTCACAAGCAAGGCCAATTAATTTAGTAAGACAGATCTAGGATTCTTTGCAGCTTCTGAGGTAACGTGGCTCTTATTTTTCACAATGCAGGCATCACTAAGAAGCAACTTAGTCACTTTACCAAGATTGATTCGGTTCCCTGCACAATAGTTTCAGGTAATATATTTCTCCAAGTGTTGTGTTCAATCAATCTCCTACCAAAGATATAAACTAAGATTCTATTTAGTAAGAAGAAAAGCTGCAGATATTTGGTCCAATGTCAAGTCAACCCACCTTTCATAAAAGCCTCTACTTTCATTCCTGCAGTATAGGAGGACTGAATAAATGTTTACTCCAATACTCGCTCTGCCTCCCCTCACTGCTCTGCTACACTGCTTGATGTGATTATTACATATAACTTTTGAAAATGCTGATAAATAAAAGTAGAAAAGTGTACAATGTCTAGATAATACAAATACGCAAAAGACAAGAAAATAGCTATACATCTTCGACACACATTGTGATAATGAAGTACCATGATCAAAATGAAAGTTTGGGCAGGAGAAGATCTATACTTCCATATCCTTAATCATCATCCAAGGAATTCAGGACAGGAACTCAAGCAGGGAAGTAACCTGGAGGCAGGAGTTGATGCAGAGGTCATGGGAGGTGCTGCTTACTGGCTTGCTCCTCATGGATTGCTCAACCTGCTTTCTTATAGAACCAAGGACCACTAGCCCTGGGATAGCACCCCCCATAATGGACTGAGTTCTCCTCCATCAATGGCATCAAAGATGTGCGATAGGCATGCCTAAAACCCAATATTATGAGTTGTAGACATTTTCTAATTGTTGTTCCCTCCTCCCAAATGACTTCAGTTTGTGTCAAGTTAACATAAAACTGTCCATCTAGAACATCATCTCATATAAAACAGATTTTTCTAGTTTTATTTGTAATCAGTTTCAAAAATTAAAATGGTGACATATCCTAAGAAGATCCACGTATTTAAACAGACTGAAAAAATTGTACTCCTAATTATCATTTTTAATTTTGGTTTCAAATTAACCTGATGTGAAGTCAGAAATTCTACACAAAGAATATTTGTCAATGAACACCAAAGGATTCTTCCAGCTCCCTCCTCCAACGTGTACTCCTGTCACAACTAACACACACAGACAAAATAGCCTAAAACCTGTGGAGGAGAATATGTACACAGGCTACATAGTTACATCCTTTCCCAGAATATATCATCAATATCTACAATTACATTTGGTATGGTAAATTATAATGAAGATATCAGAAGGTCTTCTGATACAATGGAACAAAGGATCAAAAATCAGAAGTACATAAAGAACTGAGATGCTAGAAGACACGTTCCAACTTTTCTAAAGTGTGATGAAAAAAGGACAAGTGTTCCAGATTTGACATGTAGCTATTTCATCATTTAAAGATATTTATTTAAATAAATGAATTCTTCGGCATATAAGATTTTAAAATTTTGGTCACACACAAATATTCATATCTGTGTATATATATATATATAGATAGATAGATAGATAGATAGATAGATAGATATGAAGAAGTCAATGTATTCTAACACAATGAGTAGTATGGGGAAAAGTGACAGATGTGTATAATAAGATCACTAAGGCATCTTTCACATTTTGCATGATATGCCATCAAGTTCATAGAAATGAAGGGATCCCTGACATCTTTTCATGTTTTAACATTTTATTTACCTTCTCCTGAAATTCTTCACGGCAAGAGAGTGATACTACAAACTCAGTATCAGCAAATAATCAACTAACTGAATCAAATAAAAAAAGAGCCAAAACACATGCCTTATAATCTTTGCCTCCTCTCAGTCATAGTAAGGGGAACGGAGATTGACAGGTGTGCTAAGAAAAGGGGGATGGGGAGAAGAGTTATCTGTCTCCTTCTTATATAGGGTCTGTAAAGTTGATAAAACCCTTGTGGGAAAGGAAGATGAAAGAACCAGGAGGATTTGCCTCAGTGGGTCCATTCGGGTAGTCAGAGAGATGTTATAGAAACACAATCCATTCAGGTAGGAGGATTCCCCCAGGACAACTCAGAATCTCTACAAGTGTGGGTCAATGAAAATGAAAGTGCCCGTGGAACCAGAAGGAAAATATCTGTAACTAAAGCAAAGTACCTATAACTAAAGCCCCAAAGGGGTAACATCTTATGTACACAGATGACTAAATGATATTGTTGAGCATGAGATAATGGTCTTCCTATGATCCCTCTGAACTTAAATAGAACCAAAAGGGGAACTAAATTTTAAAAAATAAATAATATATAAATGATTGAAGAAGACATGACTGTATGTTTCAGACGAAAAGTCATGCCTACCTCCCCAAATATTGTTAACATTTTAGGTGAGGGTTTTCATATTGAGATTCAAATAAAGGTCTACAACATTTGAGACATGACTCATATCTTTATTTGACTTTCACCAAACTCTTCATATGTAATTTTAGATTATTTAAATTCCAGTTATTATCTGAGAATTGTAGGACAAAATGTCAATGTAGCATTTGATTTATATTCAATAAGTATTAAAATAATTTGTGAGAAATTCAAATGTTCAATCACTGTCATCTTAGTTGCTCTGTAATGAAGACAATCTCTCACTGAACTGGCATCTATGTCAAATTCCAATACTGAGATTTCCAGTTAACTGTTCAAGATACTGAGGTGAAATATCAGACATGTCTGAGTCCACTAATATCACCACAGATGAGTCTCTAGGCTCTTTTGAGACTGGTGTTTTTAAGAAATCCCTGTAAAATATTAAACAAAATTAAAGGCATTTAGATCTCTTAGTATTATTAATCTTTAAAACAATGTGAAGCCTTGGGATTCTTATGCATAGATATCCAGTCAGTGAGGACCTAGACAACTTGATGGAGAGTCTGATAAGATTCAGGGAGAGAGGTCAGGTATACACAGTCTTCTCATCTTCTCTCCAGGTTAGAAACATATCTAGCCACTTCATTAAATGTCAGACCATATTGCTATTTCACAGTCATTATCCAAGGAGTTTCATTGCATACTTTGGATTTTAAATTGAATGTCAAATAGAATTTAAGCAAGAAAGAAATGCAAGATCAAGACTTTCTCATGAGAAACGTTAAGGGCACATTTTAATACTTCACACGATTGAGTGTTAGGTTTAACTGAACAGACTGTAGCTGATAAATACTAATTTTTATTTACTTTTAGTAACCCACAGATTCTTACTACTAAAATTCATGTTATAGGTTTTCAAAAATCTATGAAGTAGACAAACATCTCTGGATAAATTTAATTCACTCATGTCAACAATGCAACAGAGAATTTGTGAGCATAGAGGTGTTTCATGAATCAGAAACTTTTGTTATCAGAATGTGTTATGTCAAGTAAGATGACTCTAAAAGCAACCCCTCTGTGCACATGCCACACCTAATCTATGTGACCATCTGCCTGTAAGAGTTAGAAGAGGCATTGACTCTTTGGTGGGGAGGAAGTAAAATTAAGATTGCTGCACCTTGATATGCCATGTTTTGTTGGTATCCATGGGAAATCTGCCATTTCCGGAACAGAGGGAAAACAGAGTGGGGGTGTGGAGAAGGGAGGGACTGGGAGAAGAGGAGGGAGGGGAAATGCGTCTGGGATATAAAATAAATAAATTAATTAATTAAAAAAAGATTACCTCTTAAAGTGGTAAAACAAGAATAGAAATTTTGATTTTTACATCTAGGAAGCCAGTGGCCTCTACATCAGTGAGTAAGCTACTAAGTAGCTTCAGAAGCTGAACAGCTTAGAGAAAGAGTAACAGCCATGGGGCACATTCTTAAATGAAAAGAGAATAGTTTAAAAGAAGGAATTATCATGAACATAGGACTGAAAGGAAGGCAGAGTCCCCCCCTTGTCTGGGATAACATGCCATTTCAGTGGAAAAGGTTTTAAATGGTGAGTAATCCAGTGATCTACAGATTTTGTTGTTGTATTTTAGTTTACTTTTTTCTTTTTCATTTAATGATTGAGATTTTACCATAATTACATCATCTTTGCCTTCCTTTTCCTCCTCCAAAACTTCCATATATTCCTCCTTTCTTTATTTCCAATTCATCATTGCCTCTTTTTCATTTATTTTTATAGACAAACATGTAAACATATATATATATATATATACACATATACATACATACATACACACACACACACATATATATATATATATATATATATATATATATATATATATATACATTCATACATACATACATACATACATTCCTCCTGTGGCAGAGAGAGTTTATGGCACACACATAAACTCTCTCTATCTCTATCTCTGTCACACACACACAAACACACACACACACACACACACACACACACACACACAGCCACAATTTTATCTCAAAATGATAGGCTGTGTGGCTAAAGATGAAAAATGAATACCTATTTTGTTAGTGTTCTCTAGCTATTTTTCTTAGATTTTCAAATATCAATAGAAGCTCTGTGCACAAGAACTAACTTACGTTTAGGAAAATATCTTTGTAAAGCATGCTTTGTGTCATTACTATGAGTTAACATTCACTGGAAATATCATAAGAGACTAAACTAATCAGCTTTGGAAAATAACAGAGAGAAAAGACCATCATTAATTCAGTAACCATTTCCCATACTGTCTGGAAAGGGGAAAGATGTGAGAAGATTGGCAAAATGCTTATCGATAAAGGAAATACAGATGCGTAAGTACATTCACTATTAACTTGTGCTCTGGAACTCTGAAAGTAGAATATGGATACATGGGAGTGGATTCTCACTCCTTTTATCTGTCAACCCTGCAGAGTCATTGATCATACATTTAAAAAGAATTCCAATATAAATAAGGTAAGATGTATTTTAAATCAGCATTTCATAAACCAATTCCATTGAACACCAGATCAAAGAGGAATGAGCCAATTCAGAAAAAGAAAAAAAAAAAACAAAGAAACTTTTTATAGTTAACTTCTAAGGTCAGGATTGAGGTAAAAACTAAGAATTCTCTTTACTCTGTGACATCTAAGAGATTTTATTATATAGTATTTATTATTTATAATTATATGATCAATATATACTTGATTATATTTTGATACTAAGCTCAGTACTCCTTATGTCTTAGCACACTAAAAGTTTATTTGTGGTTCATATTGTAAGCCCACCACAATGTAGCAATTCTATGATGTTCCATAGAGACACCTGGCTGATGGAGACACTGTCATCTAAGAGAAAAACCTTCTGTGTCATAGAGTCCTCTATGTCTAAGGCAGCAAAATAAGACTAAAACACAAGCTTTAATTTACTGATGAATTTGCAGTGTGTCGATCTCAACTCTACTTCTCTTTTTAGTTTCTTTTACTAGCCTCAACTAGTCATAATACAGTCCTCAACAGGATCGAAAAATACAAAGGAGCAAAGGAAATTTTTGTAGAACATTTGTATTCTCACTGTAATATTAATGGGGGACTTTTAAATGCATTCTTTCAGAAACTTGACTGTAGTAATATTTTTGTGTGGCATTTTATAAGCTTGTCAATGGGGTATAATTTAGGAAATACTGATTTAAACAAACATTCATCCAATGAGGAGAACTGTTAACAAATTTATTTCTTTGTGAAAATACATTGAGCATGGTCAACAGACAGTCACAATATCCCTAGCCACTTTAAAGATGAACTATTAGGCAACACAGAATTTATTTTAGAAATTATTAGTTTGCTCTGCTAGTATTCTATGAACAACCCACAATACAGACCTGGGAAGTACTTAGAACTTATTATTATTTTTTTTAGAGGCCAGAAAATGGAGGCACACAAGCCTTTAATCCTCACGTTCTCAGGATCCCCATACAATTGCCAGTGCCGCTATCCAGCAGCAATTAGTATGAGAAGCTATGTTCAGATTATCAAAATATTGTTTATTTTTAATACATTTTTAAAATGTTTATTTTTATTTACAAGGGGTTGATTATAAATGCGATCTCTTTCTAACTAAGAAAAGGATGTAGATGAATATTTAAACAGTCTTCTTAAATACTTAGAACTTTTTAGGAGTCATTTAATTGCTCAGAATACATTTTATAGGGACAGATTTCCTTCCAGTATTTATATAGTGTTACCATTAATGAAGGCAAACTTTAATATCACTCGTCAACAAAGGGGATTCCTAGTTCATTTTCTGTTTTGCTTCTCTATTCTTTAATATGAATGAACAACACAGATGTGATAAAATTCCATAGGTCTCAGACCTCAGGTGCTTTATGCTGCAATATCTAAGAAATTCCAAGAACTATTTTGTGTTGCTTCCTCCAAAATCAAAGGTAAATGCTATAAAACATGATTTTTAAGAATTGTAAATACTCAGAATTAAATCAGCACTTCTATATTTTCTCTAAACCAGTTTTTTTTAACTTTCTGTAAATAATTAGCATTCGGGTCACCTCTTAGATTTACTTAATTATGGTTAATTATTGTAAGTTTGATTTTTATAATATTTATTTAAGTTCATGCATATTTTGTTTATATATGTGTACATTTACCACAAGCATGTTGGCAATCTACTGAGGACAGAAGACAGCAACAGATTTTTTGGAAAAAGTGTTACCAGTGGTTATGAGATACAAAGTGGGTGAATTTGGAAATCAAATCCAGATCTTCTATAAGAACAGCAAGTGTTTGTAACCATTGAGCCATTTCTACATCCCTGCAATAACTTCTATTTAATTTCCATTTACTTTTAGAATATAGATGCTATCTCTTTCTTTTTCAAATAAGATATTCCAACATAAAATATTTCTTACTAGCTGTATGTATATCTTCTAAATATCCTGAGTATACGATGAGCCCACTCACTGAACTATACCATCATCACATACATAGTCTTAATTTTCTGTCATTACTAATTAAGCTAACTTACTTATTTAAACTCTAATTCTCTGTAGAGCTATATGTAATATTAGGAGCATGAGAGTATATTTATTTTGTAGGTACTGTTATATTATTAAATTTAATCAAGTATTGTTGAGTTACAAAATGGGAAAAGGTAATTTTTACTCTGTTTCAATGAAGTCCTTGAATCTCCAAAGAACTATGCTGGCTTAGAACTGTGCTTCAACCTGTCTATTTCTGAGAGAGATCCATGTTGGTTACATGCAACTAATATTGTCTTCTACCATATACTTAAGGGTATATTGACTTTCCATACATATTCAAAATTTCACTGAAAAGATGACTTATATCATAGGGGCACATATTAAATAGTTAAACCATATAGAATTCTCTGTAAACTTGGGCAGAACTGAACCAGTCTTGACACATGATTTACTAAAATGATATTGCACATATATGTTTCCATTGCTCATTGCCTCATTTCTGAAATTAACACTTCTGACTTTTACAATACACTTTTCTGGGTATATTTTATGGCATCATTGTCCTAAAATCTATATTTAAATGAAAGGCTTACAGTGCCAAGTTGGTACTGAATGAGATGTGTATATGTCATGCATACAATTTATTGACTAGCTCAGAAGCTCTGGCTTCCTGTGTACTATGCCACCTTTTTCAAATGCCAAGCATCCCTGAAATGCTGGTATTAGCAATCCACTCTACAAAGAAAACCAAACTTTAAGAACCCTATGAATGATGTTCAACTGTAGGAAAGGATGCTTGGAGATACTAGTAGCTATTTTAATTTTAATTCAATTTCGATTTGTCCTCAGCATTTATTCTTAAAAAATAATGTGTTCTTTAAAGAGGCAAATGACAGTTTTAGATAACAGTCATGAGAAAAAACTAAAATTAAGATTTTTCATATATGGGAATAAATTGTTGAATAAGTTATAGAAGCAGCTAGTAACCAGATGTTACTATTCCCTTTAGCATAGAGAATCAAGGGGTGTTAAAAGGATCTTTTACGAAAACTTGCCCTAAAAAAATGTTATCTGCCTGTTAAAAGGTTTTAAATTGAAAGAAATCCATACAATTAGGTGTGAATAATGATAACTTTTGCATTAGAATATATTTATTTCATGGTTCATAACCTGCCATTAGGTATAATTTGTTGACTAATGTAAAGTCAATTAATTCTTTCAACATGAAACTTTCCTGTAAAACACTGTGATTCAGCCACACATCAGAAAAAAATCCAAAACTGGAATTACACACTTTTTAATTTTTTTTATCATTGGGTTACTACCATGCTGCTGAATTATATCATGGATGAAGGTGAGCTCATGTCACAATACCTCTGAGTCATACCCTTAGGATCCATGCACTGTGGAACTTTGGACCATGCCTGAGAGTTTGGCTCTTTTACAACTTCAACAAACACTTCTGAAATCCACTCTGGATTGCCATCATTTTTAAATGTAATTTTGTATAAAACAATAAATAGTGAATCATTAACCCACTGCAAAATATCATACTGATTATTATTTTAAGATTTATGTATCCTCCCTCCATATCATTGCTTTAATCCATTGCTAAAATGGTCAAGTGTATGCTATATCATTATGACAGTATTACTAGCAATATTTTTTCATTGTTTTATAAACATCATTGAAGTTTGACTCAGAGATTGCTTCTAATGTCACCACTATGAAGAAAAATTTATCCCCCACTTTATCTGAATCATACCCTTCCAATACATCATTTTATGAAGAAATTTAGACAGATGATATAAGCTATGCCACCCCAGAAATCTATAGACCCAAACTAGTTTCTGTGCATTCTTGTATGTTTCAGATTACTACAAAATTTGTTATGAATTCAGTCTTTCCTGTCAAAGTGCTTTTATGTTGAAAAAAAAAAAAACCTGTGAAAGCAACATTAAAGCTTCAGTCACCCTAATAATCAGAAAACTAGTAAGACTGACTCCTAGAAAGTCTAATGACTGCTGTGGCTCATTAGTGTGTGTCACATGGAGTAAAACTGACCTGAATGCTACATCACATGGTAATCATCGCATGAATATATCCTCATGCAGATTTAGCTTGGAATCATGGGCGGCCACTAACAAAACAAGCTCAGTTAAATGCCACAGTCAAGATCATTCAGTTTTCTTGGGTGTAATTTGTGAATTTCAGGGAATTTGTGTGTCCCTTTGCATTTAAATGTTCTGGAGAGATGTGATCTATAATCCATATTCAAGTCCTTTCAGGAAGCTTATTTTCATACTACCCAATGAAAGCAAAACACTTTCTTTTAGAAATAAAAGGTCACCGGGCTGTGGTGGCACACACCCTTAATCACAGCACTCGGGAGGCAGAGCCAGGCAGATCTCTGTGAGTTCGAGGCCAGCCTGGTCTACCAAGTGAGTTCTAGGAAAGGTACAAAGCTACACAGAGAAACCCTGTCTCGAAAAGCCAAAAATGGGACAAGCTTGCTGTTCATAACTCTGAGCCTAGACTGCTTTCTGCATGATCATATCTGTGTGCAAACATCCACTGTCCCATGCAAACTATGATGGTAGAATCACAAGGCTCTGCTCCATGTATTGCAAAAATGTCTGCATCTCTCCATACAGCATGGGAAGCCAAAAAAGTATGTAAGGGTTGGAGCATGACTGCCTCTTTGCTTCCCAGTCACTCTATATTCCTATAAGTAGTTTTGAGTTCATATTGTGCAAGAAAGAATAAAGAATACATTTGTCAACCAAATCCTGCACTGTATCCCACCCCAGATTGTTTCCCATTGCAGTTTTACTGTATCACAGGGTCTTTCCCTAATTAATATTGCCTCTCTCCATTCCCTGAGCATCATACCCCAGAGTCATTGAGACAGAGTTTTCAATTAGGACATCTAAGCAGGACTCCAAGCAAATTAAGGTAAAATCCCCAGGTAAGTGTGCTGATTTTAATTATTAATTTTATTTCTTTTCACATATACACAAGCTACAGTGATCACCTGCAGAAAACACGATGAATTCAATTAGCACCTGCTTGTTGGGATCATTGATTATCCTAAGTTATCCACCCACCAAACATTTACAGTCAGTATGTGAACCTTAGAAACAGAACACTGTAGAAGGAAGGAAATTCAGCCACTTCAAACAAAACTGTGCAGGGGTTGAGCTCATCACTGTTTCATCAGCTCCTGACACATCTGAAAAGCACACAGGTCAGGGACTGATCATTGGTTTCATAGAAGCATCTACACCTGAGTATAAACAATGCTCCAGGGCCAAAGGCATGAGGTGAAGAGCCTCAGATCTCCCTGACCCAACACTCAAGTACATTAAAGGTGGAGTGCTAATTAAACTTTGCAAGTGTTTTTTTTTTCTCTTTTTCTCTTCACACATCAGAAGGAAGTCAGAAACAATATTATGTCTCATGCCACACCTTAAGAGTCAAGTGCAATCTTTGTCATAGTTAACTACTGTTCTCTCTCTCTCTCTCTCTCTCTCTCTCTCTCTCTCTCTCTCTCTCTCTCTCCTGACAAGAGGAAAACGCTGAATTGATGGTGGAGGTAATGCAAAATTCTCATTTTCTATCCACCTAATATTATTTCCATTAGGAGAAATTTCAGCATTATCTGAATGACATTGAATGTTGCCTTTTTTTTTTTTATCATCAAAGAGAATCATATACAATTATGGTGCTATCATTTCCAGGATGCAGTGCTTTCTGAGGAGAGTTGCCGTTTTGAAGAAAATACACTATGGCAGATTTCTGAATGATAAACAAATACACAACTTGGTACAGAAATTCTATATTACTGGGTGTGACAAGAAAAATTATGTCTTAATTTTTAGCTGTCAAAAGAATGAATATGACTTAAGATATTCACAGACTGATGTTTGGAGAAATGGTTAAAGCGATTTTCTATTTGGTCATTATTAACAGAAACACATCATCTAAAGGAATCATTTTCATTTTTGAATATATACTGTTACACCTATAAATAGTTAAAATTCCTTGGGACACTGATTTCCCTGTGTGATTTTTAAAAATAAGTGTGTTCTGCAGGCAGTGGATTCTTTTTTTGTGTATAGATCTGGAAAAGACTAACACACAGTGTTTCCTGTTGTTCTTAACTACCCATTTATAGGACACAGAGTGGTAAAGGATACTCCAGGTACCTTTAATGACCATGCATTTATTATTTTTCTTTAATGTATGAAACCAAAAGAATGAGAAAAAATGATTTCTTCCATCACGATGCTTTTTAAGTTCCTAGCAAAATTATTTTTAAAGACTTTGAAGTCACAAAGATGTAACGCAAAAAGTGGTTGTGTATTCAAAAAGACACAAATACAAATATTTTGCCTAGAGTTGGGAAGTCTTTTATATACTAACCAGACATTTGATATATATATCACTTGAATGTTTGTATTCATTTGATTGTTGTATTCATTGTCCATTGCCATCTGCTGTTTTCTCTTCTCAGGGTTCTTTCTGCTTCCACATATTTTTGGATCTTAGGCATGACAACATTTTTCAAATATTAAAGCTTCTATGCCTTACTAGCTGGTCACGTGCTCTTGGGATGGCTGTTATATATTTAACAATTTCTTCATTAAATTCAAGTTAAGAAAAAAATACCTCATTTCTAAAAATCAGCAGTTCACTATTGCAACTTTGTGCAACTCTCTTCTTCAGATTGAGAAGACAGCAGGTAGAGAGAGACATTTGAGAGGAGGAAGTGAGAAGGCAAGACATGGCTGTGTTCATTAAAAGAGACATTTGCAGAAGTGAGGTTTAGTTGTCTGAAGCCAAAGGAGCACTTACTCAGTCCTTAAAGCTTGAAGGTGAATGGCCAACAGCTGTGTTCTAGACAGGTTGCTTGAATTGTTTTATCCAATTAAAAGTTAGCCTTCAATTTTAAAATAAGTGGAAAGTAATGCCAAGCTTCTCATTTCTCTTTTTGTTATGACTAATATTCCCAAGTCCTCTGAACTCCAGGGTTCAGTGAAAAAGTGCCTTGTGAGTGTGACACCCAGGCTTAACTACACTATGACTCAAGGAGGGCTCAAATGGAATCTGTTCTGAGATGTGGAATTGTCTGCTGTTTTGCTTTCTCCATCGTTAGCATGTTTTCATGAAGACTGTTTATACACACCCTACAATGTAACCAAAGACTTTCCTTTTAACTTATCTAAATGTTTACTCCTTCTATAGCAAATCCTACACTCAGAGTATTGAGGAACATGACCAAAGTAATCAGGGTTGTAAAATTTGTAGACTTTGGTGATCTTGCAAAGAAAACTAACTTGTGGCATTCTGGTGACAGGAGCATTGTCATTTATAAATTTAGAAGCACAAAATCTTTTGTTTGAACGTTTGTCTTCTGAAAATATGAAGAATTAAAATGATCAATTCATACACAGTAATACATTATTTCCCTAGAGAAGCTTTAACCAAACACTGAGCAGCAAGCAACTTAATAATAAATAATGCAGAGTTTCTGTTTCTGAAATATGGAAACACCTTCCACATGTTGGTTGGGTAGTCACACCTTCTGATGACCATAGGAATATTTTCTTTGTCTGTCTTCTACCTTACACTCTCAGAGAATCCTTGATATGGTCCTTTCCTCTTTCCTCACTATGGCTGGAGGATCTTTAATGGGAACAGCTCTGGCAAGTTAAAAATGGTGTGCGTCTTCCTTTATCTGTGATGGCTAATGTGCTATACTGAAGATTCTTTTCAAAGGGCCTGTGTTCTCTCAGTGTATTCACATTGTTTTTGTCTGTGCATGTCTGTCTATAGTACCAAATTTCCTTTTATAAGAGCATTGCTGCCAAGCTAAAGACCTTATCTCAGGATTATGTGAGAAATCATCTTCTCAGGAAAGTCGCTTTTACAGGGGGGATTAAAGACTTCACATAGTTCTACCAGATAAACTTCAACACATCTTTTCCCAAAGGTTGTATATGATCTCATTTTAGGTAGCATTCATATTCTAGGAAAGAAGGGAAACATACTAAAGATATTAAACTCATTTCCTGGATGTTTAGAATATTTAAGACCTTAATAATAAAAGAGTATGTCTGTAGATATTTGTAAACTCAGAAAAAATCCTACTAGTGAAAAAACATAGTCACCTGCTACTAATTGTCAGTTTCTACAACTACCAAGAATATATACAAAATTTCTAAAACCCCACCATGGATAGTAACAATCTGCGGCAGAGGAAATTAGCTTGTGAAGACATATAATTGAATATCATGCTTTATTTAGTTTTCCTTTTATTTCTAATTCAAAATATTTAGGATTCAATTTGTACATTTTTAAGGACTTACTTTGCTATTATTTAAAGAAGTTTAAGTCAGTGTGGGGATGCCAACGGCAACTTGGCAATTTCACAAAGAGTGAAATAGATCATCTACAAGCCCAGAGCAATGGGACTACCACCCAGAATCTCTGCAGAGAGCACAGTCTCCAAGCTCTTGGCCTGGCTGAAGGTCATAATCTTTTCTTCTCCTGCAAAACAGGCCAGTCACACAGTCTTGTGTTCTTTTTAAGACGATGAGTGTCTGAGAAATTATACAACCTTTACAATAAACTACCTTTTGTGATTGCTCTGAAATTCTAGACCACATCATTTTAACCAAATATAATTTTTGACATGATTTAAAACAATAGATAAAAACAAGTACAGGTTATGATAATATCTGAAGAAAAAAAAAGAAGAAAAACTTTAAAAAAAAAAGTGACTATGCTGCTAAGTAGAGTCCATGCTTGACTTAAGATAAGCACCTCGACGACGTGCCTCCATATTTGACTTGGGTCTGCTTTAGAATTCCAATTTAGACACAAATGGTGGCATAAACATGCTGTTTCTGAGAGTTCCTCTTGCCAGCGAGGCACTTAGCATGCAAATCTACAGCATAAATTTAGTGTACAAATGGCATTGCACAAAGATTGCTGCTACATCTCATTCTCTAGTCACAATAGATGTGAAAAAGATAACTAGTTAGTGAAATAACGATAATTTAAGCAGAAAAGTGACAGCCAGTCCTGCAAGTTTCCCAGCGTGGTTTTCCTCTTTGAGAGTATAGAGTGCTTTGCAGAGATACGTCTTCTGTCCAAGACAGTTTTACTAGAATAAAGGATGGACAAGAGTTAAAGTGCCTTAGGGTGTTTAAATATGAGCAGACATTGTTAAGAATTCATCTTCCTCTGCTGTGCTCCAACTCGCAGCCAATATGAAACTTACTGTATGCATGAAGAGTGCATTTATAGCATAATATCTTAGGAAAGGGTCTGATTTCTTCCCACTCAGTGCTTCTAAGGTGGGAGTGCAGGATGACATACAATATTTCAGATATGAATCAATTCATTTTCGGACTTTTACCAATAGCATTCTATTATATTGTTTTAAAAATTATTTCTCCTATATTTTAATATTACATCATTTTTAGTTTATAGATATTACATGCCTTAACACCACAATGAAAGTAACAATATAGTTCATCTTTGTCTTCACATTAAAAAAAATAATAAATGGTAAATCAAATGTGGTAAAGACTTCAAACAAGGGATATTTGAGACACACTAGAAAGCCATTTCTGCATGAAGGAACTATAATAAGCAGAGAACAAATTAACCTCAAGATGGCAACTACAACCCCCCCCCCTCCAAGAAGTTATTAGGACTTTAAAAGATATGACAGTTATAAAATGAATGCCTGGATGGTGTTTGTTGCTGTTGTTGTTTTGTTTTGTAGAATACTTAACATAGAAATCCCTACATTAAAAGCAGAAACAAAATATCTATGAACACATATACCAATCTTAATATTTTATTTATTAAGTTAATATTATTCTAGTAGTGTAGCTTAAATATATATTCTTACCATTTGAATGGTGGAAATGTCATAGAATTACAGATGCTCAACTTATATCAAGTCTCATTTTATACATAATTAAGTAAAACCCATTTAAAATCTTGTATAGACAAGCATAAAGAACATTTTTTTTCTAAAAATGGGTTTAATAGGGACCTTTGAAGTTGTGAAAACATTTTTTTATGGTGAACATATAGGCAATATTTTCTCTTTAAACACTATTTTTACTCCCCAGCACGTAAGAGCTATTTAGTTTTTGCAATTCTGTTACATATATATACCTCAGGACATTAACAGTCACCCCAGCACATCTCTACTTCTTACATCAAAGATGCATAAAAGCACTAACATGAAAAATAACATGGTTCTGTTACACAAATATTTTGCATGATTGTCTAAAATTATAAGGGATAAAATTTGTAGATATTTTCCTATGCAGCTATAATGTAAAGGATCTTAATTATTGATATTTTAAAACATGTACTAAAGGTACAGGTAATGATAATTGGAATGAATTGCATTAAGGTAACAGTCGCAATTTCCAAAGAGTTTATTAAACAAAACTCCTAACTTTCTTTTTGGCAATAAAAGCCAGCAGAGTTTCATGTTATTAGCTTTAATGTATTTGTAAGTATAAATTTATAAAATTTAATTAATGCTCAATACCCAATTATTTTTAAGTAAAGCCACAATGTTCTTCAAATTAATTTCTAATATCATAACAAAGCACAGTATAATCTAAGTAAGTGCATTGAGGGTCAGAAATACCAGAGTAATATAAAAAAGAATCAATTTTCTAAATCAGCCCCCTTCCTTCATGGGAGCTATCATTTTGTTCTGAAATGAATGCTTGCCCAGGCAGTTAATATCTCCATGGTTTCTCCTGTCTTGCTCATGAACTGAAGCTTTCAACTGTGACTTTTTGCCATAGAATCTCCAATAGAATCTGGCATGCTTCTCTAGGCACCCAGCACACGCTGCTGCGTAAAGAGAAAGCATTTGCACCTTAGCATCCTAATGATTCTTAAGTTGTTTTTGTTTTTGTTTACCAAGTGTTAGTCATGATAGAATTGTCTCTTGTTTCCCAGTATGCTCCTTCCTGTTCTTCCCTTCTTTTCCCACAGATTTATACTTATTTTGTCCTCTTCCAAATTGCCTTCATGTAGTAAGGCACGACAGTGCTCTTACCTTATTTTATTATCCTGAAAAAACAGAGAGGCAGTTTGGTTTAGAATAGTGATAATAGCAGCTTTTAAAAGTATACCTCTCTTTGCACAGCTCATCCTTTCCTGTTATTCTGCCCTGGTCACGGAATGCACTTTCTTATACGAGAAAGCACACACATCCAACAGCCTTTTTTTGGGGGGGTCACATTCTCTACAACAGTCCCCTGTATCTGAGTGTTTGCTAAGGAGGAAGAAGAGGAGCAGGAAGAGAATTTACAAATTTCACACATTCAGACTGCTCCAAATACTATAGCATTCTTAAAAGGCTGAAACTATTATCCACCTTCACAGCTGAGGGAGGGGTTTATTTACAATGTTCCTTCCCAAGAGTAAAAAAAATTAATAATAAAAAAACTGTGTAAACTATGTGTTTCCAACAGTCTGAGATGGGCCTTTATCCAGATACTTTATTTTTCTCAGAAGGACCTATATCTCTTAATTTATTTACCTCTTTGTCTTACATTTCCTTTCTAGGAGCTTGAGAAATGCACAAGAATTCCAAGCTTTTAAGAAATGTTGGTTGCATGACAGAGTGAAAGAATATTCTAGAACATGCAACATGCCCTGCCCATGTTCTGAAGCATGCCGACCTCCTCTCCGAGATCTCCCTGTTATCCTTCCTGCATCTGTCATGTGTATTTTGTACAAAAAACATAATTTCAGAGGCCCTACCTAGCTTAGGCATTGGAGAAATCCCCTTTTATTACCACGCGCTACTTTTTACTGTATTTTAAAAAATTACTTATATTGAAAATTGCCCCTCCCCCCCAGTTTGTGCCACTATAAGAGTGACACAAAGAATTCCTATTTTGTGGCCAATTCAAAACATTTTTCAAATGTTTGGCATCTAAAGTTCTATCTGACTTGGTCTAGAGAACATATCCACTTTCATAAGCTGTAGGTAAGGGTTTACTCTGGGATAGACGTTCTCAACCTATGGGTTGTAACCCGGTAGTTTCCATAGACCCCTTCACAGGGGTTACCCAAGACCCTTAGAAAACACAGATATTTATATTACCATTCATAAGAGTAGCAACAAAAATAATTTTGTGGCTGCGGGATCACCACAACCATATTAAAGGGTCACAGCGTTAGGAAGGTTGAGAACCAGTGCTCTAGGGAGACACTAAAATCCCCATCTCCCAGCTTTAAGATGCCATAGGCATGTCAGAGGAGCCGCAAACAATTCATGGGCTTTAAAACCAACCCTGCAAGCACTGCTTCTGTGTCAGGTGGCTCCAGCTGGTGAATGAATTCTAGACAAGCCATCTAAGGGACTTACAGCTCCTCGTCACAAGTAAGGCATGGCTGCCTTCATATGCAGCTGACAGAAATTGCTGCAATAACTTTAAACTTCTATACCATGCATCTTTAGTACTTTGGAGGAAATAGGCTGCATAAATCTCACAAGGTAGGAAAAGAAGGTGTACACAGCAGGAAGGCAGTAGTCACGTGTGTGCCTGAAGGAATCCAATCACACCTTTATCGGATTCCTCTGGCCTGATTTCACCGAACTCAAACAAGGAATTTCTGTTCCAGAGATGCTTTAGCTTGTATTTAGAAAAAGAAAATAACAAAGCTAGAACAAGAAAATAGCAAAGCACAACTACAACCTTTTTATTTTTATTTTTTTTATTTTGGCAATGAACACAACTTTCAGAAAAGGTAATATCCTCTGCAATTCCTTTTTGGAGATAAGAAATTCACCAAGTGTGGTGCAGCGCCCCCTGCTGGCCAACCTGAACTGCACCTCAGCTCTCCAGGGAAAGCTGTGTTTTCTTTTGCATTCATTCCAAAGCTGCCTTAAAACCTTCCATACACAGTAATTTAAACTCTGATTGTTGTGTGTGGATCTTGGCATGACATACGTGGAATCATTACCACCATAAATGTTTTTATAAAATCATGTTATTTTGATGCATAAACATCAAACAACAAATTGTACATATTTAAGCTGTACATCATAACGTTTTTTTAAGTGTTTGAATTCTGAAATGGACAAATGAAATAAATTAATTTATACACTATCCTACTTGCCTGGAATCTGGAATTTGCGTGTGCATGCGATGAGAATAAGTAAAGTTTATTAGAAAACATCAGTTATATGCACGGTGATAGTTAATATTAACTATCAACTTGACAGGTCCTGGAGACAAACATCTGGATGTCAGTGAGTGACTTTCTAGATGTGAACTGCGGTGGGAAGAGACATTTTAGCTGTAAGGCCCATCGTTTCGTGGACTAGAGGCACAGACTGAGTAAAAAGAAAGTGAGCTGAGTACTAATCTTCATCCCCCCCCCCCCGCCTGCTTCATAACTAGGCATGCAATTTGACTAGCTACCTCAAGTTTCTCTGCCATGACGTCATTTTCATGATGCAGTGTCCTCTCCAGCTGTGAGCCAAAGGGACTTCTCCTGCTATACTTTGTTTCTGTCTGGTATGTCACCAAGTCTCTTGAGCTGTAGTCATCGTGAAGAGTGATAGAGCCCCATGTGCAGTGCAGAACTCTTCACAAGTGGTGAGTGAAGAGAATGTGAGGGTGTGTGTATGTGTCTGTAGAAATATATATGCATGAAATAAATGTATTATATATTATAAATATATATATATATATATATATATATATATATAGTATTTACACATATATAATAGCAGATAGGCTTGCATAATTCAGCATTAAAAAGGAAATCCTGTCATTTGTGAGTGACATAAGATAGGAACAGAAAGATCAATACTGTATGACTTTACTGACACATAAAACGCAAGAAAATCAAACACAGACAGGGAGAGTATAATGGTGGTCTTATCCATCTAGGGATGTGGAGGACTGGAGATGTTGGCCTAAGAAACACAATTTCAATGAGGCAAAAACTAATAATTGATAAAGTGCCCATTGGAATTTCAACAATATTATTTAATACATTAATGTTTTTTGCTTGCAGTCCTCTAGTGAAAATTCAGCATCTGCTTTCATAAAAAGCAACTGTTTCAGACTTTATGTCCACAGAGGCTCTATTCTGAGTTTTTGATTTGCCCTTCTAGCATGAACAAAGACAGAGACAATAATACCAATGGATGTGATTGTATGTAAACGAAATTTTATTAACAAGAGAAGAAGTCTAAAGGATTTGGCAGACAGGGAAGAATTTGTTCTTTCTTATTCTAGGGAACAACACTGATGGTGTGATTAAAAAACACTCTGGATGCTTGCAAATCAGGAAATCTGGGAAAATCTAGAGCAAAAAGGAGAGAGACATGAAGTCAGATAAAAGGAGCCCTTGCTTCCTTCACCTGAAGGTTGATGATATGGCCTCTTCCAGCACCAATTTTAAAGTTAATAGGGGACAGGAGATTACTAAATCGTCAATAGTGTCCTTGGAAAAAATCATGTAAAACAGAGGTGATTCAGAAGGACCCTAAAAGTTACTTTATCACCAGTAACCTCTTAGACACCAGTAAGACCTTACTAAGCTGAAATCAACTAGGTAAGAGTCTGAAGCTCTCCTTGGATCTGCACCAAATTTTCTCTATCATCGGATTCATTCTTGTTGCTATGATAGAAAAACAAAAGCAACTTAGGGTGGAAAAGACTTATTTTAGCTCACAATTCCAGGTTACAACCCATCATCATGGGAAACTCAAGACAGGGATCTGAAGCAACTAGTCACATCATATAAAGACAAAGAGAATAAAGGCACGTGCGCTTAGTACTAACTTTCACCACTCTTACATATTTCAGAGCTCAGAACAGGAAGGGGTTGTCTGCCTGCTTTCGGGCTGGGTCTTCCCACAACAATGAACTCAGTCAAGGCAATCTCCTCTAGACCAACTTCCTAGGCTAAGCTGATATAATTTCTCAATGAAACTCTTCCTAGGTGACTCTAGGGTGTACCAAAATGACAATTAAAAATTAACCAGACATCCTGATCTATGTAATTGCCTAAGAGTAGTTTGAAAGAAAGAAGGTATTTGTGTTTACATTAGGGATAAAAACCCTCATTGGGATGTTAAAAAGTTTGAGGGAACGAAGGTTTACTAATTGGCATTTAGATTAAGAAGTACAATACCTATAAAAACGGAGAGAGAGAGAGAGAGAGGGAGGGAGGGAGGGAGGGAGGGAGAGAGACAGAGACAGAGACAGAGAGAGAGAGAGAGAGAGAGAGAGAGAGAGAGAGAGAGAGAGAGAGAGATAGGAAAAGAGCCAAACTAAGTGTTTTGATAATATACTCATGACAAACTTTTATGACAGGCATGTTATTTATCACTTATATATTACACTGGCATATGTTATTTTAAAGGACAAGATGTGCAAATGCCTACTTAAGCTGAATAGTTTCTATGTCATTTCTTGGATGATTTAATTCCTTGTTTACCTTGTGATAAACACATGGTATATGAGTTTCCAAGTATTTAAAAGTTTTAAATTTATCTTTAAAATAAAATTAATTTCAAGACTGTTATTACATGTCACAACCCCACCATTTGGGATACAGAGAGAAGGGCATCAGGAGTCTGAGGTTAACCTCTGATACAAAGTAAGATTCTAACTCAAAATTTAAGTCATTTGTTAAACTACAATAATTTATTAATTGCTGCTAAAATTCTATTAAAATAAATTCTTTTAAAATTACTTGTGTTTCTTCATTTGATTTTAAGTTACTGCTTTTATTAAATATTATTTTTCTACAAATAATGACACATAGAACTATATTAACTTCTCAAACGTAGTGGTTGCTTCAGATATTTAATACAATATTCATTTTCTGGAAGACAGCACTCTTTGTTTCAAAACTAAGATTCCTTTGAAACCACTTTATGTGTGATAAATGAAATATTTAAAAAAGCTGAGAAGGCTGTGAGCTATTGATGCCAAAGACAGATTCCAGCTATCAGCCAAGGTCATGGAGGAGAAGGAGATAAAGGTCACTGCTCTCTCTAATGTTGGCAATGAGAGGGGAAGGATTCATGGTGACTACCAGTGCACTGAGAAGAGGGATGGAGTTATACACAGGGACAGACTCAAACAAGGTCTCTCTAGGTAGCCCTCGATGTCTTGGAAATCACTATGCAGACTAGGCTGGCCTCAAACTCAGAGGCATGCACCAACAAGAGCAGCTTTGTTTTGTCTTTCAATTTATTTATTTATTTTAAGCGAAACATTGTTTATTTATTTATTTTTTTACTGAAAATATATAGCAGTGAACATGTTTGGAAAGCACAGTGCATCCATTGCAGTATTACATGCAGTTGATATGACACTTTAAAAGGTTGTGCCGTCTTATATTTCTATAGGTAACAGAAATGAGAACCCCAATTTAAACATATCCTTGCCACATTTTCCTATGGTGCAAACATTCTATTTGAATTTGAAATCACCATTCTTGTAGGGATGTGCTAACACTTGGAATGGTATAAATTTGAATTTCCCTAATTACTGTGGCACCTCAACTTTTCTTTTTCTTTTTCTTTTTTTTTTTTTTTTTTTTTTGCTGAAATTGTGTTTTAATTTTACATATGAGCCATGGGTTTCCCCTGTCCTACCCCCTCCGACCCCCGCCCCCGCCTTCCCCCAAGACCCTCCCCTCCATTCTCATCTCCTCCAGGGCCAAGATTCCCCTGGGGATTCATTTCAACCTGGTGGATTCAGTACAGGCAGGTCCAGTCCCCTCCTTCTATGCTGAGCAAAGTGTCCTTGTGTAAGCCCAAGGTTCTTCACAGCCAGGGAATTTGTTCAGCTATGTTCATATAAGCATTGTTTGTAATAACCAGAACCTGGAAACAACCTAGATGCCCTTCAACTGAAGAATGGATAAAGAAAATATGGTACATATATACAATGGAGTACTACTCAGCAGAAAAAAATATTGACATCATGAGGTTTGTAGGCAAATGGATGGATCTACAAAAAATCATCCTGAGTGAGGTAATCCAGACTCAGAAGGACAAACATGGTATGAACTCACTCACAGTAGGATACTAGATGTAAAACAAAGATGACTAGACTACTACACAATTTATTTATTATTTATTGGAGATGGGATAGGGATTTGTCATACTCCATGAATTTGGGATTTTTTTTCTTAAAGCAATGAGTAAAATTTAAAAACAAGTAAAAAACAAACTTTTAATGTTCTTATTTATACTAAAAGAGTTCATATTGTCATAAATATACAATTGGTTTGGAGGAGACTAGAGTAAGGTGAGACATTCATTTGGAAATACCTTCGAGGTAGATGGTAGCTCGGGATCGGTAGGAGGGTCTGGAATCTGGGGGAATGACAGAATATGCTTTTGGGAGAGATCACCTAGATCATTGTGGGCACACTGTACCTGCTAAAGGTGTCAGCCCAATGGGATGGGTACAGTATAATCTCAGGATCCAGCCATGCCTGTTGCCCTTGCTCAAGGCCCTGGGCAGAGCTCAAACAGATGCATCTCATACAGGCATCCCTTCTTCTCCCAGTTTCTTTCTATAATTTTCAATCTTCAAACCTTCTTGGAAAGTCTTCATGCTGTGTGATAAGAAGCATTCCTGAATGAAAGTCTACTTGAAAGCACACCAGTTAAGATTCTCTCGTTTTCAAGCTATTAAAAACAGTGTAATTTAGTTTGTTTCTTTGAATCACAATCCAGGGCCATACCTATGTTATTAGCTCAGGAGAAACTGAAAACTTAATTTTCTCACTGGAGACAGGGCTAAATTTCCATTCTAATTATAGGTCCATGGTTAAGGAGAATGGGGTGGGGGCGAGAAGGGGACGGAGGGAAAGAGGGGAGTGTGTGTATGTCAGAGTCCAGTACATGTGTGTGATGGTAAGAGGACAATATTAGGAGGTGGGTTCCCACATTGTCAAGTAAGGGCTCTTTTCTCTTGCTGTGCTCTGTGCTCCAGAGAAGCTGGCCTGTGAGTTTCTATGTGATTCTCCTGGCTTAGGCCCTCATCTCTGTGTAGTTATTGGGATTACAGCTGTCTCTCACTGCATCCAATTTTGACATGAGTTCTAGGGATGGAACTGGGATTGTCAAGCTTGACCTAATAGCATTTTTAACCACTGAACAACCAACCTACCCTGGGATGACTTGTATTTAAGATTTTCTCTGGCAAGTTGTATTAAAGAATAATACTGAGTAAGTAATGTGACAGCAGTTTCAGATTATTTACATTTGTGTTCTTGTTAGGTCAGTAGTACTTGTGCTCACTCTGTAGTTTTAGCTTTTGTTCTGTTGTCATTTGAAAAATAACATCAATATTTTAAGATGTATTTAATCAGGCATAACAGCATCTGATTCCATTAATGATCTTCTTTTCCTCCTCAAAGCAATACCTTAACTTAAAGACCCCTAAAGCTTTAAAAAATATCTAACATATTTATATTATCTGAAGTACTATAGTTAATGTTTTAATGCAAGCTAGTAGAAGTCACAAAATAACTGTGTATTTTATTATATTATGTATTTATAATGAATTATAGAAAGCTGCTCACTTGCAAAACGATTAAAATTTGGTTTATTTTAAATATTTAGTTATATTTATTTTATGTACATGAGGATTTGCCTGGGTATATAGATGTGTACCACCTGTATGCAGTACCTATGTCAGAAGAGGACTTAGGATGCCCTGCAATTGAAGTTACAAGTGGTTATGAACCACCATCTGGATGCTAAACCTTATCCTCTGCAAGAGCAGCATATACTCTAATATGTGAACCATCTCTACAGCCTTTGGTTAAAACTCGATGGAATATATCATAATTATTATTTCACCTAAGTGTGATGTTAAAAACCTAGTGGTAATAATGAAATTATATTATGAATATTATTTTATAGATGTCAAATTTATAGAGCTGAGTCTATAATTAATTAAAAAATATATTATTAGCAATATTAATAAAAAGAAAATATGAATTGACTAAACTCTTTAGTTATATATTAACCAAAACATGCAGAATATATATAAAGTGAAAATGATCAATCCATATGTCAAGTATAAGTTATTAAAATCATTTTTCTTTCGCCGGGCAGTGGTGGCACACGCCTTTAATCCCAACACTTGGGAGGCAGAAGCAGGCAGATCTCTGTGAGTTTGAGGCCAGTCTGGACTATAGAGTGAGTTCCAGGAATGGTGCAAAGCTACACAGAGAAACCCTGTCTCAAAAAACCAAAAAAAAAAAAAATAATAATTTTTCTTTCAATATCTGCAATGTTCATAAGTCAAATAGATAAATTAACAAAATTACCTAGTCATTAATTTTACATTGAAAAAATTAATAAAATATTTCTTTAGATATTCAAATGAAGAAAGAAACTATTGAAAAAATGTGTTGATACCTTACTGGGTTCAGAGCTACATTTTAGTAATTAATTTCAAGAAGTGAATTCATGAAGTACCCAAAGATTTTAACTAGAAAAAAAAACTTATTTTAACTGTTAACATTTCCAAAGTTTTAAATGAAAGAATTTTCATTTTGTCAGAAAAATGAATCATTCTCCCACCTAACCCTCTTTTGCCCATTTTTGGGTTGACATGGGCAAACACACAGAAACCTGGTTTTATCTAAGGAGCTTTCTTTGAGCTTAGGTTGTAGAGATCTTTGTGGAGTTAGCAGTTCCAGACAATTTCAGAGCTATAATGCATTAAGTTACTGTGAGTGATTACTTCTCAAGGCAGGTTTCTCTCCAGCATGATTAACCTGTCCTCATGGGTTTGCATCTCATTTTAAGATAATATAAAGAAAAGTAACAGTCTCTTTCTGGATGTGCTTGGTTCATTATCTGATCTGTGGAGAGCTTTTCTAATCCTTTTGGTACATAGAAAGTGGCAGCTTAACAACTGAAGTGAAAAATTCATATTTTCATATTGAAACTAGCTCAAATACATAGGAACAGCTGAAATACAGGTTAAAACTCAGTATGTTGATAGCAATCCACACAATACAATATCCATAAAACTGTTGGCAATTCAGAGGTTTATTGCAGATATTACCAATATGAAATGCACATATACTACTTTACTAAGGGTATAAGTGCAATAGCTGCCCAAAGTAAATTATAGAAAAACTCATTACATAGAGACATATTTTATAGCACATCTTCAACTCCTAAGGAAAATTCATCTTTAAAAATTCATTTCTACATATATTTATAATAGTAATAGTTATATATATCATTGCTAAGTTGAAACTAAAACACATTTTTATATTTTAGTTTTTATACGTTTTAGATACAGCTGTAAGTATGAGAAATATATTTAGTAAATTTCAGCTTTATGCTATGACCAATTACAGTGTGAAATATTTTGCATAACATTACTTTAGCTCATAGAGTTGAAGGGAGGAAATAAACTTTTATTTGGGGAGGGCTTTAAGAAAAATAAATAACATATATAAGATATTGTTTGGCCTAGATAATTTTGGTTTTCTGAAAAAATTCAGATATCTTAAATGGAAAAATATATCTGACATTTCATGCTATGAAAATTAAACTAAAGGAAAAAAATTAAACCACTGTAATTTATTCACTAGGGTAAATTAAAATATCAAAAATAGCTATAAGGATTTTTAAGATGTTATTTACTAGAACCCATTATACCTATGCATGAGGAATAACCATACATATTTTTTGTAATAACAGGCACACTACAAATGGGCCACGGAAGAGATGCAGGCAGCATGGAATGCATTTCTGATCATAAAACATTATGGTGGAGAGAAAAACACACAGGAGAGTCCTCTGCCTGTCAGGTTCATTGACTTACTCTAGAAGCTCATGTTTTTTCTGCTTTCCCCAAATGTACTTACTTTTTTATTTTTCCAACCACCCACTATGTTATTTATTGTACCTCTGCCCAAACCAACTGAAAAAGGAGATGGCAGAATTTTAACTCCCATTGCCCCACAATCCTGAAAAGAAACATCGCTCTCTCCCTTTTAGTTTGCAAAGTGACTTTTGGCTGCTAGTCAAGCAACAGGAGGCATGTGAAGGAAATATTTTGGAATGTTATGTTGATTTTAAAAGTAGAAAATTACATTTTTAAAAGTAATACCAGCTGTGCAATGATAATTGAATAATGTGATGTGATCCCATTTCTGGCTTATTTCCCAATACTTTTATTTTACCTTTTATAATTAATATAAATAATATAACCTCGGAATATGGATTGAAGAGAACGTTGGTTGAAACAGAATTCTCAATTGTTTCACACCTGCAGTTTTTTCATTGTGATATTATGACCTGGAAATTTTGTAAAATTTTTCTGCAAAGGTCTAAACATAGTAAATGTTCTAAAGCTCTCTGTCCTGAATACTCATCATGCACCAATGGTCCTTTTTTCCTTTGTGCTAATCCAGTTTGGGTCAGCACAGTGAACAATCTGCTTTCTGCTTCGGGGTAAACCCTGTTCTATGAGATAAAATTCATAGTTGACACTGGTCTAGGGACCAAGAACATATGACTAGATAGGTCATGGGCACCAGGGAAGAAGTCACTACAATTATTCTGACAATTAACCCAACAGCATTACAAATAATTCCTAATGACTATCATTGTACTCATAGATGAGTGCATCTTTCAGTCCCCATCAGAGGATCCTGCTCTTACAGTTAATGGCAATTAGTAAAGAGGACCAAACCTGGTCAATATGAAGAGAATATGAGACTAGCACACTCATCCTTCCAGGACGCCCATATCACAGTCTTCCTTGCAAGGCTGACATCTTTGTGGCAGGGGAAAAGGAAAGACTGTGAGAGACAGCGATTACTGGGCAACAGTGTTTTACCACACAACCGGGAGATGCACGTATGAACTCACAGCAACTGGCACAGCATGCACATGACCCCTACAAGCTCAAGCCAGGCCAAATTCAGCATGTGGATCTGAGGGCATGAAGCCCCACCCCTACCTATTCACATTTGATAGCTGTCAGGAAAGAGAAAGTCATTGTTTTTTAAGGGTGTGACACCTGCTATGTTAGGTACTGTCCAGGGAAGGCCCCAAACCCAGGATGAACACAAATTGAATTTAATGGTTTTAAAACAACAAGAAAAAATAATGTGGTGTTGGAAGAATAGGGAAGTGTGGATTAATCTGGAAGAATTTGGGAATGGATATTGAATATTTACAAAAAGTATTGATTGGAATGATCAAAGAATTAGTAAAGTATATCATTTAAAAATACTCATTTCACAAACCACTCAAGGAATTTTGGAATAAGGAATATAAATCAGTACAACCAGTAATCCTACTTTGCACTTCAATCATCAGCAATAACTTAAGTCCCTTCCCATCCTACTTGGGGAATTACCCTTGGAATGCTGAAAGGTTCCTGTGAACTTGACTCATCCTGTAGCCTTTGGGGCTAATTGGCAGTGATGGTTCAGAAGTTTACACCTCAAAATAACAAGTAGCTTTTTGAATGGCATCTAAGGTAAGAACAACAGGCAAGCAACAGTATTTGCTGAATGGCACATGAAAGGTTCAAATATTAGTGTTGTGAAGAGAGAATTCTGTATACTAGAAGTTCACTTACATTGAACTTACTCCTCAGACTCTGAGGAAATGATTCAATTGGAATAATGTTCATTCCTCAAACTGGGGCAGTCAGTTTGAATGCCTGGAATCCACATACAGCTGAATAGAAGTATCTGTCTAACCTCAGTTACTGCTGACCTGGTTCCTGTTAACAGTAGTCAGCAACACAATCAAGAAAGACGCTACTTCAAATAATGAGGACCAATATAAAAATTACTCTCTGACCTCACACTTGCATTCTGGCACACATTCAAAGGGATACACATGGATACAAACACACACACACACACACACAAAGGGAGAGAGAGAGAGAGAGAGAGAGAGAGAGAGAGAGAGAGAGAGAGAGAGAGAAAGGACTGACTTGCAAGGAATGGTGCAGAAATGTCAAGTTTTCTAGCAAAGCTTGTTGGGGTATGCGTACAAATAAGAGAACATGGGTGTGTCTAGAATCACTGAAAACCATCATTAGGTCATGGGTCAAACATAATTACCAAAAATGGAGACACTTTAAATGGAGTGATAAGAAATGTGCTCATACTGACAAAAAATACAAAAGAAGCCAGCATGGTACTGGAAAGTCAAGGTTTTGAGAAAGTTTGTTATTAATTGTGACAAGCATTATACCACATTGTCTTAGTTTATTTTCTATTGCTCTGATAAACATCATGGTAAAAATAAGTAACTTAGGAATAAAAGGGGGAAATTTTATATTTGGGTATATGTGCTGACCAAGTCAGTTATTGCTGGAAGTCAGGGAAGGAACAGAGTCCCGAACCATGAGGGAAAGTTGCTTTGCTGGCTTGTTTTTCATGGCTTGTTCAACTTGCTTGCTTTCTAACCTAAGACCTCTTAACTAGAGGTGACATAGCCCATAGTAGCTTGGGCCCTCTCATATCAACAATTAATAAAGAATATGTCCCACACAAATGCTAACAGGGCAATATAACGCAGGCAATCCCTCCATCAACATTCTCTCTCTCTCTCTCTCTCTCTATATATATATATATATATATTCCTGTCAATTGGATAAAATTAACCAACACAAGTGACTAAGTGATTCTGTCAATTTGACACAAAACATCACTTTTAAACTATAGTATTTCCTTTCTTACTTATCCTCAAAAGCTCATGTTAATATTAATATGACAACCTAAATCATAGCCCAAGTTTAAAAGTCTTACAATCTTAAAAGATCCAACAACTTGAAAGTTCAAATTTTCTTCAACAATCCAAAATATTTTAACTGTGAACTCCTGTATAATAAAATCCATCCTACATGCTTTCTTATTCTAACAAGGAATTAACTGGAGAAAATTAATTAACAATATTAGTACAAAACCAAACTCCATTAGTGTAAATATCTCAGAGTTCAACATCTGGGACTATACATGAGTACCTAAGTTCCAAAAGGTGTAGATAGCTTCACTTCTCCAGCTCTACTATCCATGGGAGGGATACATTGTTTAATAGGCTCCACTTCACATCACATGGTCCTAGCATCTGGCATGTTGAATATATCATTGCAGAATGAGAGGACCATGGGCAGTTGCAAATATGTCAGAGACATTGAATGGCTATTAATTGACCAGCATGTAGCAGTATTATCAGCAATAATGAGGCCAGGTGAGTAAATGTACAAATACACTGATTATAACAATGTCTCAGCATACCTAATATGCTAGCATTGCCACTGAAACCAAGGCTTGAGCCTCAATGTTGACCTTTTCTGGCCTCTAAAGGTACCAAAGCTTCACCTTCTTTCTGTGTCTTCTGCAACACAGTTTCTCTATGTCACCAAAACTTGTATTATCTATGAAAATTTTATAAATTACCAAGTTGCTCTGCCTGCTTAGACACAGACTTGGATGCTTCTGGATCATGACTAGTATGTGCTGACCTTGGGAAATATTTCTCAGAAGACTTCAAATCAATGATGGTGGCCCTTTATCAGTCATATCTGTTTCTTCAGCCACAGCTAGCCAGCATCCATTGTCCCAATAAAATAAACATTTCACTCATTCACATTCTCAATCCCGAATGTTAAATAAATGGCCCTGATAGAACCTTTACTTCCCTCTGAAAGTTCAAAGCAAGGCCTCCATCATCTAAATTTATTACCATATTCATATCTTTCATGATACCATAGAAGAGTACATTAAGCTTTAAGAATTCAGAGGCATTCCCAGAGCTTCCAAATTTTTCCAAAATCCTCATCAAAACTAAATGATCAGGTCTGTCAAAGCAACAGCCTAGTCTTTGGTACCCATTTCTGTCTTATTTTGCTTTATATGGTAGTGATAAACACCATGACCCAAAGCAGCTTGGGGAGGAAGGGTTTATTTGACTTTCACATCCAATAGCTGAGCTAAGTATGGCAGGGTCTCAAGTAGGAACAGCGGCAGGAGCCATAGATGGAAGCTGCTTATTGGTTTGTTTCTTGTGTCTTGCAGAGCTTGGTTTTTCATACAAGCCCAAACCACCTGCTCAGGAATGGACCACACGGAGAGGGCTTAGCCCTCCGATAGCAATCATTAATCAGGAAAATACCCCAAGCACCCAAGGATATGCTAACAATACTATCTGATAGAGATTGTTTCTCGGTTGAGGCTCCCTCTTCAGAAATATGTCTATATTTGTGTCAAGTTGCCAAAAAAGTCAGCAACTCATACCCTAAATGTATAAATATCAAAAAATAAATTCTTACATACAATTAATGGAATAATTGGAAAAATTTTTTTGAATTATCAGAGGTACACCTTATAAATTAAAAACTTGCTATCACTCCAAATTTGATAAATATCTTACTTGTCTCACAAGTTTTAGATAAAGTTTTATTTTTGCTGGTAGCATTCTTAGTGATAAACTCTGTATTTTATGGCACTTATGGTTTTGACATTCTCTAAAAATAGTATGACTCAAACAGAAAAGAAAATTTCCAAAATTAAGGAAAAAAATTGAAAATAGCATTATTTACAACTCTACAGCTTTTATCTCAGCATATTAGTTCTATAAAACATTTTAAGTGCTCCATTGTTCACACACAAAAAGGTTCTTTTTTTTTTATAATTGCCTAATCAAGTAAACCCTAATTATAGTATGCTGTAAGTACCTTTGGTAACGTTTGATAATTCTAACTTAGAATTTATGATTTGGTAGTAGTAATTAAATGTAGAAAACAAAACATCACACATGCTTCTTACAAAAAAGTGTAACAAAAGATGTTTTCTTGCAAATTATCCTATTATAAAATAGCATAATTAAATTTAAAGTTTTTAGTATAAAAACAACTAGGTATGTTTAAGTACACGTGTTTGAAAAATTGTTAAGATACTGAAGTTAAGTTTTTCAGAAAGGAAAAAATCTTTATGAAATGTATTTTTAGATTTAACAGACATAGAAATTGTGCAGGTAAACATTGTTTTTCTCTGGGATCTGAGAAATAAAATGTCCCATTTCATACATGTGATCATATCTAGGAAAAAAATGATCTCAAGTGTCAGAGAAGAAAGGAAATAGACTAATTAGAGTTACTGAGCACTTACTCTGTGGTAAGAAATCTTAGGGTATTTACTCATCTAAATGCTGAAATCATATAAATAATTATGCTCTCCAGTTTTCAGACTTATACAACTTAAAAATTAGATTGATGGTCCTTCAACCTGACTTTTTGAGAAACTGTTTGATCTTTATCATTCTATCTATTATGTATATATCTATTGACCTACCTACTACTAACCATCCATCTACTATCTGTCTCTCTTCCTGTCTGTTTGTCTATCTATCATCTATCTGTGACTGTTAATACCCATTGCCAACCTACTGGATTTAAAATCACAATGAAAACATTTCTACACATGTCTATAAGAATTTTTCAAAAATATTTAAGTGAAGAGAGAAGACTATTTTAGATAATGAGAAATGTATCACAGGGGCTATATGCTGGATTGAATAAGAGAAGACATTCTTCTGAGCACTGGTGTTTATCTCTCTCTGCCTTCTGAGAGTAGACACAATAATAACAACGGCCTTTCACTCTTGCTACCATGCTTTCCCACATTAGGGACTCAAAGTGTGACCCGAAATATCTTTCTTCCCTTCCTTCCCTATTCATTTCTTTCCTTATGTTGTTTGCCAAGTATTTTATCAGAGCAATGAAAAGAGTAACTGATATACTTTTTCCTATCACCTATCTATACATCTATTTCTATCTCTCTCTCTATGATCTATCTATTTATCTGTCTACTATATGCCTACCTATTTATCATCTATCTATCTACCTACCTACCTACCTATTTATCTCTATATACCTATTTATCTATCATTTAACTGCCATCAGTCAGTTTCTACAATATATCCATTCTGCTTACCTACCAATACATAACATCTTTTCATTTTGTTTTACGCTTTCCTCGGCTACATGTTACATTCATTGTTCAGTTGTATATGAGTGTTTAGATTGTGATTACACACAAGGCAACCTTTAATAATCTTCATATGTTTTTGCAGCAATATCTCTAGACTTAGAATAATTAACAGTGAAAGAGCAAGTGCTCTCTATGTTCAAATAATTGTTCATAGCAATAGTTTCAAATTGTGACATGGGAAATATTAATATCTATCCTTAAATGAAGGATATTCAAGACTAGATGACTGTTGAGACACATCTGTCCATCATTCTCAAGAATGATGAAATTATTGAGCCTTATCATGATATTAGTATATGCTGTGTATATAGCATTGCTTCCTAATTCTCATTTAAATGGAATGAAAAAGAACAAAACCTCAAGAGCAAATTTTCCTTTTACCTCAGCTACACTTTCAGTGACTCATAAGAGTCCAGAGACTTTAAAATTGGTGCTAAGATCAGTCTAGTCAGACATGATCTGGACACTTAAGTTACAAGTCCAGACTGATGTGATGACACATGTCTATAATCTAACTTCTTGAAAATCTAAATCATTAGAAAGGAGAATCTAAAATGAGACTCTCTGAATTACGGACACATTTTTAAGAAAGTTAAACAAAAGAAATCACATAATAAGACATAACAGATTACCATTACAGTCAGTTTTGTTGTTGCTTTTATTTTACAAATCTTACTTTAATCAGAGATTGACCTGATTATAAGTGATACAAGATCATTTGAATAGCAAATCAAATAAAATCAGACATTAAAGCTTCATCTTCAGACATGACAGTCTGTAATGGCGCACTGTAACCTCTCTGATATAAAATCATATCCAGTCAGGTAGGGTTGTGCATGCCTTTAGTCCCAGCACTTGGGAGGCAGAAGTAGGAGGACCTTTGTGAGCTTGAGGCCAGCCTGGGCTACAGAGCAAGTTCTAGGACAGCCAGGGCCACACAGAAAAAACCCTATTTTAAAAAACAAATACAACAATAACAAAACCACATCCATACATATGTGACCACCATCCCCTTCTGTACTGTTTCCTTAACTGTGAGCTGTTTGAAATCAGTTTGAGCACCTTGTATTATATTTTTCAGGTTCTGAGAAGCTGTAGGGATTTCAACAGGAACTGGGAGACCAGCTCTACTTTGGCTTCGATAGTTCACCAGTGTTGGAGAATAAGGTTAAGGATGGGATTGGGGCATAGTCTAAGGTAGAAAGTTTGCCTTCCAAAGGTTTAATTGAGTGTCAGTGATCTGATATTGAAAGATATCAAGGTAGTTGTGTACAGCTCCTTGGTAGTTCTCACAAGAGGGTTAATTAAAAAAAGGCAGGTCAGATTTCTCTTTTTTATTCTTAATTCCTATGTGACAATGTCACTCCTCCTCTCTGTTACACTCCCACCAAGATGTGCCATAGCAAGTATTTAACCCTCAGCAGAGGCTGTAACAGTAATGCTAGTCTTATTTGATCTTCTGATAGCAGAAATGTATAAACCTCTTCTCTTTGTAAGTAGTTTGACTCTTATTTCACAACAGCTGGCTGGTGTAGACCTTTGCCATCTCTGTGCCACTCAGATTCCTTAGCTAAAAACAAGAAGCGATGAAGGTGCTATGAAGTCACCATGCAACCCAATTCAACTAAGTTTTAGTTACATAAAGCAGGTAGACATGGCTCTGGCTCACACAGTATACTTGCTTTACTATTGATAGGGAGAGCTAGGATATGTAAACAAACAAATAGAAGAAAGAATCCTTGAGCTAGGATACTCAAGTTACCTCCAGTTTCTTATTAACCTTTTGTAAAAGCCTATGTGAGTCAAGGTAAAGCAACAGACCTGGAAACAGGGGTGAGAAATTAAAAAGTCCACTGCATCTCCCAGGCTCCAACAAAGACTCTACAACTTTCATTAAGATGTAAAACTCAGCCTTGTACTCTTAAATGGGTAATAAAGGTTATGATTCTCTACAGTCTAATCAAATTGCTAGCTAAGTTCCACCTCTGTCTTACTCTCCATGTATCTTTCATGTCTGTCATAATATTATTCAAAACCAAGCATTTAATTGTCTGCCAGCCCCTGAATATTCCTTTCTTTCATAACTAGCAAATCTCAACCCTTTAAATCCTCAAGTCAGGTAATGCAGATGCAATTTCAGATAAGATTACCTACACATTATTAATTTAAAATGAGCCTCCCATGTGCCTGTGGCAATCCACATGCCATATTAACAATATTACTAAAACACTCCTCCAAATTGCCATAGGTCATTCTGAGTGGCTCAGATGCATATGTCTCTGTTTTAGAACAAAGTAATAATAGCAATGCTATGAAAAACTTGATAAGCAAATCCTCTGAAAATTGTATCAGAAAATGTGTACAAATAATAAAATTTGCTCTTTTGTGGACAAATACTAAACTGCCAGTACATGTCCATTTATCTTTGCACAACACACACAGATTAAGTGCAAACATACTTAGGTTTAATGACTTTTTAATTTTTTTTCTGTCTTTAAACATTCCTATATTGTTTGGTAAATTATCATATATTAATCATTCACCCAAAAACACATTTAATTTCTATCAGGATATTAAAAGTTAAAAGAACAATTTATTAAATGACAGCCTTTCAACCATAGAAATAGTCTTGAAAACTAGATAAATTTCAAGAGATGATACACTGGCCCACTGTTACCTCTGTGTGAGCTTTCAGCTCCAGTGGAGGATGTAGCCATGCTATGGCAAATTGTGTTAAGGAGGCTCCATTAGAGGATTCCCAAGGTAAATAGACACAATACTTCAGGTCTCCATGAGCAAATTGGGCATGAAATGGTATAAAGGCCAGTCATGATTCCTCCCCACTGACTGGCCCTATTATCTGTTTCAAAAAACAAACAGAGGAAGACACCAAATCAGCTACATGGTAGGCTTTACAAAGATCTCCAATATCAAAGCAGTATTATACCAAACTGTAAAAGTGTGTCTTCCAGATAGCTTATTAAGTAAACAAATGAAAACTTAATTTGCTATTCTAAATTCAAGTCCTGTACACACTGTATGTATTTAGCACTCATTTGGGATGAGGACTATAAATAGGATAGTAATTTTCAGAAGGGGAAAGGTATTGAAGAATTTTGCCACTGTAATATTATCTATTTATCATGGCTGTTGTTTTTTTGTCATGCTTGATTGTAATCACTTTTTGAAAAAAAAAATATTTTCATGTAAGTTCTGTCCTTGGGGTTTTTGTTGTTGTTGTTGTTTTGTTTTGTGAGACAGGGTTTTTCTGTATAGTTTTATTGCCTGTCCTGGATCTCAGGCTGTAGACCAAGCTGGCCTCGAACTCACAGAGATCCACCACCTGGCTCTGCATCGCAAGTGCTGGGATTAAAGGCCTGTGCCACCACTGCCCCCAGCCTTTTTTTTTTTTTTTTTTTTTTGGTCCTTTGGGTATTTTGAAGGTAAGAATTCCATCTTAATTGTCTATCATTTCTTTGAAAGCTGTGGTTGTCAGAACAATGGGCTCTTTCTTCTCTCTTTCCATCAGTTGTATTTTAAACAATTTGCATGCCCCACTACATGCCACTGACAACTCCTTAGTTGCCTTCTCTCATGAGACTTGAAGATGACCAGAAGTGCCAGCCCAGGATGAGTTCTCAGGATTCACAAGATGCAGGTATAATCACTCCATCTCAAACACTCATTTTCAACACTGTATCTGCTTTAGTGGATCACATCAGTGCTCAGAACACATTTATGTAAATTGGTTAAAAAACCCATTGCTACATGATGTTTTAGAAAGAGGAATATTACTTTTTCATAGAAGACATCATGAACCACATTTCACACTCAACATTGTAAAAGTGAACAGAAATTTCAGTCTCTGCATTTTCTACTTTCTATGTCTTCAATTGAGAAAGAGCGACCTTTATGCACAGGAAGAAAGCATGTTCTGATGAGGTATTTACTCATAATTTTTTAGTTTATCTATCTGTCTGTCTGTCTATCTATCTACCTACCTACCTATCTACCTATCATTTACCTTTCTGTCTCTCTCTCTCTCTGTATGTGTGTCTGAGTGTATGCATGTATGTATGTATGTTGTATATATGTATGTATAGATTTATTCCATCATTAAAATTACTTTCTGATTTCTTGAATTTATCTTTCTGCTTCTTAATGACACTAGGCCCAATTTGACAGCTTCTTGTTGGCTCTGATATGATATACAACCACCCTTCTATGAGGGAGTACTGGTAATGGGCAAGTATAGTGTCACCACTGACCCTCAACAGTGTTGCTGGAAAACCAAGGCCTCTGTAACACTCCGACAGGTGGAGGGCCAAGGCTTAAGCATAGGACAATCAAACTGGAATATCAGGTCCACAGCAATTGTACTCAGCTACTTGGGAACCAGACTGGCTACCTGTTGCCCTTGAACGACACCTGGTGGGCGTGTTCCTCTGGGCTGACTCCATGTGCACACATCATGGTCCTTAATAAGACCCAGGGGTTTTGTATATTAGTCAGACTCGTGCCCGGACTGATATATCACACTGAGGAAGATTTGCCTGACGTAATTGAGCCTATTAGCCCCAGCCACTATAAGAGAGAACCCGTTACAGCCCTCACTCTGTCTGTGCTAACGGGGGCTAGCTTAGCGGGACTGGGGACTGGGGCTGCGTCCCAATCACTGAATGGCAGCATTACTCCAGCCTCTGCCTTCCCATCAATGAGGACACAGAGAAACTAGAATACTCCATCTCACACCTCCAGGACTCCTTATCCTCCCTGGCAGAGGTGGTCATGCAAAACAGGAGAGGGCCAGATCTTATTTTCCTGAAGGGTAAAGGGTTATGTGCCGCCCTAGGTGAGGAATGTTGTTCCAAACCAGGCCAGGTATCTCTTTGGCTCCTGCTTGTGGATCACATGTGAGCTGTCTGCCACTGCTCCAGTGCCATGCCTGCCTGCCTGCTACCATGCTCCATGCCACGATGGTCACAGGCTCGCCTTCTGATCAGATGCTTTCTTATATAAGTTGCCTTGGTCATGGTGTCTCATAGCAATGGACCAGTGACTAAGACATGCTTTGTCCATCTAAATATATGCCATCACTGAGCCACACCCCCAGACCAACTGTATATTTAATTCATCAAATTTTGAAACCTGAATCTTTTTTTTTTTTTTTTTTTTTGAGCTGAGGATCAAACCCAGGGCCTTGCTCTTGCTAGGCAAGCGCTCTACCACTGAGCTAAATCCCCAACCCTTAAAACCTGAATCTTAAGATGATAATATTTGGGCTGAAGAGATGGCTTAGTGGTTAAGAGCACCAATTGCTCTTCCAGAGTCCAGAGGTTCTGAGTTCAATTCCCAGCAACCACATGGTGGTTCACAACCACTTGTAATGAGACCTTGTGGCCTGCAGGAACACAGGCAGAATACTGTATACATAATAAATAAATTTAAAAAATGATAAAATTTATCTAAAAGACAATTGAGACTCTGTTTTCTTTTTGTTTTCCTTTGTTTTTTTTTTTTTTGAGACAGGGTTTCTCTGTGTAGCCCTGGCTGTCCTGTAGACTAGGCTGGCCTTGAACTCACAGAGATCTATTTGCCTGTCTCTGCCTCCCAAATGCTGGGATTAAAAGTGTGTGCCACCACTGCCTGGCAAGAGGTCTGTATTTTCTAAAATGTTATAATCCTCACATAATAAAAAAATACAGAACAACAACAAAAAAGAACACTTCATAATTTAATACATTTTATATTATAATAATGAGAATCTGTGCTATCAGAATGTGCTATAACTATGTTATTTTCAATTCTCACCAATGCCATGAAATTAAAAAATTAATAGTACTTAAAAGTTGAAAACTTGAAAGCACATGACATATCTTAAACTTTAACAAAGGCATTAATCTAGACACCTAATTTGAAGTTAATATAATTTATTTTTCAATATATTTAGCATTATCACATCAATACATACAATTTTTGAAAAATACCAAATGTTTATATCTACTTGAATGAGAAGTAGATCATCTACCTACATTCATTGCAAACAATTAAGTTGGTAGTGATCATTTTTAACTGACTGTCTTTTGATAATTTAGAATCAACTGGAGTTACTATAAATATATTGTTAATGCACAAGCACACATTTGAATCCGTAGACAATTAGGAAATACATAAAAAATTCTCAAATTTTATTTAATAGGGCTTATTGAACATAAGGGGGTATATCTTCTTCTTCATAATCTCATAAAATTACCTCAAGAATAAAATATGAGAAATGTTAAAGGAAGAAAGCAAGAGAAACTGCAGGGGCCAGACCAATAAAGCATTTTCAAAGCTAAACAGCAAATAGGTCTGAAGGGAAAATGAGGGTAGCTAAGTGCTGAGAGTTCTGTTAGCACCACATGAAGCTGTACTTTCTGCAGCCCCATGGGCACTGAGAGCTAAGGGAAGTTCTACAAATACTAGGTAGACAGAGGATCATGTGTCCCATGCATTCTATCTAGGATTCTTTAAGAAGTATGCATTTATTGTGTGCCTATTCTTATAGAAGAGACCAAATCCATCTCATTTTTAATCTCATTACTGACTTATTTCAAAGGCCAAGTAGAGACATTACGTAGAATTACACGCACTGAACTTGTCCACTTTGTCCTGATTAGAGCTTTGTCACCCAGGGATGCTCTGTATGAACTCATCTCATCACATGGCTCATTGTGACAGTCGGCCTCATTATGCTGATACCATGTGATTACTCGTTTATGGGATCAACCTACTTTTTAGTGCTTTTTGCTAAAATTAAATAAACAAAAAGACTAAGAATCGGTAGACAAATGACAGTGAGGTCACCACATCTCATGAACAGCACAGACCTCTGAGGCAAAATGAATATGGCTCAGAAAAGCAGAACATGTTGTTTTTTTTTTTAAATTTATTATATTTGTGTTTTAATTTTACACATCAGCCATGGGTTCCCCTGTCATCCCCCCTCCCGTGCCCTTCACACATTCACCCCAACCCCCTCCCCTCCACTCCCATCTCCTCCAGGTGCATGACTCCACTAGGGATTCATTTAAACCTGATGGATTCAGTACAGGCAGCTCCAGTCCCCTCCTTGCAGGCCCCCAGCTGGATCAGGCCCTCTGGATAAGTGAGACAATTGAATAGCTTGAACTGTTTGGGAGGCACTCAGGCAGTGGGACCCAGACCTGTCCTTAGTGCATGAGCTGGCTGTTTGGAACCTTGGGCTTACACAGGGACACTTTGCTCAGAACATGGGTTTTAAAAATATTAAAGCTACTTGTCATGTCAAAAAGATTGAAAGAGTATCACCTTTATGAAAATAGACAGCCGTTATTAAAAAGTAAAGGTGGGAAAATGACAAGAAATGGCTCTTATATTATGACAAAATGAAAATAGTCAAAAGTGAAATTAAAAGATAAGCCAAACTTGACAAGAATTGAAAATTTTGAAAATAAGTAATAAAAAGAGAAGACACAGGGTAGAGAAGAGATGATAAAAAGAGCTCAGACATGATCAAGGGGCTCTAGAAAGATACGAGAAGATGCATACAACTGATAAATATCAGAATGTAGTTTTGAAACAGAAACAGCCATTGCCTTGTTTTCCATGCCTAAGCCTTTTACAGTGAATACTCAGAGTATATGTATGCACACACATCTCCAACCCAGGTCAGACACCAAATATATACATGCATACATACAATATGCATACATGTATGTGTGCACATGCCCACAGCTTTTTAAAATATTTTATTTACATATTGAGAGTGTGTATATGTGTGTATGTGTGAGCATGTGTCATCAGTGCTCTTGGAGGCCAGAAGGAAGGAGCACCAGATCACCTGGAGTAGAGGTACATGATGTTGCAAATGTATTGCTCTGATTGGTTTATAAATAAAATGCTGATTGGCCCAGTAACCAGTCAGGAAGTATTGGTGGGATAAGCAGACAAGGAGAATTCTGGGAAGAGAAAGGCTGAGTCAGGAGTCACCAGCCACACACAAAGGAAGCAAGATGTGAAGGCAGAACTGAAAAAAAGGTACCAAGCCACATGGCTAAACATAGATATGAATTGTTGATTAATTCAATTGTAAGAGCTAGTCAGCAATAAGCTTGAGCTAATGGCCACACAGTTCATAATTAGTATAAACCTCTGTATGTTTACATGTTTCTGAATGCTGTGGGACTGGTGGATAAGAGAGATTTGTCCTGACTGAGGGTCAAGCAGGACCAGGAAAACTTCAGCTACATGTACAGGTAGGTGTGAGCTGCTGCAATCAGGTGCTGGGGATTGAATAGTGGTTGTATGGGAGTAGTACCAACTGTCAAGAACTGAGCATATCTTCAGGCCCAACACATACATCCAGAAGCAAGGCAAACATCATAATATTTGACTAACAAACATGAAAATTTCATGAAAAACTTACTTCCTAATCCAAATTAGTGTGCTCATTTTTGTCAAGTGGCTGTCTGAATATAACTCCTACTATTTTTGTATATGATAATCGTACAACAGAATAGCCATTTTTCACCATGTACAGACCAATTGAACATAAGACTCTGAATATCTTACTGTTTATTTTGCTTTTCTCTTGGAGGAATTTCCTATCTGTGATTGATAGGTATTTCTTCAGAGCTGATGCCTTACCTTGCTATCAAATTCTTATTCCTTTTGTCAGCACTTTTTTCTGCAGGCTCCATTAACAGCGACATGAAGGAATCATGCCAAGGCACGTAATAAATCATTTTAAATATAACTAATTGAAAGATGATGAAAACTTTTGAACAACTCAGAGATGTAGAATGATCACAATACAACAGAACCCAGGGAAGAACGTGCCATCCTAAAAATATTTTAAAAATAGTAGAAAAAGTGAAACTAGCATCTAGAGAAAATTTAATTTTCTTTCAACCTTTAATCAGTTTAATTGGGAATATAGTAACATAAGGCCATTCTGTGTCACTCAAGTCTAATATCTGTGCCTTCTAGAAAATAACTTTCAGAATGTTGGTGTAATGATCTACCAAAAGTGGAATTTTCTTGTAGATCACATATAAATATGAGAACAAAATGTTTAAGACTTTATGGAAAAATTAAGTTCACAGTGTGCCTGGGAGGCAGTGAGTCTGTTTGGAACACACTAGGTAAGACACAAGGAGCCTTCTCATGAAAAAGGAAGGAAGTTGCAAGTAAGAAACAGATAATTCCTGAGTTTAGTGGTATTTCTTTGAGTTTCTCTCCATTTAATTTGATGTTGGCTGTTGGCTTGCTGTAAATTGCCTTTATTATGTTTAGGTATGTTCCCTGTATTCCTGATCGCTCCAAGACCTTTATCATGAAGGTGTGTTGGATTTTGTCAAATGCCTTTTCTGTGTCTAGTGAGATGATCATGTGGTTTTTTTCTTTGAGTTTGTTTATATTGTGTTTTACATTGACGGACGTTCACATGTTGAACCACCCTTGCATCCGTGGGATGAAACCTACTTGATCATGGTGGATAATTGTTTTTGATGTATTCTTGGAGTCTGTTTGCCAGTATTTTATTGAGTATTTTTACATCAATGTTCATGAGGGAGATTGGTCTGTAGTTCTCTTTCTTTGTTGCATTTTTGTTTGGTTTAGGAATCAGGGTAATTGTAGCCTCATAGAATGAGTTTGGTAATATTCCTTCTGCTTATATTGTGTGGAACAATTTAAAGAGTATTGGTATTATTCTCTCATCTAATAACTGATGGAAGTGGATGCAGAGATCCTCGGCCAGGCCCCAGGTGGAGGTCCAGGTGTCCAATTGTCGAGAAAGAGGAGGGACTGTAAGAGTGTGAATTGTTGAGACCAAGATTGGAAAAGCACAGGGACAAATAGCCAAACTAATGGAAGCACATGAATTATGAACCAAAAGCTGTGGAGCCCCCAGCTGGACCAAGCCCTCCAGATAAGTGAGACAATTGAATAGCTTGAACTATTTGGGAGGCACCCAGGCAGTGGGCCCTGGACCTGTCCTTAGTGCATGAGCTGGCTGTTTGGAAACTTGGGCTTACACAGAGACACTTTGCTCAAACTGGAAGGAGGGGACTGGAGCTGCCTGTACTGAATCCACCATGTTGAGCTGAATACCCATGGGAGACTTGGCCCTGGAGGAGATGGGAATGGAGGGGAGGTTCTGGGGGGAAGGTCAAGGCAAGGTTGGGAGGGGGGAGGACAGAGGAACCCATGGTTGATATGTAAAATTAAAACACAAATATAATAAAAAATTCAAAAAAAAAAGAAACATGTTTCCTTCAGCCTATCCAGAAGACAAATTACTAGAATTATTTCATCATCATCTGTGGTCTGCTAATTCAGAGGAACAGTAGATGAAGTCAAGAATGGGAAAATTTAAGAAGTCAAACCTCTATAAAATTCTGTGATGCTGGGTTTGTAGAGTGAACTGTAGACTGAGTCACTTGAGAGGCCTAGAGACATCTGCTCTCACCTGCTAGAGTCCTGAAATATAATAGTATTTAGAGATGACCCTTCTGGGGCTTGCCCCAGTACTACATAACCTGGGGAATGATACCAAGGCAATTTAAGATGTCCTGTTTTGTTTTTGTTTTTTTTTTTTTAAACAAATAATGCACTAGGCTAGAGATATCATTAATTGGATTAGTCTCAGGAAGGTTGTGTGATTCTACTAAAGTTCTGGAAAACATTAGTATTGCTACCTGGCTGAACTCTAAATAGATGCTACATAAGAAAATATAAAGTGAATTTTGAGTATTGATTTAACCTGAAGTGTTGACATGTTTGTGATAGAAAAGAAAAAGAGAGGGGTTATATCAAATATGGAGGCTCTGTTAAGTAAGATGAAAAGCAATATATAAAATGTATATGCTGAGAAATACTAGTTTGCATTATTATTATTGTTTGTATTATGAGGTTAAAGACAAATAAAATCACCTGAAGAAAATCAAACTCTTACCCTAAGAGCAGGAAATGAGTTTCAGAGAAGTGATGAGAACATTGCCTGCTGTGGTTAACTGCAAGTCTATTGCAAAGTTTGCTTGTAAAATTCCCCATGTATTATATACTGCTAAAAATGGAAATTCAATAAAAACACATCATTAGCTCATTTACTACCTGGAAAGTGCCTTGTTCCCTGTCTTTATTTTAAAGTTCTTGTGTACAGTGACAGCTTGCTATAGAGCACTTGTTCACTGGAGCATAGGCAGGGACTCACTGAAGAGCGCATTTTAGAAAACTTTCCTTTTTTGCAGCAGCAGAAAGAACAATTTTGAGATATTTTAAATTTGCTTTTTGAGATATTTTTAAACTCACTTCTCGACTATTTCAATAATTTTAACACTTTATGATGAAGAAATAAAGTGCCCTGAAAAACGGTAAGGTACCAATGGAGAAAAAAAGAACAAAACAAAACTAAAAAACCCTGCCTCTGAAGCAGCAGGAGAATGGAGAATAGCGAATGGAAGATCACACCCGTTGTCTACAGTGTGCAGAAGAGGGTTGGTTACATCAATCTCACCAAACAAATTAGAGAAGAAATAACTAATCCTGAGCCTCATTTCCCCTTGCTTTTGTTTCTATTTTGCAATGATTGTTATTAATCCACAAATTCAATGCAGAACTGTTTTTATCTGCCTTATAAATATCCCTGCTCTGTATCCCTTTAGTGGTAGATTTGCTGCCTCAGTTTTTGTTGTTATCATGTTCAAAACCAAGATCATTCTAGGAGCATCAGTAGCCCATCACCAAGCTCTCCATGGGTGAAAATATCTTTGAGAGATAACTTGACTCAGTTGACAAACCCTGCTGGGATTTCCTGACCCTAGAAGCACAAGAGTGTAGGAAATAGAAGTTATGAATAGTTGATATTGACAGCACTATGTGCTTTGGCATTAGAGGGACAATGGACATCGAGAAATAAAACATCTTAATATGTAAATGACACCACATATGTAACATCAGTGAAAGGTTGAGTTCTACTTACTGCACACATCATGAGTAAGTTCTGTTTGGAATTCCTGGTTCAGGGGCAACAAAATTAAGATTCACTAATTCACCAAATACACTGGAGGGCAATTATGGATCATGCTTGTCCCAAACCTGTTGAGTTAGAGACAAAGAGAAGGAAGGAGGGAGGGATGGAGAATCAGACAAGAGACAGAGACAGACACAGGCAGACACACAGGAGAGAAGAGAGAAACAGAGATAGAGAGACACAGGGGCATAGAGAGGATCATATCTGGTCCCAATTACTCCTCCAGGCTGTCAAGTAAACAAAGATGAGTTTTTCTTTGTGAGGACATTAGAAAGTGACTATCAAACCAGTGACAGTTTTTGGGAGTCATATACAAAACAAAAGCAGACTCTTTGCTTTTAAAGTTTGTATCTTTTTGTTGACTAGAGGATTAATAAATATGTTTCTTTAAAAAAATAATCACCATTGTTCTTGATTATCTGGCACAGTGTTTCAGACTGTTGCTTAGTGACAAGCAAAGAGGAGGCATTCTTCTCTACCTAGGCTGTGCTACAGGAGCCATCTCAGAAGAAGTGGGGAGAGCAGTCACTAGTTTAGGCATGATTATTTTCAGCTACTGAGCATATTTGAAATTACAGGAGAAAATGAGTTTTGAAAGCCTATGTATTCAAGCATAATTTGTAATTCCATTAATAACTACATGTTGTCTTTGAGGAATCAAAAGGGGCTGAACACACAGAACTTTGAGCCTTCAGGTTTGATTTATATTTCTTATTTCTGGACATGCTGGGTGTCTGCACTGCTTGATTAAATGTTTCATGCCGGGCATCTTGAGCTTCACTGAGCTCGATATTTCAATCAGTAGAAGGTTTTCTTGTGTAGTCATTGTTCTGACATGGGGTAGGAGTAGGATGGTGTTCACCCTGCTAATGGTTGTGAGAAGAGCTTGCATGGGTAACTTCAGGTATTGTGTTTGTCTTGCCCCCCCCCCCATATATTCTATTGTTTATTTTCCTGGAGAATCTTCATGGATTTCTAAGATTGCTGTTGATATTCCCCAGCAAGAGAGAACATATGTTCAGGCTTTTGCTTTTATCAAGTTGCTTCAGCCATCTGAAGGTGAGCCATGGCTTTCTTAAGCACCACAATTCACAGACTGAGGGTAAGGGCTATCCATTCTCCAATAAGGAAGAAACTCCAATAAACAATGCTTGTTAGGTTACCCAATACCTTACTAAGGCTAATAATATAAACCATGACTCTAGATGTGCTAACACTCCTTGGAATGATTTCTTTACCTTTTAGTACACAGAAATTAACAAAAAAATTCAAAAGAAAGTCATGTTCCAAATTATATACTGTGCTCTTATTCAAAATATGGAGGGTAATACTTCATCTAAGATAATCAAACTTTTAATAAAAAAACAATATCTTAAAGAACAGAAAAAATGAAATATGTTAATTTAACTTGTCACTCCTAAAAAGTAAAATTTTTCAATAAGAGTTAAATTTTAATCTAAAAATTCACAATATTTATAAAATTTATTTGTATATCTATATAATTGACACATTGAAGTACATGTCCATGAAGTATCCACCTGTTACTTTAATACACATGTTATATAAACATATTATACAAATATGTCTCAAATGTCTACCATTTCTTTATGGTGGAAATACTCAATATCCTTCTGTGGTTTTGCATTGCTCCACATATTATTGTTTTCTATGGTCACCCTGCTATGAAACAGCACACCAGGACACCTTGCTCCTTATTGTAATTAGGCACACTCATTAAGAGACCTCTCCACTCTGGGTCCCCCACATTGCTCCTCCTTGTCTCTGATCACAAGCATTCTACCCTGTACACATCTACTACCATATTAATTACAGCCCCTTTCTCAGTAGATGGGAAAACGAAACAAACTGACTACCTGTCTGCTGATGAAGGAATACAGAAATGACAGTACATGTAGGCAGCAAAATTATATTCTGCCATAAAAAATAATGAAATTCTTTTGTTTGTGCCAGTAAGAATGGGAAGATTTTGGGGTGAAATAAACCAGCCACAAAAACAGGTACCACATGATCTCATTTATGTGGAATCAAAAAGTTATTCTTATACTGGAGTCTCTCTGATATGTTATTTGTGGCAACATAAATTGGTAGAGTCATTTTGACAGAGTATGAAAGCACCAAAATAATAAAACTTCCAAATGCTGTGACACACCCACTGAAGGATGTAGGTTCCAAGCAAATTAAATCAGCATGCTGAAGATGCATAAGAAGCTTAACAGTTTGACAGGTCAGTTTCAGTTACGTTATGCTGAAAAGCAGATCCAATTTAAACAATACCTCAACTCACAATTACAAAGTATGAGATATTCAAACTCATTTAAATGAATTTTAACAAGTATATCTAAATTGAGAAAACTAGCCAAATTTCCATCTACCCAATTTGCAATGAAAGGTAATTAAAAGTCAGCCCATGAATTAGAAAGAAAATTTCTTTCTAATATGTAATGCTGCTTATTAATGATATGTTTGAAGCTATATTAAGTAGGCAATATTAAATAGCTATGCATATTTATATCATAATTCTTTAATAATTATATTAAAAATGTTTGGAACATTTAGCCACCCATAGATCTCAGATTCACCAAATCAGTCAGTGTATGTAAGTCTCTGATTTTTCTCTTTACACGGTACACACTTCTTAATGTCTTTCTTAGGCATCTAGTTCAGAAAAGGTCTGAGCAGATATAGTTTCTCAGTTTGTGTTTATATAGGAATGGCTGTGTTAATCCTTTGCTTCTATAGGAATTCTTGTCAGAGGACAGTGTTTTCTCTTGATAAGGATTTTCTTTTTTCTTTTTCTCCTTTTTCTTTTGGTGCTAAGAAAATTCCAAGTCACTCCCTCATGGCATGTAAGGTATCTGTCCAGACTTCTGTTACCAGCTCACCTGGGAGAAGCCTATGTGTTATCCGGTTTCTTTCACAGCCTGGAACCTCTTCACATTCTTCAAATTAGAGATCTTGACTGTGTGATGCCTTGGGCTACCCTGCTGTCTGCTGACTTTTGCCTTCCCCAACACTGGGGTATTTGTGTTCCCCTTTAGGCTTTAATATTTGTCTTGACTAGTTTTAATAATTTTTATATTCTTTCTGCATTCTCTTATTTTTTTAACTTTAATAATTTCAATATTTGCTCTCTAAATGCTGTCTTATAATGTACATAATGTTTCTTCCTTTTTCTTCAATTTTTTTCTCTCCTAACTATACATTTTCAGATAACTTGTTTTCAAGCTCTCTAATTGTTCCTTCTCTTTGTTATTTGTTTGATGACTCCTTCTATATATGTAAATTTACTCAGTATTATTCTCAGTCTAATAATTTGATTTTTTTTTAAAGTTGCAATTCTCTATTCATTTTCTGTCTGAGTATTGACAAATTTTGCTGTGTTTACCTTAAATTAGGGGTTTTCTTATAATAGCTGATTTAAATGTCCTATCTGAAAGTTCTCTGACCCTTATTTCTATCCAGTCACCTTAGGGCACCTCTTCAGTACTAGTTGACACTGGAGTGCTGAGAAAGCTCTAAAAGTTTGTTGGATTGTAATATCATCTAGTTGTGAGACTCCATCTAGTTTCCTCAACTATTTTTCTTTCAAAAAAAAAATCATACATTTTTTATTTCTTCTGAGTCTGTCATCACTAGAGTGCTTTCCTCATTAATAGTCTTTTGTGTTTCAGAACTAGAAAGGGAGTTTATGCTCAAGTTTAGCCCAAAGAATCTATTGCTGTTTGTTTGGGAAGAAGTAGAGAGCAGCCGGTCTCCACCAGCCTCTCCATGGAGCCTGAATGTTCATTTGTGCAGCCCTGCAGGGCCAAGTCAGGCACTGGCCAATCTCCCCAGCGTTTGTGTCATACCTGTGCTATTAATACCGATATGCCATTTCACACCCGAACCCAGGGTTCACCAAGACTTAGACCAGCATTTTTCGACCTGTGGCTCACATATCAGATATTTAAATGATGATTCATAACACCAGAAAAATTACAGTAATGAAGCAGCTACAAAATAATTTAATGGTTAGGTGAGTCACCACAACATGAGGAACTGTATTAAAGGGTCACGGCTTTAGGAAGTTTGAGAGCCACTGACTTAGGTCATCAAAGAGAATAGTGTCCCCTGTTGTGGGCAATATATTACATGGGCAGATTCATGCCAAAGACCACTACAATCAGCCCTATGTGGTTATGTGATTCTGGATGGAACACAATTCTAATGGAGTGGGGTCATCCTTTGGCACTAGGACTATTCTAGAGGATCTTCTCTACAGCACCTTGGGAGATGAAGAACATGTGGCTCTGCCTCTGCTCAGGTTCCAGCTGGTGAGCTCTGAGTTGTAGGCTAACATCCTGGGCTTTTTGCTGTGTTCTACCCCAATTAAATGGCATCTCCCACTGCATCATGCTTTCTGAGATTGGGAGAAGGCTGATAAAGACAATTCTCAGGCTGCAAACTGATGCTTTTAGGTCTTACCTGCTGTCCCAGGGGAGCCCTGGTTCTCAAGCTGGAAGGCAGTGAAGCAGGGTGAATCAGGTGTCTGTCTACAAGGGTTCACATCTCTGCCTTAGGCTGGGTCAATTTGAAGGCTGTGACTATCTGCCTGTGTAGAAGTATGCTTCCTAGGCTGTGGGATGGGTAGGTATGAAGAGTATTTAGTAGTCAAGACTGGGTCACACCTGCCTTATAGCCCCAGGACCATGTTTAGTTTTAGAAGGAGGGCAGGTATGCCCCAAACAGGCTATGATCCAGGCCAAAATGAGTCTGTCCTGTAGATGAATGGTCTCGTTCCAGACCTGACTACAGGTCGTTTCTGTTACCTCTAAGCATTCAATTTCTATTAGGTACTGGATCTCAACTCAGGAGGCCAAGCACTGCGCCAAAACCAAACCCTATACTAATATCTGCACAATATTACCCAGAGCAGAGTGTCTTCCTACCTCCCTTCTGCCAGAAGTTGAGGGATGGGTGGTGGCTGTTGTCATTTCCCTAGCCTAAGCCCTAGCGGACTGGCCTGGTGGTAGGGGTGTTAGGAGTCTGGGCAGTCCAGTATTTCACCATGGTGGCCGTCATAGACAGTTTCCAGCTGAAGGCCCTGATACCTCTCTTCCCTTTTCTAAGTGGCATGCCTCTCTCTGTGAGCTAGAGAGCTATGCTTGGGCCACTTCCATCCTTCTGCCCTCTTCACTGTATCTTTTGTGCTTAGACAAAAGGAGGTACTGTGGACTCTCTTCTGGTATCTTAAGATTCGGTGAAAGCATGTTGCTGTGCAAAGAGCTATTTAACTTGCTATTTCTAAAGGGAGACTGAAGCACAGGGCGGTCTTAACTGCAATTTTGTTCATCCTTTATCCCTGAGACTTTTTTCCCCAAATAATGAATTTTTTCAAGTTGATTTCCTCTGTACTTCTCTAAGGTCTGCCTCTAGTTAACAGACAGATCTCTTTAAACTTTCATAAAGGGCTTGTTCTCATAAAGCTCTGATGTCCAGAACTTAACTATTTGACAAATATTTGTGTACGCGTGTATACACTGTGTACTAGTCTATGCATTATAAAATATTAACTCATTTAATTCCTCGTAAAAAGCCTCATGAAGTAGGTATTAATCTCCTTATAAGACAAAAACCAGTAGAGAGAGACAGAAAGTTGAAGTGAGTATCACACCCCAGGGTAAGAGGCCCAGCAAGAACTCCGTACAAGGTATCCCTTCAATGGGGCACATAATTGATCCATTTAAACCAAGAAGCTCCTGTCTCATGCTTACTATTATGATGCCATCTTGGCGATGTTTCAATGATATCTTTATTCCTTTTGTGTATGGACTTATTTTTAAAACTAATGACAAAATCCTATTAGATTTGATGTCATCACAGGTAATCTGAGGAGAGTAAAGAACAGAGCATCCACAATGTGTGGGACATTCCAGTCTCAGTTTGTGGCACACTGGTTCGTGGCTTAAAGACCTTAATTACACACCATGACTGAGCACCAGTGAGGGGTAACCTTGCCAGAGGTACTTCCCTTGGCTTTGAGCCGCTGTGAACTGTGGGAATATCTCCCTCTTCCTCAAGATGGGGGAGATCACTCCTCAAACAACTGACAAGGTAGAATTGTTCTGAAGAAGGAAAAGCACTGCTTTCTGACTGATTACCTTGAAGAAAATAATGTGGTTTTTTGTTTATTTGTTTGTTTGTTTGTTTGTGTGTGCAGGTGTATTAAGCCACATAAGCATTTATTTTAGTGCATTTTATTTTTGCATAAAATGGCTAATGCCAAAACTTTATATTAAAACAAATAAATAATGAAATAAAAGTACCATCTTTAAAAAAGTAATATGAATACCAGGGAACATAAGGAGTTTTATGTCATGAAGAAACTTATCAGTCTACATGAATGGTAGATTGCAAATTTTATTGTTATGTCCATAGATGCATATCACATAGTTTGATTATATTCATGTGACTCTGTCAGTCTATTGCCCACCCACTTCTTGCTGGTCCCAATAATGGCCCCTCTGCTTTAACTCCACATTTAATTACGATTTCATATAAGAGAGTAATCATGTGATATTTATATTGCTGAGTCTGTATTGTTTTACTTACCATGATAAGTCTTAGTCTCACTTATTTTCCTGTGGAAACTTAATTTCGTCAAGAAAACAAATTCAGGCAAAGAGAGAAAGAGTGAAGCTTCACATGGCAGTTACTGAACAGGAAAACTAGTACAGCCAGTTGGAAACCAGTGTGGGGTTTCTGCATTAAGGTAGAACTAGAATTACCACGTGATCGACCTATACTATCATTTCTAGGATGGAACTGAAAGCTCTAAGTCAACATACATCAGGAACACCTGTCCACCATGATTTCTGACGCCCTGTCACAATAGAAAAGGTATGGCCTGAGCCTGAAGGCTTATCAGAGTGTGGATGGGAGCATAGCATTCCTGTTTTTCTTACAATGTTAATACTAATCCAAAGCCCACCACAGATACTGTGGTGTAATGTGATGAGACATGACACAAGTGAAGAACGATGCTGGCACTTTTGGACTCTGTGGTGTCCATCGAGAGAAGGGTGGGGAGCAGAAAATGACAAACTGAAGAGACACGTTGGCAAGCATCCTCTTCTACTGAGCATGCTGCAGAGTTTTAGCAAAGGTTAAAACAGGAGCAATTGCTTTCTAAGAAGCCTCTGTAATTGGGCCCAAAATAGTAAAACCAGAGATACTTGTAAGAGTAATTTTGTTCAACTTCTACATTTTAGCGATGCAGACATAAATTAGTTTTAGGAAAAACAGCGTTTCTAGTCTGTAACCCCGATGTAACAGATATATTTGCCTCATTTCTGCTTAAGCCTTTTGCAGAAATAAGATCTATGATATTTGTACTAATACTTTAAAATACTCAAATAAAAAGCCGTACCGCACAGTAATTAAGTACTGCACCATTACTTTTTATGGCAGCAATAGGCAAAGTGAGAGTATTTTTCTCTGGTCTTACAGGAATATGCTCACTTAAAAAGCAAAATCGTTACAAGACTGATTGAACCCAACAGTTTCTAAGCAGAAATTCAGTGGTTTTCATTCTTATTCAAGAAGTCAGCATTCTCAAAAAGCACATTAAGTTCAACATGTTCAGCTACTTTTCAGCTACCTGAAAAAGAAAAGATGCAGCATTTTCTTGTTCTAGAACAATAAAATATAATAAAAGACTCACCAAATGCCTGTGAATAATTTAAAGCATCTCATATTTATAACTTCGGGCTCCTTTAGTGTGGATTATTCAGTAGGAAACAAATGTTTAGCTACATCTGAAAGATCCAAGAAAGCTTGTTATGAAAGTGTTTCCCCTCCTCATGCTGACTCCCCATTTTATTTCTCAGACTTATTTAAGGCATCAAGATGTGTGCAAAATTATAGAATTACTGTCCCAAGTATAGAAAAGTAGCAGATTTATTTGTTAAGGAAGTGCTATCCAGAAAAAATTGCCCTTGCAGTTTTTATTTTTGTTTTTACCTCCTTAAAACTGAGAGAAAAGCCTCTCCGTGCTGTGACAAAGGACCAGGGTCAGCTTTTGTGATAGCTGGTTCGAAGAACCAATGATGCTGGTTCGATAGTCCAGTTTATTTATAATGACCTAGGAGATAGGTACAGGCCACACCTGGGTGTGTCCCCGAAGAAGTTTCCAGAGAGGATTAACTGAAGAGGAAAGCTGTACACTGAAGTTTAGTCGCACCATCCCAAATGCTGGAAATTCACATAAAATAGAGTGTGGAGGAGAGAAAACAAGCCTTTGCCAGCACCCCAACCTTTCCTTTTCCCTCTTTCCTAGTCAACCACACAGTGAACACTTATCTCCAGCTGCAGGTTCCCAGCCACAGGGTCCTCTCCCCTTTCAAGGACTCAAGCCGCCGTGGTTCAAACCCTCTGAAACTGTAAACCCACATGTCTTCTTGTCTTGTTTTTTGTTTAGTCTTTTGTTACGGCTCCACAAACATAAGCCCTATAGCTTTCTTTTGTGGATGAAATCCCCTAGGGAGTCTGAGAACAAACAGGAACTGCCATTCATCCAAATCTTCAAGAAATGAAAGTATTTTAGAGCCTTATCAGAATACAACACTATTTATTTCCTCATGATTAATTATTTTACCTTATCTCTGAAATTACTATTTTTAACTTGGGTTGCCCCCAAAACGAGAATGGCAGCCACCCTAGACCTGATCCTCAGCTTGTTCCCTGACATACTCTCTCCTTTTCTTGATACAACCAGAGAATTTATAGAATTTACAATTGGACTCTCCTCATAAGTCAATACATGTGCTCTATGCTCTAGCTGGGAGCCACAAAAATATGAAGTAGGAGTTCAGACGACTATGGCAAAAGCTAATACCTGGAAGAAGCCAAGGGCTTTCCAGAGGATAAAGCCGGGGCTTAAGGAATTTTGGTGATATTGGCTTTTGAATATTAGCCATTTCCTTCTATGAATTTCTAGTGTGCTATTGTAGTTTTTCCATCATTCATTTTTTTTCATTTTCCTCTATACAATCAAAGTATTTGTATAATTTTCTCCAACTGTGCTAACAGACACAGTCAAGATCCCTAATTTCAGGCCTTTCTGTAATTATCTTCAGGTGGCCAAGATAGCTTGGGCAGATAAGGGAACAAAGGGAAAAAGAAGGAATTTTTAATTTCACCCATGGACTAGTGACTTATATGTTCTTAACATTTCAACTAAGCACTTCTAAGAAGATAGTCTGAGCACATAAAATTATCTCTGCTAAGATGTTAACCGAACTTAGCCCTTAGTTGATTCATTTCCCCATTAGTTACTTCCCTTTGGGGTTGCAGATGATGGCTGACAATTACTGCTTTTTTGTGTCGATCTTATTGTCCCTCCTTTTGACCCTGAGTAATTCAAGCCTAGTGACCTTGCCTTAGCCAGAGCATTGCTATTGCATGGGTATATAACTGTAAACCTCAGAGACTTGGAAGGACTAGACAGGAGGACCAGAAGAGAGAATTAGAAGGACAGGATGGAAGATGAGGAAGAGCTAGGTGGGGAAGAACAAGATGAAGAAAAACAAGAGGAGAAAGAAGGAGATGGGAGAGGAGCTAAAATGGGAAAGAACTAGATGAATGAGATCCTAGACGGGGCAGAACTAGATGAAGGAATTAAGATAGCACTTAGAGGGAAGAGCAGAAAAATGTGGAGAGAAATCAGACAAGAAATGAGCTAAATAAAAGAGCAGAACACAAGCTTTGTAGAAAGAGAACTGACTCAGAAGAATAAAACATGTGGACTAAAAAGTTTAGTATACATATATATTCATTTGATATTGTCTAAAATTAGATTATCAGCTGGTTGTAGATTCTTCTAGAGACCCTGGGAGAGGACTATCGAGAGGCTGGACCCCAATAGCTTTTGCTATGCTCTCTTCACAATGTGGGTACAGACAAACATAGGAGAGATCCTCATCAAGAACAGGGTACATCTTAGTGGCTCTGGTGCTGTATATGGAACACTACTGGTCCATGTGTTGATATCACATTGCTCAAATTCTATTTCCCTCTTTAGCCTTTGTGTTCCTGAATTCCTGAAAGGATTGCGTTGGGGACATTATATTTGTTTCATCTTCACAATATTTACTGTTGTGTCTGCCATATTTGATTCCTAGGTTTCCTTTCACTTGAAATATATGATGGCTACCATCAACTTGGTAGAACTGAGAATGGAGTAAGAGACGAGTATATCACAAGTCTGAAATGTAGCTGTGTAGCCGATTATATTATGAGGTTTCTGTCATTATGAATGTATTAACACATGGATAAATTCAGATTCTTAATAAACTATTAGAATATGCTGGAACAACAGAACACAGAACCTGTTGAGAGGAATTAGGATACTGGAAGCAGATCCTGGATTCTATTCTGCTGTAACTATTTCCTGTTCATTATAACATGAAGTACATCCTCAACTATGTTATCTGACCATCATGATGCTCTCCCCACAACAAGGAGCTACACAATCTACACTGACCTCTTGGAAGCTGTGAGCCTTATTTTCTCTCAGATATTTTGGTCATAGGCATGCAAATACAAAAGGGATAATTTTGAAATGGCATTAAACATTTACAACTACATTTATAGCTCCCTGATGCATGGGCACTGCCAGCATAAGTCAATGCCTAAATGCTCAAAATCACTTTTGCTTGGTTTAAATATTGGCTTTAAAATATGTAGATTGACTGATTCTAAGACAATTAAATTTTCTGTGCTTCAATTACCTCATTTTTACTGTAACACCATTTTCTTCGTCAAGGAAATTCTGTTATGATGTATAAGTTGGTAGATGTAAAGTTCAATAGCATAGCAGAAAGTGATTGCTGCTGCCATGGTGGTATTAGTATTATCGTCATCATCAGTGTTATTATTGCCATCATTATTATTACCATCATCAACATCCAGCACAGTGCCTCTTAAACCCAGGAGAATTAGCTTAAGGAGATATTTCAAATGGCTGCTTTTCAAACAACAGAACCACAAATTTTGGAATGATAATTTCTATAATTTCTAATCTTACAGCCAAGAACATGAACACAGGTTCAGTCAAGATTCTACATCTGCTATCACAGTAATTAGAGTTACAGCTAGTAGCTACATAGGTACGGTCACTAATCTCTTCTCTGCCAGAGCTTGTTTGGGAAACTATGGAATGTTTCTATTCGGCAATAGGTGATGGCCACTGCCTGGGTTGCTGTGCTGTGATCTTATGTCTCTACTAACACCTCTGGGGTTTGTGTGCCCACCTTGCTTCATAACTGAGAAATAGGAGATTGGGAAATCTTGTTGTCTTCCTCTGAATGGGACAATTAGATTAATAGTTGAAATAATTGTTAATAGATAATCTAGCAATAAAATAAATTTATCTATGTATTAATACTAAGAATGTCAAATTAGAGAAATTATATTGCTTTAAGAAGAGTTCTATTAATTTTTTCTGTCAGCACCTTGGTGTGATGCAAAAACTATACAATAATTTTTAAAATTATGCAGAAATATATAAGGCTCTCTATGTACTTTTTGTTAGGAGCTGAAATAATAATTGAAACCTAATCCATTTGATGTATTTTTTCTAGGCTCAGGACCTTTTGAAATTAGCACACCAACATAAACATATAAAATAAAATTCACAAGAGGTAAAATAGATTCTGGAGGTGAATAGCACACATTCAATCTTACATTCTCTTCAGAGCATCATCATATTACTGAAATGACCTTTAAAATAAACTCAAACCACACAAACTGAACTCTTCTCAACTCAAATGATAGTGCTGCTCCCAAAGAGATTTAAACATGTGCCCATTTGATCATTTTGTGTGCTTTTGGAAAAACTAAAACCCATTATTTAATTTCCCCGCATGCTCCCTGACCCTGATGAGGAGTCCAGCATATCAATTTCCATTGTGTGCATCAATTAGAAATGGTAGGGACACACCAGTGACCCACTCAGCTACATCAAATGCGTCTACTAAGGACACAGTCTGCTTTTAACTCTCCCCTCAAAGCTAAAGTCAATTTTTAATGATAATGTGGCCTCTTGTGAATATTTTCCCTGTTATCCTCTGCTCTTAATGCTTTTAGTGTATTTGTGTAAAAAAAAAATCAGGGTAATTTGATCTTTTGACTGTGAAGAGAGACAGAGCAAGGATTGTGAGGAGATAACAAAGATTTCAATGACTGTTGAGGTTACTCATATTTGTAAGTAGATTTCTGGTAAAATCTACATATCTCACAAGTGTTCTAAGCTGGGAAGTTATTTGCCCTTTTTGTTTTTTAGACATTTTAAGCTAATTCCTTTTGTTTATTTTGACATTCAAAAGTATTTTCTTTATAATTATGCTTGAATAGTCACAAGCACAATTTGATTAAATACAGAAACAAACAAAAGGATGTTGTGGATGATGGATTGATAAATAAAACTGCTGATTGGCCAGTAGCCATGCAGAAATTATAGGTGGGACAAGCAGAGAAGAGAATTCTGGGAAATAGAAGGTGGAGGCAGGGAGATACTGCGAGCCGCTGCCATAAAAAGCAAGATGTAAGGTACCAGTAAGCCACAAGCTATGTGGCAACATATAGATTAATAGAAATGGGTTAATTTAATGTATAAAAACTATTAGCAAGAAGCCTGCCATGGCCATACAGTTTAGAAGAAATATAAGTCTCTGTGTGTTTACTTGGTTGGATCTGAGCGGCTGCGGGATTAGTGGGTGAGAGAGATTTGTCCTGACCAGGGGGCAGGCAGGACCAGGAAAACGCTAGCTACAAAAGCATGTTTCATTTGCTATCCAGAGGTAGTGACTTCACCTCTTACTGACTACCCTTTATGATTTGTAGACCCTTTATGGCATGGATTCTCAGACAGGAGAGCGTGTAAACCAATGGCCTGATTGAAAACACCTTCAGTCTCGTCTCACATCTGGTTATGTGGCTGAGAACTTTTCCTTGAGAGCTTTGAGCACCTCACTCTGCTTGAATTTCAGGATCATGATTCTTACACAATCTCTGGTCATCTTGTTAGGACCTGGTACTTCTAAGAGCATCTTTCATCTTCCTTTGCTTCTTGTGTGAAGTTGCTCAAGTAAAGTTGTAAATCTCTAGACAGCTCCATTTGGAGATATTTTACTTTGAAACAAATTATTTTAGGCACGTATGTGTGACTGCATGTATTTATGAATTGCAGAGTGGTGTGTCTGGTGCCTACTGAGTCTAGAGGAGGACAATAGATACTCTGAAACCAGAGATAGAAGTGGATGCGGAGGAGGTAGATGGCAGGCAACGGGGAGGGAACAGGAAGAGAGGAGGGAGGGGAAACTTACTTTGTGTCTGTATGTAAAATAAATAAATATTGTAATAATAAAACAAAGCCATGTTGGAGTGGTTCATGTTACCAAAAAAATTAATAATAATAATAAAGTTTAGAATCTTTGTTTTCTCATCATCTCATCTTAGGGTAACGGTTTAAGGGGATGAAACTGATATTCCAGTGCTGAAACTAAACATTAGATTCAGTTGCTTCTACAATATACTGAATGCTCAAATCGAGTTCTGTTTGTTCATGTAAATGAAGGAAAGGTTGTACATAAATCAACACAAAAGGTAGTTGAATCCTACAGAATTATATTAATTTATGTGTATGTGTGCATGTGCCTGAAAGAGTTTATGTGTGCAGCAGGTACATGCAAAGGCTGGAAATTGGCATAGGATTCCCTGGGCTAGTGTTTCAGCCATTATACAGTTTTGTATTTTTTTTTTTTTGTCTGATCTTCAGAGGACAGGTTATGATGCTGTAAAGAAAGAGTGTAAAGGCTTTCAAATGAATGTTTTCCTGTGAATATGTATGCTGTACATGTTTGTATGTATGATGCCAGGTGTGTGGGGGCCTGGGTCTATGTACAAGTGTGCTTTTGCATGTGGAGAACAGAGATGGATTGCTAGTGTCTTACTCTTCCATTATCTAATATATATATTAGATATATTATATATATATATATGCTCCTTGAACTCAGAGCTTGCTGATTAGCTGCCCATTTTGTTCTGGGAATTCCATGGACTTCTCCTCATGATCTTATATCACAGTTGGGCTCCACACTCAGCTAACAGTTATAATGGTGTTTAAAACTTGAACTTTGCCCTTCATACAAGCCCCAAAGGTGCTTTAAACATATCCTAAGAATCTTTTCAGCACTACAGATGGGTTTTTTAATAGTTAAGATGTTTTCTAAATCTATTCCTTTGACCTGCTCTGTCCACAGCTTTTATCCTTTACCAATGTCTCTGTAATACAGAGCATATTATTTAGCGTTATCACTATATTCCTCTGACTTTGTTGATTAGGACAATGACATACAGCAAATATGTATGTAGAGAATGTTTTGTTTCAAAAATATATGAAAAGTCACAATTATACAAACTACCATGAAAACTAGTTAACACAAATTAAATTGGATAGCTGTATATATACATGTGTATGTGTGTATGTATGTGTATACATGTGGTTATATGTGAATATGTGTTCACACATTTATGTGTTTTGTATGTGCATACATGTACATATGCATGTATATGTATGTTTGTGTATGTGTGTATCCATGGGTATATGTGTGTTTATATGTGTGTATGCATGTGTGTGTATTGTCTTTTTATCTGTGTATATTTGTGTTTATATATGTGTATGCTTGTATGTACATGTATGAATGTGTGTGAATCTGTGTGTATGTGTGTTTACTTATGTGTTTATGTGTGTGTTATAGCTGCATTATCATTGCATGTTGCAATTCAGCCTAAGCAATGCTATTAAGAAGTCTTTTTAGCATCACAACTCCATTTAACTCCTTGTTTCATAGGTCATAATGTAAAAAGACACATGGAAAAATCTCAAACGCACACCAGAAAATGAGGAAGCTAGATTATAAAGTCATAATGACAGTTACGGTGTATGATTATCTACTCAGAGCACCCATGAGACCTGGGAAATCCTTATTACATCTTATAAGCAAATTCACAATGGTTGCTTAATGTAAAATTTTAAATTTTAAATAATTACCTATCATTGGCAGACAATATTCAGTATTCAGTACTGTAATGTCATTAAGCAAAATATTATCTAGAGTAAAGTTAATTTTTTATGTTTCAAAGTGAACATAAAATTGCTAGAATTAAATAAATAAATCTTACGTTTATACTGAGGTGCATATGAAAAACAAGAGGCTTATTCATATTTTGATAATATCATTATCCTATTATAGATTTTCTTTATGTTTTAATGAATGAGTCCTTCATACAAACACTGGGAAACTATTTTATGCATTTTTATGTTTCTCTTACTTTCATGTTGCTTTGGAGATAAGCATATTGACATTAAAATCCACATTGAAATCGTAACACTCCTATGTTTTAGAAGGCTGATGTTCTACTAAATATTTTGTTATTGGCTTGACACCCAGGAAGATGGACCTCAACTGAAGAGTTTTCCATCTCAGGTTGGTTGGTGGGCAGAATGTCCACAGGGTTTTGTCTTGATTGCTAATTGATACAGAGAGCCCAGACCATCCTCTTCAGCACTGTTTCTAGTCAAGGAGGCCTGGACTCTGTGAGAAAGCTAGCTGACCTGGATCCAGTAAGCAACCCAGTAGACAGCATTCCTCCCTGGTGTCTGCTTCAGTTCCCAAACAATTCTGCCCTGATCTCCTTAAGTATGGACCACAGAAAGCCTTCCCTCTCCAAGTGGCTTTTGGTCAAACTGTGTTATCACAGCAACAGAAAGTGAAACAAAAACAGTTCACCTGTGGTTCCGTGGAAACTGGATTTCCCAGCATTTACAGTTAATGGACAGCTTCCTTATTCTGTTCTTGATGTGCATATATGCACAGAGGCACACATGAAAACAGTGCTAATGAAGTAAAATCAGTGCAAAGAAAATTTAAATTGGAAACTATAATATGGCCAAGAGCAAGACTGATTTAGAAAAAGATGAATAAAAACCATGTTCCACAATGTCTATATACTAGTAAGAGGCAGAATAAGCCATCTCCAACAAAATGAGAATGTTACACTATGAATTTAGTGATGACAGCATAGCATCTTGACATTTCAAGGGGCAGAGCAATTGTTGATGGTCCTGGAAGTTTTTCTATAGAAGAGAAAATACACTTATATATTTATATATACACTTACAGATATCTTTACATTAGGACAATTAGAAATTCAGAGAAAACCCTTTCCAATATGATCTAGTTTATTATTCCAAGGGTATTTAAGAAAATTAAATATTTAATTTTAATGTCTTAATTCAGTTCACTAAACATTCAGAATGCTTAGCTTACTCTAACAGTACAACTAACTGAGCGTTTCTTGAAACATTCAAGTATGTACCTGCTGGAGACAATATTTAGCTTTCTCTTTTGAGGAATTTAGAAGCCATAAACTTGATGTTTCCTGATGATTCCCTGGGAAGAGCAATTCTTGTTCTAGGTAAGTTCAAAGCTGCATAAGTCAGAGAAACCAGGGATAGGAAGATGGTTTGTGTGTGAAGACTGGAGTGTCACTAGTTGACAGCTGTCTCAAGGAAAGGCAATGTCATCTCACAGCAGTGATGTGTAGTCTCATACAGATCTTCAGTCTCTAATATAAATTGTTATTTCATTTGGATTGAGGCAGCAGCTCTTAATGGCAAGGGAAGCTTTTATTGTATATGAAGAAAATGATGTATAGTATACTTCTTATAATCAAAGAGACAGAAAACCAACATGGCCAGCTCTGAACACTAGACCCTCCAGGAATAATCAGGTTTTTTTTAAACACATCTGCTAATTCTTTGATATCATTGTGCACATTTTCTAAGAGATGCTTTTTGTTGACTGCCCAAATGCTCACAGGTGTGCACACACAAGGACAAGCACAAATATATGCATACATACATATACATACACTCAATATATATCTACCTGTGTGTATATTTCTTATTCTGAATCTTATTGGGTGCTTATGTTTTCTTGGCAACTCTATTTTTATTATCCTAGATTTTGATTACAAAGAAAACAATGGTTAAAGAAAGATATGGGCTTGAATTAAAACACATATAATATGACAGACTACATCCATGTGCCCAGGCACAATGACCTGACTATAGATCACCCGCATGTTGATAAGGTGGAAATTGACACTCTGAGGTTGTAGAATAAAAAATACATCTAACCTATAGATGGAACTGACAACAAAATGAAAAGAAAATTGACAACAAACAAAGTCCTCCCCTACCATAAAGGCTTTTTCCTCATTCATATGAGAGAAGGATATGGCCTCAAGTGGGAACAGAGGACACTGTCCAACAAGTTCTGAATGTGATTACTTTAAAAGTTCTGTGTCAAGCCAATCCTTAGCTTACATTGTGTCACATGCTTAGAAAAATTCATTTTACTTCATCAGAAAATATTCATAGGTAAAGTAAAATTTTCCTTTCTATAGAGCTAGAGGATATACTAAAAACATTTTAATTTAAACATTGTAGTGGCTTTCTGGATCAGAGAGACAAAGGAAATTGAATTCTGTATTGATTGAAGAAAATAGCCAATTATGAAATTTTTCGTACAAGACTAAATTTTGAAAGGAATTGGTAGAATGTTAAGCTTATAACCATGACCCAGAGTTCTGCCATGGACATGTGCTTTGTTTTATGTCTACTACAGACTGGAGAATCCCTAACTGAAATATTTCTCCATTACTCTATTCTCCACCAAAGTGTACTGAGAAATATGCACAGCTGTTTAAGTTCTATAAAGAAACAAATTATTGACACATGAGGACAATGAAGGGTTACATGTTTGTTTGTTTGTTTGTTTTCTGAATCAGAAAGGGATCAAATTAAATGAATGTATGCATTGGCTCTGCCATTCACAATTTACAAGAGGGTATTCAACATAAATAAGTTTAATTCTAATTATATTAGGGCATATTTTGGTTGAGTGGTTGAAACAAGACCTCTCTCTGTAGCCTAAGGTGCTGTAGTACTCATGACCTGAGGACAGAGATTACAGGTGTGCAGCACCTGTTACTCTACGACATTCTTATGAGATTGAAATTAGATGGTATGTAAATCCAGCGGCACATAGTTCTTTCAAAAATGTAACCACACATGAATGTTAGTCATTATTGATTAGCTAACTTGACTACAAGAAGATCTTTTGTGACCTCGTTTAAAAAAATGATGGCAGAGAAATATTCTGCTTGCTTCCATGGTTCTCATACAGTACTCAAATTTGATATTTCTCAAAGCAGTTATTTGTATGTACTATGTGTTTTTGAAATTAACTATAGTCTTTCAGGGGAAGCTGCAATTGAGAAATTAGGTCAGGTTTCCTTTCATGATTCAATACAAGGGGATGGAATGTCCACATCTATCTGAACTTGGAGGGGAATTTCCTAGAAATTTTATGTTGTTCTGTAGAAGTAGATCTGAGTAGCATGACTACAAAGCACCGGCACTCCTCCTTCAGAGAAAGCGCGTATGTCTTGGACCAAATTGCTTTTTACGATTCTCTCATTCAGGGTATGATGGAAATGAAGATCAATTCAGGCGCCAGTCTCTGTAGATAAATAAATAATGAGCACTTTCTCCAGGACAGCCAGAGCTTGTGATGGATGTGCAAGATAAAAACACTGAAACAGTAGAAACTGATTTTGAACACAATCTTGATTCCTTTGGTCTTCTTGGACCTGTAATGTGAGGCCAAACATGCCTTTTATAGATGGATTTTTTTTTTTGAGTTTTTAATGTTGTATGTGGTTTTAATTTTAATTAGTGTTGTCCAAAGAAAAACATGGTGTTAGAATCCTTGCCTATGGATTCTAAGTCAGTGATTTATCCCTCCTAGGCATGCTTTTTTGACCACTAACTTAAAACTTATTAACTTCAGAGAATAACTTTTAGATGTGCTTTGTAAAATAATAAATGAATTAATTTCTTGAGAAAATTATACATGTTTGTGGCATGATTAAAATTATTCCATGCAAAATTCTCAGTTTTAAGTTCTTATTGTTGCAGATCATTTGGGAAATTACTGTCTAGTAGGACCCAGTGTGCACCATTCTGCTTCCGGTCGCTTATTTGCCATGTTCCTGTCATTAACTTATTTTTAATATATATTTTTGCTATAAATATATCTGACATACTATTGTCCATGAATCATCAATGTCATTTATGATGTATCAATCACCTACTTATCTACTAACCATCTAGTCATCTATCCATCCATATGTATCCAGGTGCTAGCTAATTTTATGTCAACTTAACTTAAGCTTGATTCATTAGGAAGAAGGTAACTTCAACTGATAAAATGTCCCTACCAGATTAGCCTCTGAACAAGCCTGGGGTAATTTTTTGACTGATTATTAATGTGGGAGGATCCAACACATTGTGAACAGTGTCAACGCTAGGACTGTGGTCTTGGGTTCTATAAACAATCAGAATGAGCAATCCATGAGCAACAAGTCAGTAAGGGACACTCCTGAAGAGCTTCTGCTTCATCACCACACATCCCTCAGTGATGGGCTATGATACAGAAGTTTAAGCAAAAAAAAAACAAAAAAAACAAAAAAAATAAACATTCAAACAAAAAAACCCTTTCCTCTCCAAATTGTTTACAGTCATGATGTTTATCACAGCAATAAGAAGTCTAAGATAATCTGTCATCTATGCATCTTTTTATTTATCAATCTGTCAACTATCTATTGAGAGAAATCTACTATTTATTTGTCATAAATGTATGGATATGTATATATGTATGTATCATCTATCATCATCTGTATATTACACTCCATTTAAGTATATATATATATATATTTATATACAGTTATAGTATATAGTTATATTATATATATATATTATATATATATCATCTATCTATCTATCTATCTATCTATCATTTGCCTTTAAACTTATTCCTTTGGGTTGGACTCAGTTAATATTTATGAGAAGAAAATAACAGTCAAAATAAAATGTCCTTTGCTATAGATACCATTGATACCAACATACTGTTTAGGTAGACCATAAGAATTCTTTCACTTAATACATTAGGGAATTACCTACAGGTAAATTACCTATAGGTAAATACAAAAAAAAAAGTCTACAGTGAAGTTTTTACCTAGCATCAAATGATGACTAATTCATTCTTAGTGATTATTCACAGCACATCTCAAGCAAGCATTTTCCCAATGTTTTTAACAGAAGATGCAAAATTGATGAAAACAGGCCATTGAAGTTAACACCAAGCAATTAAATTGATAAACAACCTGATTGACTTTTCTTCATGTATAGCATCAGATATCAAAGAGTGATCTGAATACATTATAAATTATAATTAATTTTGATTGGCTTAAACACCAGAACATAATTAGCTCATGTACCATTTCATGTTTCTCATTTTTCATTTTTGTATAATTAATTAAATCCAAAAAAATCTAAGAACAGAATCATATATAATGAAATGGCAAACTTAAAATTATTGAAAAAAAAGATGCAACTCTGTGTGAGTATGATTATTAAATGTTTTGATAAAATAGCACACCTTTATGCCTAGATATGAACATCAAGATAGAAATGCAATTATTGACAATTTTTGTATGGGTCCCATGTGCTTAGAACCTGGGACTGTTGTCTTGAGAAACACTTGGGAAAACTGGGGTAGGAGAGGAGAGAGAGGAGTCAATGCAACTGAATTTTGACTCTTGTCTGCCTTATAGAGGACAGAGCCTTGAGTCTGTAGATCCCATGGAAAGTCTCAGGTGGAGACAAACCTTCAGGATCTGGGCTCAGGCACCTTCCCTGTTGCATCTGCACTAAGCTGTTTAAAGTCTGCATGGGGCAGGTAACCACAACGTGCCAAGGCTACACAGTAAAGAGAAGTGCATATGAATTGATGGGCTTTAAGCAGGTGGAGGGAAAGAAAACAATTCTTCCAGATATTACTTTTATAGCACCAGCTGAAGATATATTACAAAGCATAAGACTGAATTTAAGACATATACTTCCCTCATAATATGAAACTAAAATTTTCCCTTGCCATTCTATAGTAAATTAACATTAGCTTGTAAATTTGACAGCCATTCTATTAAAAAGTTAGATTAAGAGTCTCCATAACATTGCAAAGATATATTTAATACACATAAACCTTTGAAAATTGCAACTGCTATTGTAATAAAATTTTATTAAATGAATGTTTGAGAAACTTTCTTTAACTGCAATAAGGAGTTGATATTCAGAATATATAAGGAACAACGACAACAAAAAAAAACCTTAGGAACAAAACCTAACAAGAAATGACTCACTGAAAATCAGTGAGGAGGCTTGCACAGACATTTGTCATAGAAAATAAATATCCAGCATCATAATCAATTCTCAATAAGTCAAAATACAATATTTTATTATCCAAATCAAATGGATATTATTTCAAAGACTGAAGATAAGTGATCATAAATTAATAGACCATAGTTCATAAGAATCTACATTAGTATAACTTTTATGTCAAAAAATGTAGAAGCTCTGCAAATTTAAAAAATAAAATAAAATAACAATCACACAATCCAGCATCTCCACTCATCAGTATATATTCAAAAGAAATGAAACCTATGCTCTAAAGAGAGGCCTGTAATCCCATGTTCATTACAGTGTAATTTCCACCATCTGGCAACAAGTAAAGTGATCATCACTTGAATAAATTCATCACCTGTGAATAAACTCATGAAATATATATAAATAAGCATGCACACAATGGAACATTATGTATCCACAAAATAAAATAAATTTTATTGACAACAAGGATGTTGTTAATACCATGGGTCATTATTTTAAATGAACTATTCCAGGTGCATCAAGATAACTTCCATAGAATCTCACTCATATGTGTAATTTAAAAATGCCGATCTCGTTGATTTTGAAAATATATGGTGTTTTTCAGAGGCTGCAGGGAGCAGAGGAGGTGAGGAGAGGTGAACAGAGAGAGGCTGACTAAGTTCCAAGGAAAAGTAAGATATTCCAGCATGGTGCTGCATAGTAGGGGGAATGAGTTGCCACTGATGCAGCGTCCATTTCCACTAACATTAGACCAATGAAGCATTTTTAAAATTACACCACCAAGGAGAACAAAACCTGTTTTAGGAGACATGTCACCTGTTTTATACAGTAGACAATATGCATATGCGTTTAATGTTATACTATCTTATTAATATGTACATTTTACCTACTTATAAAGATAAACATCAAACATCAGATAAAAATGAAACGGAATTTCTTATTCAAAACATCTGAAGTGGGCCAGGGAGCAGGTGAAAGTGCAAGTGAGGCGACAAAATGTGCAAGAGCCCGGGGCTGAAAGAGAGAACCCAATTCTGAAAGGCGTCCTCCGACTGCAATCAACGTTGGTACTGTGGCACATGCATATGCGCACACACACACACACACACACACACACACACTCACACACACACACACCACTACTGATGGAGTTAAACATTTTAAAAATGCTTCTGTAGAATATGAGGATTAAAATTAAGATATAATTTCAAAATAATATACCATATAATATTTATATATACATAAATTTATATCTCATATCTTTATACCTAATATTTAATCAACCTTAGAATCCTGATTAAAAGTTAATAAGTGATTTGGGAATTATTTAAACTGTAATTTTGTATTATCATATTTCTCATTAATACGTTATTAGCAGTTATACAGATTCTATTGATCTATTTTGCTTATGTGTATATTGTGAACAATCTATTGAAATCTGGTGATTTTCCATTATAAATTTCTTATCCTAGTATCACTAAATTTCCAATGACTAATATAGTCAATTATTTTATAATAGGACAGTTCATGTCTCTAAAACAATTGACAAAACATTTCATGGAATGACCAGTGGACTAAAAGTCTAGAGCCTTGAGTCTTAACTGATTCCTGGCAGCAGTGAGCTGCACACATTGGCAAGACTGAAGTCACCCTTTGGAATTCACTACTTGCTTGCTAATAACAAAGTAAAAATATATCTCTGTATTTGGCTTTAGAACAAAGCACACTATTACAAATTTTCACTTCTAGTAATCAGTATATTTGTGATCTGTGGCAAGTCACTTGATTCCTCTCAGCCTGAGTTCCATTGGTTACTAATTAAAAATTTAAAAGACTGATTCTAGTGTTCTGCAATGTGAGCACATGCAAAATTATTATCACAAGTGTGGCTCATTATAAACAGTTTCAAATTTCTCTCATTAGTGCCTTAGTAGACTTTAGGGCAGGAACCTGACGAAATTCTTTCTCACCTCTGTACACAAGAAACCGTTTCTTTCCTATGTTACACAAGAAAAGTCCCTCCTCTATCAAAGGCTGAGTGTCCCATTTCTTCTTAGAACTTTCCCTTATTTTATCTGCTTCATATCTATATATGGTCATTTTCATATTTTCTCCTCTGCACCTTCAGTGGCTCCCTTTTCTGTTATCAGCTTACCCATTTTGTCTCTTTTCCTGTCTTTACAGTGTGTGTGTGTGTGGGTGTGTGTGTGTGTGTGGTGTGTGTGTGTATGTGTGTGTGTGTGTGTATGTGTGTGTGTATGTGTGTGTTCTGTCTACTCAATGTTCCACTTCTGCTTTACGTTTTCACTTCATATAAAATTCAAAGGAGCCATCTACCTGTGTTTTACTACTTAGTCAAATATCTTTCATGGACACTTCCTACTAAGTGATCCAGCAATGACTTCTGTGTCATTTCCCATACTGCTTAACAGCACTCAGCAGAATGCCATCTCATTCTTTATTAGAACACTTCTTTGTCTTGGTTTCACATGACCATTCCTTCCTGAGTTGCTTCCTATTAGAAATACACTAAGTTTTAGTCTTCTTTGCTGCTTCCCTCAGTCTCTCCATTATCTACACCTTAGGTCACTTAGGATTCTGCCTCGCTATCTTATACTTTCTTCCTTTAATATAGGGTTGCTTTTTACACAGAACAGGGTAATTCACAGTTATCATTTAGTCTTGATACTAACTGCCTGAATATAGAGACCAAAGAGACCAGAGTACATTTTGTTTCTCACTGGTATATGCTGTTTTTTTATTCTCAACAGGAACTTAAGATCCTGTAAAGAAGGAATGCAGGTAAGGAAAAGAACCTCCTGTTTTAGCACTATTTCTGACTTGATTATTAAAGAAAAGGCTTTTAAATGCAGTCAGATCTTACAACAAATTGAATCGAAGAAACAGTTAAGGCATGCCAGAAGAGAATTTTCATGAATCGAAGGAGGACCAGTATCTTTAGGACTAAAGAAACAACAGGAAATGGTATGGTCCTTTAAACTGCTGCACAAGCACACATTAGAAGGATGTAATTCTATGTGTTTTCCATAAAACTAGTTAGAATAGAAAAAAATAATAATCTTAACCCTTTCCACCCCATAAATTACACCGTGTGGGTGTGGAAATTAAAAAGGAAATTGTCTAAAAACATGCGAGTGTGTCCTCTCTGATTTTATATATCTATTTTGAGAGTCTCTTCTGTGTTATATTTTTCACCATCTTTTGAGCTTTGGTTATAGGCATTTGTGTGATTTTATAATCATGACTATTATATGTTTTATTTCTGATCCCTTACCTTGATGATCAGATCAAATCCAATTCCCAATTCAAGAAGGGAAGCTGTCTACAGAGCATTGAGAGTAATCTAGTCTCTGCAATGGAGCCACAGATCCATTTAAGGCAATTTCAGTCTTCCAGAGCAGCAGGGTACCATTTAGTTATTTACCACCTCTGGGGCATTAATTGGTGCCTTTGAGCACTGGAAGAGTTAATTTACCTCGTACGGTGAACACTTGAATCTTGAAGAAATGTATTTAGTTCATCTGAAAATAAACCAAGACTGAGGCAGAAGTTGAAAGCAACTGAAGGCCAGCAATATAACACATATTCAAGAGTAAAGGAATTCAGTTAATATGTCATTTGAATTCCACAGGTATTTTAAGGTCTTGTAGATATTACAATTTATGCCCTTTTCTTCTCATTCAAAACCAAGAATTCTTACTACAAAATATTGACATATTTTTAATTAACATAGAATCCTGAGCCAGTCTTAAAGATCATGGTATTGTGGAGTAATTTTCTAGAGTACTCTCTGTGCAATTTAACTTAAAGCAAAAGAGAAAGAGTGCCTGACAAGTGTGTGCCATCTGGAGATACCTTACTATTGTATTTGACCATGAAATGGAGAATCACTATCTGATTTCAGTCACTAAAGGGTAAGGGTGGCTAGAAACTAAAAGGATTAATTTCTTATCAACCAATTTCCTTGAAAGTGAATAATCCCCTTGAGAATACCTGTTAATTCCACCATATGTAATCATTCCAAAAGAAAACAACTGTGACTTTCAGGCTTGCTTTAAGCCTCAAGAAAGAAGTGAAGCTTTTTTGGCTCAGTTGAGTTAAGATCAGCCAATTTAGTTCTTGGCCAATCACTCAAGAGAAAACTGAAAGATACCTTTATGGGTTAAAGGTGCTTTGGCCAATACAATTTATTAATGTTTAGACAGAATAACATCAAAAGAAATCATCTCCAAAATGTGTGCTCATCTTTTATAAATCCCAGTAACACTTGGATTCCCCTTGTAATATTTACTCAATAACGAAACAATATTACTGTGGATATATCCTATTTCTTTACATCTTATGTAATATTTTATATAGCACCGGTGGTTTATTAAACACAAGATAGTTGATTAAGATCTTATTCTTATTCCACTGTGGTCAAATATAAAAATTGCCATTGGGAGATACTAATAATCTTTATTGAAAGTTAAATATACCTTGCTGTAGTAACCGGAAAGGGAAAGTTCTTTGACATAGAGAAGGAATGGGCATCTCAGACAAAGTAGACAGTATTTTTAGAGATGTCATACTAGGAAAAAAGTAAGAAATCCAGACATCTGAAAGTAGGTCAGAATGACTGGAGTTCAGACTATGTCTGGGAACTAAATGATGGGTATAAAGTTTCTAGAGGCCAACAGAATTCTTGCACTTTGGTCACTTTATCCCAAGTGTAAGTCTTGAACACTATCCCAGGATCACTAGGGATTCTTAAGCAAGTAAAGAAAAATCTTGCCATAATTGTACATCAAAGACACCAACCAGACCTTACTATAGAGAAAAGGGAAAAATTTGATTTCAAATATCATCAGAACTTCTTACACAACTGCACACCTCAGAAGATCATACAAACACATGTGCCTGCACATATATTCATAGAATATACTTTATTAAAGCACTGGGAATAGTTTTATCAAAATCAAATGTTATAAGCTATTTTATCATTAAAATTCCTTCCTGGGTTAGGGAATGATAACAATGTCTTGTTAAGGGTCCTAGCAAAAAACTGGGTTATGATTCCTCCGAAGATCATGAGTTTGGGGGAACTAAGGAATTAATTGTGCTTACTTATAGGAGTGTGGGTGCTCCTTTCAGAAGGTCTCAGCAAGAATGGTGGCTATTCAATAGATATATAAGGAGGGCTCCTCTAGGTCCTCCCTATCTATACGCTGTTGTCCATCTCCTGAGACTTTGAGGTAAAGGAATATTAAAATAGAATTGCATACAACTGGTTGGGGGGTGAAAACTCAGGTGAGGGTCCCATGAGCCTTCTTGTTCCCTCCATTTATGGGGAAGTAAACAGTTAATAGACATAGCTATGATGATCTTTCACAAGCAGAACCAGAATTCCTGAAGATGACCAAAGTTTGGCTTACAGGATAATCCAGTAAAACAGTGTTATTATCATATCAGAATTAATATTTACGTGATATTTATCAAGGTATGTAAATAACACAATAATTTAGGAAGAAAAAAGAAATGAAATTGAATGCTTTATAAAAAACATTAAGGTGTTCTAAAAGCCTACAGAAAGCCCTACAGCAATTTTGACATTTGATTGACTAGCAGCTGTGACTAGTTATGACAATCTGCCTGTGAACAAGAGCTTGCCCTAAAGTCATCAGGGACAATATGTTGCTTGCTCATTAGAATGTACATTGATTACAAAATATTCAAGAGTGAGAATTACAGCCTTATGAAACAGGATGGCCTAGAATTTGAGGAATTGAAGGGCTTTATTTTCACAGATGAGAGGACTGAGGTCTGAGAAATGGACATAGGAAGCTTACAGTCCTCAGATTTGTCTCTTGAATGCAGAGAAAGATGCTTTAGAAGACTCCTGAGGTTGTCTTACAACTGTCTAGCATGGTCATATTAAAAGATAACAAAAGCATTCCTCATATTCTTTTAAACAGTGAGCGTACACCCTGTGCATGCACCATTGCAATGGCATTCTGCCCAGCCTCACACATGTACTTTTGAAAAAAAATTCTTTCCAAATGATAGGGTCATCCTTCTGAAGTAAGAATTGTTCATGTACTATAAGCAAAATAAGTGGAGTTATAGCTTCTTCTTCTTTTTTTTTTTTTTTTTTTTTTTTTTTTTTTTTTTTTTTACACAAAATGACTATTTTAATTGAAACCAGCTACAAAAAGAGGAAACTAAGAACAGCTACTTGCCAGGTGTGATTTAGTGACTCACAGCTCATGGTCTTCTTGGATGTCATGCTAATGAAGAAGTGTGTATGTCACCTGGTTTTCTTTACCCATTGGTAAAGTACTAAAGACTACTACATGACTCATAACTACACAAAGGCATGCTCACATGCATGTGCACACACACACACACAATACACAAACACACACATACATAGCATTACCCTTCAGTGCTCAAACTACTGGCTTCTATAATGCTTTTGTGGAGTATTGACCTAAAATCACCTCAATTTAAGTTTATTTTAAATATAGTGACTAAATAAACCTTATTAGATTGTTTCATTTGAACAGCAAAAATAAAAGAACAATATGACCTGGTTGACATTCTAAAATAAGGAATTCCAGTCAACCATCCTTAGCCTGCTGCTATTAGGACTCTGTACATGTTAGCATTGTCTTTCACAATGTAAATAACACTGCTATACTGATTTCTTTCACTAGATTCCATAGAGCTCTAACCATCAACACTGTTCCTTTCTTAAGTTTCTGAGCATGTGATCTAGGAGCTCAGTGTTGCTTACTCTGACAAAGTAGTAAGGTGCTCTAATAATTTCAGTCCTCATAAGGAAAATGGTGTTTCAGTAAAAATCTTGTGCTTGGTGAGATGAAAGACTACCAGCTACGTCCTCTGTAGTTGTTGTAGGCATAAAGGTGACCTAGAGAGTCATGTTCAGTGGGTTAACAGGTTGTCTATTTCAGGTGCTACAGGAGAATATATATCAACTATAAATGTTGGAAAGCTCTCTCTCTCTCTCTCTCTCTCTCTCTCTCTCTCTCTCTCTCTCTGTGTGTGTGTGTGTGTGTGTGTGTGTGTGTGTGTGTGACTAGTATATATATGAATCACTGTCACAAGGAAACAATGGCTCTAGTAATATGTCCACATTCTACAGAGGACTTCTCATTGTTCTGTAAGGATAAATTGAATAAGATTATAAATTTAACTGTAGAGACTACGTAAAGAACTCAATCAGTAACATGCTTGTTGTTTAAATTAGAGGACCTAAATTCAATCTCAAGAACATTCAATAAATGGCTAGATGTGGTAGCACATGAATGTAATTTCATGATGAAAGTCAGAGACAGGCCAGTTGCTGTCACTTGCTAGCCAATGAACCTACAGAATTCAAACTCTGCATCCTAGTCAGATACTATATAAAAAACCAGGGTGAGTGTCATAGAAAAATAACATGTGAGGCTATCCTCTGTTCTCAATAAAAAAAGTTCATACATGTGCATGCACAATAACATACACAAACAAAATCACACAGGCAAATGGGAAATACATTTACACATAGGAATGGGCACATACACAAATCCAGCCATACACACATTAATGTACATCACATACATATACACACATGCACCCACAGTGAACAGCCACATATCTGTTCAAATTTTCTCTCCTAATAATCACAATTGAATCTCCTTTTCTCCTCAAATATAAGGAAGGCCAAAGAGCTCACTTTGTACTGACTACCATAAGTTACTATTTTAGAAACACCTATTTACAATAGACTAAAAGACACTTAAAATATGGCAATGTGTTCAAGGACTTAATTCAGAGTCGCCAGTTCCTGGTTACAACCATGTCTGCATAAAAACTTTTAATACATATTTATTTAATATATATTTATATTTAATAAATATTTTCAGTCAGATGCTCAGCTGAACCTCACAGGCATCTGAGTTTATTCTTTCTCTTGTGTTTTGACCATTTCTGGGGCAGAATGTTCTTGTACTTGAACATGGGAGGGGGAAGGAAACACCTCCTTATTCCCCAAATTAACAAGAAGAGCCCAGAGGCTGTTAATTAGAAAGCAATGGGGTCATGAGATGTAGGGACACAAGTGAAGGGCTTCGTCAACAGCAGGTAAGCAGTAGGAAGTCCCATCGTATAGGTTAGACTCAACAAATGTAATTATTTCTATAATTACAAGTTTAGTAGACATTCTTTTTTATAAGTCCATAATCTGCTTTTGAACGCTTTCTAACAGTAAGTGTGAAATTTGACTTTTACACGATGTCTATGCGTGTGGTTGAATAGAAAAATAGGATACCATTTGAGTTTCAAATCAACATGTGTGCATTGAACATAGATTTTTTTGTTCATGTGTATGCATATATATATTTCTTGTTTCTCCAATGGAGTGTTTTGTTTGTTTGTTTTTTTCAGTCAGAAAGCATTCATTTCCTGTTTGCAGCAGGAAAGACAATCAAGGCATCAGGTCTTGATGTCATTAGGAATAAGTGAAAATGAGAGCACTGCTCAACAGTCAGAGTACCAGGGGCTTTGAGGAGGGAGTAAAGACATAAACAAGTGGCAGTTTGATGAACACATTTGTCTTCCTGTCAAATTTCTATCATATGATGGCCTCAATTAAAAACTTCATGTGCATCCAGACATGGTGAATCATGCCTGTAATTCTAGAACCTGAGGAGAAGAGACAGGGAGGCCAGGAGCTGAAGATCCCCCTTGAATATGTAACACAAGAAGTTAGACAGAAGCTTGGGATACATAAGATTCTATCTTAAAATATATTAAAATATGACCAAGATGGCTCAGTGAGTACAGGCATTTGCCTCACGTAATCTCAAACCTGAGGACATGGGCTTGATTCCTGCAATCCATGTGATGAAAAGAGAAAATAATTACACAAGTTGTTCTTTGACTTACACATGGACACACACACACACACACACACACACACACACACACACACACACTATGTAAAATGCAAAATAAGATAACATCTTTTTCAATAAGACAGGAGCCAAGAATATACTGTAAAATGAAAGAATGTTTGAAAAAAATTGGTGCTAGTGTGAGTAGATTAACGTAATTACAGTCTCTACTTATTAACTTAAATGAGAAAATTAAGTAAGAAACAGCACACCACACACGAACACACACACACATACACACACACACATATACACACACACACACACACACACACACACACACACACATACACACACACACACACACAAACACATACACCTTTTTTTGCTATGTGATCGATGAAGTTTATCTACATGATACCTACAGATTATGGGGTAACTTTATCAACAAAACGCAGATACATAGGGCTTATCACCAGAGAATATTTTTGAAAGGTATCCAATGCTCAGGCAACATGTGATGAACTCATTTTAAATAATGCAGAGCTGCCACCACAGGGGGTTTCCTGGCCTTGGATGAAATAATGATGAGGAGGTTGCTCCTGTGTTGTTGGAGCACCATGCTGTTAAATAACATTTACTTGAGATCTGTGGCACAATCAGCATCACCCCCTGTTGGTCACATAATTAGACATAAATCAATTAAATAAAATAATTGTGTTTTGCCATAACTAAAATCTATCTTTTGCACATGTAAATTACCTTCTCTGAGTTTTTCATATAAAATGCTTTGCTTTCCCTTTTTATGATTAGGAAGGATAGAGGAATGAATGAAGAATAAAAACTGTTAAGCTAATTGGATTTGTTGTGGGCAGAAAAATAAGTGGCAAGTAATCAGAAAGCACATGACTTCTCAAATTGTGTATTTGCATATAAAACAAATTGACATGAGTGCCAGCTGTTTAGACTTGTGCCTACCACTGAGTTAGAAACACCAGTGGCTAAGCAAAACCACTGGTTCACTGCACCTCTACAGATTTAAATTGATATTTCTGCTACTTTGCCCTATCTCCACTGACATCATTCGGGTTATATATTGGGGTATGCCCTAAGACATGGATCAATTCCTTTGTCTTTAATGGCCCAAAATAGAATCTGACGAAAGATAAATATTCAACAAATGGAAGCTATATAGTCCTTTAAGAGTGAGGAAAGAGAATAAATGTGCCTGTATCTATGAGAACATATATATCTTATCTTTTCATATTTTCAAAGCACAATTTCATTTAAATCTTTTACAGTCTGGTGAACAGTAGAACAAACACATATAGTGTAGCTGCATATACCTAAACCTCATGGCAGATGAGGTGCTAACTCAAGATCACATAAGTAATTATCAAACCATAGATAGTCCAAAATAATTCTTCCTTATCATAGTGTTGAACCTTTCCTCCACAAAAGGATAATGAGTCTACATATGTAGCAGTTCTAGATACATTATCTCTATTAACATGTAGCAGTCTTAAATCCAAAATGCCGATTACAATGCCAATAAACTTGCTTCTTTATTGAACATACATAGACTGATATTGCTTTTAATTAAATAATACATTACAATGACTATTTACACAGAATAACCTTGTATTAGCTAAGTAGTATGGAGGTTATTTAAACCATGAGGAGGAAGAGAGATGTGTGTGTGTGTGTGTGTGTGTGTGTGTGTGTGTGTGTGTGTGTGTGTTGTGCATGGTATTTACAACACACTTAGACATATCCATACTTGGGCATTTCTTAATGCTTGGGCATTCTGAGACGTCTTGGAACCAGCCTCCCTTTAAAGAAATACTTTAAAGTGTCTAAGTGTGCATCACTGAGTTTTTAGGGATTGAGAGATCTTTTGAGCATAAATATTCTTCAATTAGTATCAAGACATAAATCAAGATGGGATATTTTTCACATATATTCTCACCTAATGTAAATCGATAGCATTAGGGATTTCATTAATATTTTGTCCCACTTCACAGGTAAACCCTGTTTTTAGCTTACTCACTTTTCATAGCCTCAGAACATTGATGAGCTCTTCAAGTAAGAATCCCTCACCGTATCTTATGTAGGATACCCCATGGTATCAACAAATAGATGATGTTCACATTCAAATGGAGTTATGACTTTGTGCCTACTTGGTGTCTCACTCATCGTTCCTTGTTCTCCTCCCTTAGTGCTATACTGCTAAGAATGTCTTTGACCTTTTACATCAAAGAGTATCTAAAGATAAATTCCATGTTTTCCTTCGAGTTTCACTCTTTTACACATAGTGACTGACAGGCATTTTGTGAAAGGTTAGTGGGGAAACTAATGTTTGAAACTGCTCATTGAAAGTAGAGTGAAGTAGGAGAGGGAAATGACTGGGTTGGAGGCATCATGCTGGTCTTGCTAGAAATAATGTAGCTTTTGGCATTTTGGACATCTCAGGGTTTGTGTGGGTGTTAAGTATAAGTGTGTGTGTGTGTGTGTGTGTGTGTGTGTGTGTGTGTGTGTCCTCTCTCTTATATAGCATTTTATAATGTAGTGACAGTGGAAAATTTTATGTCCACCTTGCCTTTATTCACCATAGTCTGGGAATTGGGTATAGACTAAATATTTCAGTGACTTCAGTATTTCATGTATTTCACAAAAAGATTCTAAATAGACAAGAGTATTCTAATATCTCCTTAAGAATACACTCCAGTTTGGTCATTTATTTCATATGACTTTTGCAATCATATAAACTACAGGAGGAAAGAAATATGTTATTAATCTCTATGATGGGGAAAAGTCTTAGCATGCATGCAACATAAAAGAAAAGAGAAACACTGTGGGAATATTGTCTGTCATCATGGGCCACTTATCAGTTTCATGCTCAACATCTAGTCTGTAGCAAATACACAATACACAATCTGGACTGCATTGAGCCTGTTCAGTAAAATACATGTGTGGTTTTCTTAACAATCTCATGTGAAGACTAGAGTTTTGTTGAATTTTAAATTATTTTAATTAGTAGCATTAAGAATAAAATTGGATAAGTAGCTACTTCCTGACCTTGCTTTGTAACATTTCATACAGATTATTCTTCAGACAAGCTAACATTTGCTTTCAATTTAATTAATGCCAGATTTTCATATTTCTAATTACTAGCATTATTTTTACTTAATAGTTTAGTTTTTTTATTATGCTTTTCTCTTTGTAATTTTAAGGTTTGTAACTGCTAGAATTTATGTACCAGGTAAAATCAAGCAAATATCAATTCAAGGAAAACAGTGAGGTATGAATGCTAACCTTGTGTAAGAAGGTTTGTTTGAAATGTCAGGTTAAAATGTAGACAAGGAACCAATTTGAATTCAATTATATTTCTTAAATAAATAACCTCCACTTTATGAAATTATCTCCTTGAATATCAAATATTTGTCACAGTAGGGAACAATTTAATTTGGGAAAGGTAATATATTGGAATTTGGACTCTAGCAAAGACAATTTAGAGCCACCTGGTATTTGACTGGTGTCTGTCTGTGCTGACAGGGTGACACTGTCATCTGAAACATTTTCTTCACTTGGCTGCTGTAGTAAGGATGTTATTACAAAGGATATCCTTGAAAGAATCTGAAAGTTGGGCCTACAAGATGTGTCAGCGGGTAAAGGCACTTGCCCACCAAGCCCCGCATATTATAAGAAAAGAATTAATTCCTGAAATGCACCTCCTTAGCTCCACATGGCAAATGTAGTCCTGTACAGGAACACACACACATACACATACCCACACACATGGGCAAATAAATGGAAAAGGGGTTTAAAAACTGAACATTTAACTGCATAGAAACATTGTAGTTTGCATGTTTTATAATTTCATATTTATACTCTTATTTTTAATATTTGTGTTACTAGCTTTAGAAAAGAAATACATCATATGTGTGTGTGTGTGCGTGTGTGTGTGCGTGTGTGCCTGTGTGTGTATGTATGTATATATGGCTATTTTGCCTGATTTATGTCTTTACTGCATGTGTAAGGATACCATAGGCTATATGCTTGGGAAGGGCTTACAGTCCCAGTAGATGTTAAAGATAATCAGCCCATTATTAATTATGATAATGGCTTATGCATGAAAAAGAATTATAATCTGATATATCACCACTGACATCTATACAGCAAAAAACAATGATCCACAAATACAACAAATAAAATTAATTTTATATAAATTGGAAAGTAAAAGTTGCAAACTATTTCAGAAAATGTATGAATCTTTCACTCCAGATGGTCTCAAATACATAAACATTTTTTAAGAAATCACAGTTTAATGTTTCAGATACTAGTGCCAAATATATGTCTTTCTTTGAAACATCCATGTTAGTTGGTGATTAATATTTTTAAAAAGTTTAAGAGCCTGAGCAAAGTTTATTTTAATGGGTGCATACATATAAAATTGTGCTTGGGAAAGCATGTAGTGTTTTTCAGCTCATTTACACAGTACAATGCTTAAGTAGGCTACATACACCCTTCCAAACACTCCGACAAATAGATAGGTTAAAGTTTTACCAAGCATATATTATTAGGTAACTCATCTATTTTGTCTTCTTTTTCTTTTATTTATTTATTTATTTATTTATTTATTTATTTATTTATTTATTTATTTATTTATTTATTGACACAGGGTTTCTCTGTGTAGTTTTGGTGCCTGTCCTGGATCTCGCTCTGTAGACCAGACTGGCCTTGTACTCACAGAGATCCACCTGGCTCTGCCTCCCAAGTGCTAGGATCAAAGGCGTGCGCCACAACCACCTGGCTGTTTTTGTCTTCTTGACGATTACTGGAGCAAAGCCTACTGTGTCAACATGGAGCAAAACATACCATGCATTTAGGACTTTCAGTATGACATAGGTGACAGGCCAAATATTGCTCTTTTTAAAAGAACTGAGGAAACAGAGTGTGATGGCATGCACGTGTGTGTGTGTGTGTGTGTGTGTGTGTGTGTGTTATTTGCTCATTTGAGAAGCACATGCTTGCAGGTGCAGTGGCCTCAAAACACTCAGATTAGGAAAAGGTAACACTTTATCAAAATTTTAATGCCATATTGATTCTTTCCTTTTATCTGAGGCATAGCGCTGTGTGCATGGGGATTAGAAATAAGAATTATGAAATTACAATTGTCAGGCATGTTGTTGCACACCTTGAATTTCAGCACTGGTGAGGCAGAGGTATGTGGCTTTCTTTCAGTTTGAGACCAGCACGGTTGACTTAATGAACTCCTGGCCAGCCAGGGTTACATACCAACACCATGTCTCAAGAAAACAAACAAACGAAACCAACACAACAAACGACATATTGATGGTGAAGCAGAATGGAAGAGAAGGGATCACTGCTTAGCAAAGCAAAGAGAAAGTCCATAACCTCACAACAGAGGAAAATGGGCCAAAAATGATGAGCTTTCATTCTTCTTTGGGTTTCATGTAAATTTTCTCTTTGGTGTTGACAAATCTAAGAATAATCATTCTTGCACACTCGAATTTTTCATTCAGATTCCCACAAATTCCCATCTGCAGCAACTAATAACGGAGACTTACTGGCTCAGATGAAGTGATTTATCATCCCCCTCAGCTTCTACAGAGCACAGGAATGGACAGGTTAGTGTTCTGCCCTGGGTGTGGATTTTGTTACAGGTGTCTGCTGAAGTTCACCTTGTCTGTCTTTGAACTGTGCACCTCTACTTATTGTTTAGATCAAGACAAATTATTTAGAATTTTTAACGAATATGTCACAAGCATCATAAAGCCATCTAACATAATGGGAAGGAGAGCCACATCTCCACTTCTTTAAAGAAGACTCAGGTTGACAGAACCTTATTTTCCTTGAAGGAAATGACTTCTGCTCCATGTTGCCCTAGGAATTTAGTAGTACATTCAATAGCTACTCTTCATAAAATATGTGGGCATGTCAATGACACTGCCTGCGATTATAATATGAGTCACAACTAAAGAACAGGAATCTTGTAAAATGGAAAATGATTGTCATGTTTCACACTATTGTGTGGTTCACAATAAGACATGTAGGCATATAAATAACCTTCAACTAATCATTATTAGTAAATAATGAAAACATATATTTGAGATTTTTTTACTCTTCCTTAGATGTAAGTTTCTGTTTGGAGATTCCTCTGTGATACCTTGATAATTGGTACTTGGGAATAATTGATATGTGACATTTGAAGGGTATTTGCTGACTTCTGATTGAACAGATATATAAATAAGAAGTTATTAAATAAAATGAACAGTTGGTTCAAAGTCACTACATCAAAGTGTACACATTTTCAGGGTCACTACCCCTCAAAAATATTTAAGACATTATAATTAATTTAAATTTTCCTCTTGGCAAATAATTTCCTGATGTTTCCAATGTTGTTTTGCAGCAGAGAGAAACAATGTAAATAAATAAGACTCTAGAATGGTTTCTTCTGTTTATTTTTCTTAGTAATCCTTATGAAATAAAGCAATCTCCAAAAGAAATATAGTTCTTTGATTTAACAACATTGTGAATTATTTGGACATTTGATAAACAAATATCACCATATCTTTATAAATTAAAAACAACATACTTATTGGTAAGGTTTGTACATATAATTAGTGATAACAGGTACAAGAATTAGTTTTAATTTTCTCAATAAAAATATTTTTAAATATTTGAACACGTTTTCTGAAATTGACAAAATTATTTGAACACTTTAACAACATGAAAATCTCAAAAACATCATGCGTATTGTATTTTATAGTGTTATAGTATTATTCCGCGTTATGTAAAAGGCTATGGATTCTATGTTGTCTGTCCATTGATAGACAGGGTCTCATTTATTTTCTGCTAAATTATCTTCTAAAACAGGACACAACTGAAAAGAGAACATCTGATGTAAAGTAGGAAGATACTTCAAAATGTTTGTGGAGGCTGCTGGGACAAATGTGCTTAAGGACCAAGAGCTTTGAGGAAGAAGATGTGACTGACCAGAGCCTGCTATCCCATAAAGAATCTGAGACATGTTGAGAATCCCTGAAACTGATGATTGTGAGAAGCCTAATATGTAGCAAGTCAACAGAACTTTGAGAGTGTAATTCTTCTTTGGGAACTAGACCTCACAACACACTACCTACTGTCCTTCTACCTTCTGACTTTCGAAGGCTATATATGCTTCCTGTGTTCTGGAGTGGAGAGTTTTCTACTGAGGTCATCAGAACCCACCCTACTAAAATAAATGTGCTTCATTTTACTTAAGATAATTTATACTATATCTGACCATGGAGAATCTCCTGATTGTTGCTTCCATCTCATAGTTAATTTATTGTATTTTATACATAAACATCATTAAAACAGATTATTAGAAATTCACAGTACAATTATATTTGGCTGAGACAAGGATCTAGTAGTGTCTTTGAGGTATACATTTGCTGGTGAATTTAAGCATCAAAGTTTCAGCTACCATTTCCTCCACTTTAACAAGCAACTATATTTAATCTATTTGCTTTTCCTCCATTAACCACACAGACTCCATCTTTGAAGTGTTTGGTTTTGTTACGTTTAAGTGGCAACTTTTGGTGGTGTATTATAGGGTATTAGCAACCCAGACTACCACCATCATAACAGATAAAGACAATGTCTCCATGACCCCAAAGTCCTTAGCATATTCTTGGTGGAGGTATCAGATGAAACATTAAATGGAAAATTTTAAATAATACCTAATATTATTTAATTAATTTCCATACATTTTGTAAAAAATACACAGATACATTTATGGAAATTGGAAGTTTAGACAAATAAAAGATTTTGATGATATATTTGCTGCAGTATGCTTGCACAGGAACATGAGACCATGTTTAATATTAAAAATAATCTAATATGGATTTTATCATGGCACAGACATCTTGTTACCAACAGTGAGATGCAAATAAAATCACCATGTAATATCATTAGGGAAAGGAAAGCTGTTCTTAAGAAATCAAAATAAAGAAATGTTGATTGCTATGCATCTGAAGCCAGCTCAATTCCAGAATGGAATCCAGGCTAGCCTGAAATACAGTATGAGTCTCTGACCCCAAATAAACAACAACAGCAAGAGACAAGGCTATATATTTAAGAAGTCAATTTATATTGATGATGGAAATAGAAATGAAAACATCTTCCATGAAGAGAAATAAAATTACTAAGTGAGACCAGAGACTCAACTTTCATGTTTCTACCCCAAGGAAATAAAATGGCTACAGGCCTCTGCATCTGCATTCCCACATTAATTGGATCACTTATTCCTAATAGCCACAATGTAAAGAAAACTTATATTTCAACTATCATATGAATGGTGGAAAATATGGTATACACAAAATAGAATATTACTCAGCCAGAAAAAATTAATTTGATCTTGTTTTTTGCAGCCAAAAGAATGTCAAGAGGACAATAGGATGAATATGACTGATGTCACTAGACAGATTAAAGTTTTACAGTTTTGTAATTTTAAAACATTGAATCAATAACTCCCAGAGTCATATTCTTCAGATATTAGTGTTTCAACTAGCAGATGATTGGTGAAAAACACTGTGTAAACAAAGTAGAATATTACTCCACCAGAAAAATGAATTTGATCTTGCTTTTTTTTTTTGTAGCTAAATAAGGTCAGGAGGGAAATATGGTGAATAATACATCATACTAAAGAGAGAAATATTTCATGATATAAGTTGAATATAGAATCCAAAAATAGGTGAAATTAATAGATAACAGAGAGTAAAGCTGTGATGACAAGCATCTAAAGACTTGAGGGGAAGGAGAAATTTTGTTAAAGTGCATATATGTTTAGATTCAGGATGGATAAGTTATGGTAACCATGAATAGCGTGGAAACTATAGCTAACAACGACAATAGCATTGTTTGCTTACAACTTGCTAGCAGAAGGGTTGGAGATATGGCTCAGCAGGTAAGAGCAATGGCTGCTCTTCCAGAGGACTCGGCTTCCATTCCTAGCACCCACATGGCAACTTACAATTGTCTGTAACTCTAGTTTAGTGGATCAGACACCATTACATAGACATACACACAGACAAATATCAGCACACACAAAATAAAAATAAATTATATTTTAAATGTTGCTAACAGTGTGGTCATGTGAATAGGGTTATTAGGTGGAGATAATAATTACCCTATTTGATGGACAAGGTTTTTTTTTTTTTTTTTTTTTCAATCCTGTCTTAGAAAAGAAGGGGACATAAGCTAATAGTACTGTCCACACCCTGTAGTTAGAGCAAACTAGGACAACAGCCTTATTTAATCAGATGCCATGCCATTCTGGGACACTTCCTAGGACATTAGATTACCTCTCTTAATGTCACCCGGTCTAAAATCCTGGCTAACAATGCCATAATCATGAGTCTGAAGTCCTTCCTAATTTATTACATGAGCTAAATCTCTTAATCTCTCCACTTGAGGTGGGACTGACTTAATTTTCTTTTTGTTTCCATATCCAAAGTTCACTTTAGTAAAGAAGCCATTAAATTATTTCCTTTTATGACATGAGCCACTAAGGATTAAGTGACTTTAAAATTTCCCAGCTGTAAAAAATGACCTTCAGAGTGCATTGAGCATCCACAGTCTTTACATTTGTTAATAAGCAATGGAAACATGAATGAACTTCTAGCTTTGCCAACTGTAATATATAAATTTTAAGCCATAAATCTCAGAAATCATACTAAGCTGTAGTTTGAAAATCCCAAATATTAAACAATAGAGATTTAATCAGTTTTTCATCCTTTTAATGCAACTAGATACAAAACAGATTTTATTCCTCATAGAGTAATACTAGCCATCTGCCTGATGTAAAATACTTCAAAATCAATATTTAGTCAACATGGTCATCCTATTGTTTAAAATAGGAGGCATATGGCATGCTGTTGATAAAACTGTATTATTTGGCTAGCTTACACTGCTCTTAAATTATGATTGTGTGTACATTTTGCCCAAAGGAAATGAACCATGGGGTCCTATAAATATTAAAAGACTGCCTTTTCCCTCCAAATACCCTTGAAATATAGAGTTTAAAGAACAGAGAAAATCTCTCCCTTGATCCCTTCATCCAAAATGAGATGTTAGTGTCTTTATTATGACCATGTCAACTTTTACTGCTGCCAATATAAAATAAGTGGCCGCATAGCTGTGCATCTTGTATAGGGCAGTTGGTCCAATTTTATACTTTGCAATGTGGAAAAATAATACATTGAAATAGTAGTATGCATGGAATGGGCAATATTTGATTTTACACCATGGCAGCCAAACAAGAATGCACTCAAGGAAATGTGATTTTGCTTCCGTGAGAAGACTAGGCATCCCATGGTAGCATGGTACACAGAGGCAGACTTACTCTCTGTCTGGAGGACACATTTTGGCTAAAGCTGGTTCAATCATGAGGTGGATAGTAAAATAATTTTGTGAGCTGGCTGCCAGCAGGGCTGTCTGGGCTGTCATACATTAAATAATAAAATCCATCACTCTTCTAATCTGAGGGGTTCCTGCTTTTGGTAGCAAAGCTTTGATTTACGCATCTACCTGTCTCAGTGCACTTTAACAGCTCCTTGTGGCTATAATGAGTCATCAGCATGCACAAAATTGTAAAGGGGTAATAAACTGAAATCCATCAGCTTAGAACACAAAAGATAATACTGACAGGCACGTGACCGTGCTGTCCTACATGGACCAAGAGCTGTTTGAATCAATTTGCCATCGGCAGATGACACTCAATGCCATTCACCTGACTCATCACAGCCCTGGTAAGATATAGAAATCTAGAGCATCAGAAGGGCATTGTGCAAGGCTAGCTACTGAACTTTGGGAGTGATTGTGTTAGTCACTTTTAAGAACCTGGAGAAAATGAGCAGAAATAATAATGCTTGTTTTTTCTGAATCATATACATACATTGTGTGAAATGTGTTCATGTGTTCTTCTAATCAATGCTGCCACTACACATACCTGTATTTTCATCTTCATTATCCAAGGTGTGTGTGTGTGTGTGTGTGTGTGATGCATATGTTTTAGTGTGTGTGTATGTATGTATATATGTATGTATGTATGTATGTATGTATGTATATATGTATGTGAACATGTATGGGTGGGGGTGAGTATGTGTGTGTGTGTGTGTGTGTGCGTGTGTACACACATTTTATGAAGAGATTTTAAGAAAAAAATAAGTGAAAATATTTGCTAAATCTCTCCAAGTCCAAATGTCACATGAAGCTATCATTTTTATACACTGAGGACCATTATTACTTTAGGTATCCATATAGCAGTGATATTGAGCCAGATTTGGAGTCAGACCAGAAATAAACATGGAAATTATGTTAAAATGCTTTCTAGTTTTGGCTATTCTTTTGAAGGTGAATGAAACATCTTGATGTAGTCAGACAAATGCCTAAATATCTTAATAGGCAATGGTAATACGATCATTAGAAGTTCTTTGAAAGTTAAAGTTAGTTATTATTACCTGAACTACATTCATAAAATATATTATTATTCCAATATTAAGCTAGGATTTAACAGTTTTCCTTACAGAAAAATTAAGAAAGAAAGAAGACAAAGGCAAGTAAAGTATCAACCCTTTTGCCACTATGGACTTGTCTACCTTAGGTTCACATCTGCATTAAGATTTATGAGTTCTGTTTTAGGGTGTGGTGGTTCTGCCTTCTCTAACAATCTCAAGTGGAATTCCAAGTCGGAAATATCAAAAGAATGACAATAAATAACTGTAAGTCAGGAGAGAAAGAAAGGAGCTGGGGAAGTGGCTTAGTGGGTAAAGTGCTCGCAGTACAAGCACAAGGTCCTAAGCACCCATTTAAAACCTAGGTGGTCTTAGACATTCAGACAGGCATAAGATGGAATCTCAGAGTCATTTTGATTTGCATTTCCCTGATGTCTAAGGATGTTGAGCACTTCATAAAATGTCTTTGGGCCATACGAGATTCTTCTGTTGAGAAGTCTCTGTTTAGACCTGTTGCCCACTTTTAATTGGATTATTTAGTATTTTGATGTCTAGTTTCTTGAGTTATTTATACACTTTTGAAATCCAATGTAGGGTTGCTAAAGATCTTTTCCTGTTCTATAAGTGCTGTTTTGTCTTATTGACCATGTCCTTTGCCTTACAGAAGCATCTCAGTTTCAGGAGGTCCCATTTATTCATTGTTGCTCTCAGTGTCTATACTGTTGGTGTTATATTTTGGAAGGTGTCTCCTCTGCCCATGTGTTCAATGATACTTTCCACTTTCTCTTCTATCAAGTTCAGTGTAACTTGATGTATGTTGAGGTTTTGGTCCATTTGGACTTGAGTTTTGTGGATGGTAGTAGATATGAATCTATTTGCAATCTTCTACATGTCTACATCAATTTATGCTGGCACCATTTGTGATTAAAAACGTATGTTGGAGAGGATGTGGAAAAAGCGGTATAGTGCTCAAATGCTGGTGGGAATGCAGTCATATACAGCCACTCTGGAAATCAGTATGGTTGCTTCTCAGAAAACTAAGAATCAATCTGCCTCAAGACCCAGCAATACCACTCTTGGGCATATACACAAAAGATATGCTCAGCCATACCACAAGGACAATTTCTCTAGCAGCATTATTGTAATAGCAAGAACCTGGAAACAACCTGATTGCCCCTCAACCAAAGAAGGGATAAAGAAAATGTGGTACATTTACACACGGAGTATTATGCAGTGGTAAAAGATAATGACATCGTGAAATTTGTAGGCAAATGGATGGAACTAGGAAAAAATCATTCTGAGTGAGGTATCCTAGACCCAGAAAGACAAACACAGTATGTACTTACTCATAAGTGGATATTAGACATAAAGCAAAGGATAACCAGGCTACAATCCACAAACCCAAAGAAGCTAGGTAAAGAGGAGGACCTTATGAGGGTCACACTTGGATCACCCAGGAAGAGGAAATGGTTAAGTCCTGGTTAAATTGGGGGTGGTTAGAGGGGAGGGAAGGGGAAGTGGGGACATGAGGGATTGAAATGGCCTGTGGAGATGGGGGAGGAACTGAGAGGGAGAGCAATGAAAGAGATGATCTTAACAAGGAGCCTTTAGGGGGGCAAGGAGGAATCTGGTGCTAGGGAAATTCCCAGGAACCCACAAGGATGACCCCAGCCAAGACTCCTAGCAACAGTGGAGAGGGGGCCTGAACTAGCCCTCCCCTGTGGTCAAATTGGTGACTACCCTAATTATCCCCATAGAACCTACATCCAGAGTCTGATGGAAGCAGATGCACAGATCCACAGCCAAGCATTTGGTAAAAATCTTGGAGTTCAGTTGAAAAGAGGGAAGAGGGATTATAGGAGCAAGGCAGGGGGTGGACATGGCCAAAAATCATGATAAGAAAAAGCAGAGGCAGCCAAACCAAGCTAGTAGGAGCTCATGGACTGACAGATGGGGAGCCTGTGTGGGACTGAACTAGGCCCAATGAATGTGGGTGACAGTTGTGTGGCTTGATCAGTTTCTGGGAACCCAGGCAGAGGGACCAGGACTTATTTAAATACATGAACTGGCTATTTAGAGCCCATTCTTTATGGTGGAATGCCTTGCTCAGCCTTGATCCAGAGGTGAAGAGGCTTGGTCTTGCCCAAACTTGGTATGTTAGCCTGTGTTTACTACCCAAGGGAGGCCTTACCCTCTATGAGGAATGTGCTGGGGGTAGGGTGAGGGGAGGTGAGGAGTGAGCAGGAGAAGGAGATGGAGGGGCAATTATGGTTGGTATGCAACATGAAAAAGAATTTTTTAATAAAATAGTTTTTTAAAAAGCCTAGGTGAGGTAGTGGATATAAGAGAGATGGAGACATGAGGACTTGCTAGCTCACTAGCCACCCAGCCTGTTCAATACAAGTTCTGTACTCAGTGGGAGACCCTGTCTTATTAGGTGTTTTCCATATTCAATTGGAAAGTAGATAGAGGAACAAATTCAACCTCAACCCCTGGCCTATCAGAGAGACTTACATAGGTCCACATTCATCAGATGTCACACATTTACATACCTCACTCATGTGCATATATGTCCCCCAAACAGAAAATGGGTGTTTGTTAAGACTTGTGAATCTGACATGATAAGTCCTCCAGATCAGGAATGCAGCTGCACAGAGATGCAAAGTGTATGTGACACATGTTTGCCTTAGATTGATGACATAAACATTAACTCAGTGACTGCTTAGTGCTATATATTTTAGGTTACATGGCTTTTGTTACTACTTACTGAAGTTTATCATTCCTTGTTTATTTCTTAAAAATAAATTGGGCTCATGATTGGGCTCACTATCAATGCCATCGTTTAATGGCTTTCAAATATGGATTAAATGTATGCTGAGCTTTTGATTTTGTTTTAATACTCTAGATCAGGGACCATTACTTCCTCCTTTTAGTTCTTCATTTCGCGTTTTTCAAATTTGTTTATTATCTAATACTTTTATGTGTTTACATACATAAAATATTATTCAAATTTATTTATGTCTCTATAAAACCTGTTAATGTTTAGAAAGATAAACAAAAACATCATTCAAAAAGTTCTAAATGTCAATAAAAAAGGAAGAATATGTATCTTTATAAAATTTCCTACCATCTAAGTGATTTTACTCTCCATAGAATAACCATACTTACTTCAACTTAGCTTGTAGGCACAAAGACTCCTTTTTAAAGGTTGGAAAGAGACACCAAATTATCCAGGACATGAGTTGAGTTTCTCGTCATTCACCCTCACTGTCAGTGCCACTGTCTACAGTGCCCATAGCATCTCTGTGAAGTTCCAGAAGATCTGGATGCTAGTATCAGTTCTATAACCTCGTACATGTGTTTTCGTTTCAGCTAATCTCTGAAGCACACAGCAAGACATGGAGACATTTTATATTCTCCAAGCATTATTTTACCCAAACAGGTTCAGTTTAAGAAGAAAGTTTTTAGGGAAATTAGCAAAACCCAAATATCTGAGACATTTTGAATGTTTAGCAGACCTGAAGTGAAAAACATCACCAACTTTTTTACAATTAGACTTTGGACCAAGTGAAACATAAAGAGAAGCAATTCCCAACAAGTCAGGAATTCTCAGTTTTCAGGTGTCAGTTACCTATAGAAGCTTTAAAGTCAATAGCATATTCCATTGATCTTGTTCTCATAAATCTTGAGTCCTATTCCAGAGTAAATTTGACCTATGGTTTCTCTTTGCTGGAGTATTTTCCTGGCTGGACACTGATATTTACAGGTCTATCAGAGACCCTTACTGTGGATGTTATCCTGAGTCTGTTGTATTCATTACTAATGTATTTATGTTGCCTATAGATTTCAGAATGCTCAGCAGAAAACTACTTTCATGGTTGTATTTGGGGAGCTTTATTTTTGTGGTTTTCATGTATATATAGCAATGACCATTTTAATATATTTTCCTGATCTCTGCTAGAATCCATACTGTAAGCTCTCCAGAGCAACCACTACACTATGAGCTTCATGATCTCAAAAGTGAAAAAAAAAAAAAAAATAACAACAACAACAACAAAAAAAAAACAACTGTGGAACAATAACAGAGAGATATCAAAAGATCACCTCCAATTCTCCCTATCAATTGCAATGTTAAAGTACAACCATGATGTTGATAAATATCCTTCAGAGGAAGCATATCAATATAAAGAGGAAAAACTGGTTTGACAAATACCCGTGGATATCTCACGTCTGCATGCAGGGGGACCCCTGTCACTGTTTGCCAAGAAGAACCTGCTGTTTAGCCCATCTGTTTTAGGTAAACCTCGATGATTCACAGGTCACATGATGTATTCCCAGATGTAACAAGGACAGCACAATTGGAAGATGCACAAGGGGCCTCTAGTGCTACATGTGCAGGATCCATTGTTGCTGTCTCACCTGGAACATTAGGAATAGAGAAACACTTGGCAAAATAACACTAATCTCGACTGACCCCCATCTCCACATTCCACATTCTGCTGCCCAACTAAAATTAGTGAATTTTCACACCCAGACTCCAAGGACATGCTCTCTTCAAAGTCTTATTTGATAAGTCACTCAACATAATCTGCTTTTTTTTTTTTCTTTGTTTGTCAAATCCAAAAACTTTGTTTGTACCATCTATAAGTAGTTCCCTGTATTGCTACCTGCCTTAGAGTTCAGGATATCTCTCAGTCCTTGTTACATTCCCTGACACCTTCAGCACAGACTGAGTGGAGAACTAATCACAGATATGGCCATTACCACTGAAATAATAGATTAAATACAGAGGTTTAAATTATAGGGTAAAAAGTCCATGTAAACAAAGGGGGTTTAGTAGATGTTCTAATCACAGATTTAGATATGTAGTTTTATAGATGAACCCAAGAATGAGCTAATTCCATGAATCCTCAAATAAAACCCAAACCAAAGCAAGAAATAACAACCTCCCCACTGCAATGTTCTAGTTAGAAGAAGTTCTTCTGTAAAAGTTTGCAGCATTGTTAAATTTCCTGTAGAAACTCTGTTTATTGTGCCTTCTCTTGGCCTCTTATGTTTCTGTTTGTTTTTTGGTTTTTTCAATTTCATTGCATTAGTTGTTGTTTTATCTTACTATATTATGTTTTATTATTATAAAAGGAAATAGTTATTCAGGCAATTTTCAAAGTCAGCCATTTCTATATATCCTTCCTTGAAACTCCTTTTGTGTTAACATTTTCCATACACATAATAATTTTTCAAAAATAATAAATTAACATTGATTCAATGCTATTGAAAGGTAAGCAAAAACTATAAAATGCTCCTTTAACAATTTTCATATTTTTGATTGGTCCTATCAAAGCCCACAGAGTCTACTCTTTCATGGTCACTAAAACAATTGGAACAGAAAATTCTTCACTGTTAATTTTTTTTAATGTGGACCAGATCATCTGCATCTAAAGGTACATGCTGTCACAGGGTTCTCACTGATATGGTAGAAAAACATTTACAATTAGCCATCTGATACATGAATACTTTTGGTAGCTATCAGTGACAAGCCCTAAAATGTGCACAACTTGGATGTCACTATTGTCATCAGGCACACTGCCCCTAAGCTGTGTGACAAGCAATGTCTGCTTGATGTTTTTCTTTTCTACCAAGTCCCTTTGTCCTTATCACATAGCCCTCCCTGGTTCATTTACTTTGCTAACTCCAAGAAATAGAACTGTACTACCTGTACTAAAAGCGTGGAACAATTCTATCCAGATTAAAAGAATAATAAGTGATGTTTCTTAAAATAAAAACCCGAAAGTATTTTTTAAATTATGAATGTGTGTATATTTGTTATGAATGTATATATGCATGTATGTATGTCTGTCTTCAAATATGCATAGGTATCACGTGTATGACTACAGATGTGTTTGGGTCAGGGGTGTATATGTAATGCACATAGGTGGAGGTAAAGGAGCAACTTCCAGGATTCACCTCTCTTCTTCTGAGTGTCCGAGGATTCAAATTCAACTCATTGCCCTTATAAGATGTTGATGAGAGAGTGAGGGCAAAGCCAAAATGAGAGAGTATTTACATACAGCTCATACACAAAGGTCATTTTCCATCATATGGATGGATGAAGTATCAATAGAAAATGTCATCCATATCTGGTCACAAAGGCAAGGTTGAAAAATCCTAGTGTTATGTCCATGAATGCTGTATAAGTGAATGTACCAGGCTCTGCTTACTCTCTATAGAAAGCCTTACCTTGTTGGAGGAGGGAATGGGAGGTGTTGCTGAGAAGGTGAGAGGGAGGAAGGAGGGAAGAGTAGGATCTGTGGTTGACATCTAAAACGAATAAAAATGTTCTTAGTAATAATAAAAAAAAGAATTTCCTGGAGGCTCTTTAACATTTTTTTCTGTTTCAAGGACACAGTGAAATTCAATGTGCCTTCCATATTGCATTTAGCCTGTTTTTGTGGCTGTGGTGGCCATGGATGAAATTTACCATGCTCTCTTTCAAAGAGTCTGTTTGATGGTACTTGGACCATTTAGCATGGTGATTCTGCAGCCACTACTTTTTCTTTGAAAGATAGAAGTTTAAATCTCTAGGGAGAACTTAGGAAAATTGAAAACCAAGACCTTGGCTCAGATAGTAAGATTTCTCCTTCAGAGAGGTCCGGAGGGAAATTATAATTTTCTAAAGAACAAGTCAGAAAGCTGCTTACGTTTAGGTCACTTGAAAACAAAAAAGGGAGAAGGTTTCCCCTGCCAGAATGACTTCAGAACCCACATCTGATTCTCTGACAATCAAATTAATGAGATGGAAATAATGCTCCATGTATTCAGAGACTTGATCAGTTTTTATCTTGTTCTTTTTTTTTTTTTTTTTTTTTTTTTTGACAGAGTTTCTCTGTAGCTTTGGAGACTGTCCTGGAACTAGCTTTGTAGCCCATGCTGGCCTCAAACTCACAGAGATCCACCTGCCTCTACCTCCCGTGTGCTGGGATTACAGGCATGCGCCACCACCGCCCGGCTTTGTTCTTGTTTTTAATCTGAAACCAATCTATGATTTTGAGTTGATTTGATTCAAACCAAACTATAATTTCCTATATTTTATTTAATGTTACTATCTCTAAATTGTATTATCAATTAAAACCTAAAAAAAATTATGGTGATAATACATGTTATTATTTTATTGTTTTTAAAATGTTATGTCTGTCTATTTATAAACACTAAAGATTGATAAGACATTAAATAATATTTAGAAAATGAAATTAATTTTAATACTATCATAAAATTTGGTCTTCCAAAGACATGAAAGCCATACAAATAAAATGACCTTTTTCCTCTTTGTTTCCACCATGAAATATTTTACACTGCCAGATAAGACATTTACATTCTTTGCTCATGCTATTTATTTTTCACTTTAATTTGTAAACTGACACTCAAAGAATATTGATTGAGTTATGTGAGTGAAAATAGAAAACATTTTCTGTGTGTTCATGTACATGAATGGTCTGATAATAAATCTCTGCTCATATTAGTTAATCAACTGAAATCCAAATTTAAAAGCCATATGAACATGTTCTAAAACATTCAGTATGCTCAAAGGAGGGCGAAGAAATAGCTCCAATCTCAGAGTCAGGTATATTAGAAGCTCATTGTAAAAATAAGAGAACACTTTGAAAAACTACTGATTGTAGGACCACTTTCCTCTTATCATGCACCCCAGGTTGTCTCTATGTGATATCGAACATAGGAAAGCAGATGGTTCTTATGTAAGAAGAGAACTAGCTATCACATTATTTCATTCATCCAAACTTTCCTGTGATGTATAGCTAATCACTACTGCTCAGGAATAATACCAAAACAGAGTCAGTGTCCACTTGGATGTCTTACCCATCTAAGAGAATAATGAATTTACTTTAGAACAGAACGAAGTCCTAGGAAATAAGTCCTAGTTTTATATATATATATATATATATATATATATATATATATATATATGTATATATATATGTATGTATATATATACACTTATGTTCAGTATAATTTCAAAGATTGTAAGTTATATAAGGAGAGTACACATTTTTACATAAGGAGTATTTTTAATAAATTTTACTAAAAGAGTGAGTACAACAGAAATTTTACACAATATTATTTTCTAACATTAATCTGTAACAAAACCACTGAAATCTCTCTGAGTGCATAAAAATTTTAAGCAGATGTATACATTCATGCCTTTGAGAGCATATTTTAATTGTATGTTAATATTAAAGTCTGTGGTATTTTATTAAATAACAATTGAAAATTCTTCCTCACAGTTTAATTGTAGTAAGTCCTATTTTAGAGCATTTTTACACCTGTGGATATATATATATATCTTCAAACATAAAAGAGGGTTGAATGAAAATCATTTTTTAAGTCTTATGATGATTTGAAATCTCAGAGATGTAAATATTTATCTGAGTGAGAGGATAGAATTCGCTCTGTGACTTAGCTCACTTTGGAGCACCCACAGAATATGAAAAACAAGCTGTATGAGCTCATTCCCAGCTCTGTCATGTTTATCCCTGTGCCCTTGGCAATTTCTTTTTATTTGCCAGATTTTCCTCAATTGTATAATTAAAGAACCCACATACACCTATATAAGTTTGTGTTATATATACATATAATTTGTAAATGTTTGTATATAAACACATGTAAATAAAATACACATAAATGACTATTTATATACATATATAGATCATATATATAAAATGTCACACATTCCTTCCTCAAGCTAATTTTACAATTTATTGTTAGAAATAATGCTTTAAAGAGACAAAGAGTGATAAGAGGCTGTCCAGTTTTAGAATTTTTTTTATAATCATCCTTTTAGAATTAACTCAAATCCTGAAACACCGGTCCCATTCTAGGACAATATTCTTAGTGACTTCAGTCCCCAATGAGCTCAACTCTTGAATATTTCACAGTTCAGAAAACCACACTGAATCCCCTGCTTTTGAGCCATGAGTTATTGGTAGATACAAACATTTTTTTTTTTTTAAGTGACTCTTTCCTGAATACTTGAAGTGCATATAAAGTTCAACTTTTCCAGATATAAAATACAAGGAACAAGAAACTTGAAATAACATGAAATATGATTTTGAGTATTGATAAATAGTTCTACTTTAATTTATGTCGAGAGCTTTAGTTTGTTTCTGTGACTTCCAGCAGTAGCTATTATAAATAAATGAAAAAATTAACTCATATGTGATTTATTTTATTTTATCAGAAAGTTGTACTGACAATTGAAAGTATAGAATTTCCTTTGGTTTGAAAGTAAGAAAATTCCATCAGTTATTGGATGAGAGTTCCACCTCAACGGTTAGGGTGTTTGGCCATTTGATCACCAGACTAGGTCAGATCAGGCTTTCTCTCGACTATTGCCAGCAGTCTACAGAGGATGTATCATTGTGGATTTCAGGGGACCTCTCCAGCACTCTGCCTATTCCTGTTCTCATGTGGTCTTCATTTATCATGGTCTGTTATTCCTTGTTCTCCCTTTCTATTCTTGATCCAGCTGGGATGTCCTGCTCCCCTAAGCTTTCTTTCTCTCAAACCTTGCCCTTCATTACTCCCACTGTTGTCCAGGTTGTTCATATAGATCTCATCCATTTCTCTGTCATTGAGTGATCCCTGTGTCTTTCCTAGGGTCCCATTTTCTAGGTAGCTTCCCTGGAGTTGTGTAGCAGTCTAGTCATCTTTGTTTTATGCTGTGGATATCGCTCTGTGTAAATAAAGTTCTGATTGGTCAGTGGCCAGGCAGGAAGTATAGGCGGGACAAGAGAGAAGAGAATTCTGGGAAGTAGAAGGTTGGAGAGAGACACCGCCAGCTGCCACCATGAAAAGCAACATGTAAAGACACTGGTAAGCCACAAGCCATGTGGCAAAGTATAGACTAACAGAAATGGGTTAATTTAAGATAGAAGAAGCAGATAACAAGCAGCCTGCCACAGCCATACAGTTTGTAAACAATATAAGTTTCTGTGTGCTTTCTTGGTTGGGTCTGAGTGACTATGGGACTGGCGGGTAAGAGAGATTTGTCCTGACTGGGCCAGGCAGGAAAACTCCAATTACAGTTTTACATCTACTATCCTACTATGAGTGAGTACACACCATGTTTGTCTTTCTGAGTCTGGGTTTACCTCACTCAGAATGATTTTTTCCTAGATCCATCCATTTACCTGCAATCCTCATGATGTCATTGTTTTTCTCTGCTGAGTAGTACTCCATTGTGTAAATGTACCATATTTTCTTTATCCATTCTTCAGTTGAAGGGCAATGATGAAAATGATTTTAGGTAAAAACAAAACTCCTGTGATTCTGACTTTTTTTTTTTTTTTTTTTTTTGGTGTTTCGAGACAGGGTTTCTCTGTGTAGCTTTGTGCCTTTCCTGGAACTCGCTTTGGAGACCAGGCTGGCCTCGAACTCACAGATATCTGCCTGGCTCTGCCTCCTGAGTGCTGGGATTACAGGCATGTGCCACCACCGCCCAGCTCGATTCTGGCTTTTTAATAGATTTACCAACACTTTCATGTTTTTCTTAATATGAAAGATACAGATGAAACTTGAGTAAATATGTAAAGCTTGAATCTCTCCTGATATACATTTCAAAAATCATTTTATCAACAACACTGTGGAGAAAAATATCGAATTTCTTTCTTGTGTATTAGTAATTTGTTTAGAGCAAGTCGGTTCTTTGTTCTGCCAACTAAGATGTCATATTCATTATTCACCTGAGTTTAGAAAACTGTCCATCAGGAGGAGATATCGTCACAGTACGCGCATGTTATGCTTCTGCACAAAGAACCCATTAAGGTTGATTAGCTTAGCTGTCAATTTTTAAAATTTTTTTCATAATTTAATTTAATTTTACATATCAGCCATGGATCCCCCTGTCCTCCCTCCTCCATTCCTCCATCCCCCCAGACTACCCCCCATTCCCATCTCCTCCAGGGCAAGGACTCCCCTGGGGATTCAGCTCAGCCTGGTAGATTCAATTGAGTCATGTCCAGTGGCCCCCTCCCTTCACCCAGGCTGAGCAACTTAGCTGTCAATTTATTGTGGAAAACAGAGGAAGTTGAGTCCTCCTGTGGTAGAAAACAGGCTAGCTGATCATGGAAATGAATTAGCTTGATTTTATTTGTGCCACATTGAGAAGACGACAGTGTTTTCCAGAGCATGTGATCAGTATGTGATTATTAGTGTTAATTGCAACTATGGAAAGAACTAGAAACAGTGATTTCCAGAAAAACAAAACAAGCTAAACTAATAAGATAGATTAAAAAGTAAATTTCCCTCCACTCTCAAATGTATGGGCAACAAAATAGAAGAAATCCATTCTCTTTATATTCTTGAGTATTGACTATAAAAACAATCTCAGAACAACTGGATAAAAAAAAAGGAATATCATGGTATTGTACTGGCTTTTTATTGCCTGAAAATTAAAAAGCTTTGGATGCGTTATTATCTTACAGAAATAATTTGGAAAATTATAAATTGCACCAATAATTTCTATAGTCAAAAGGTAATTTTAAATGCACTATATTTCCAGGGGAAATATTCAAATAAAATTAAAATATTATTACCAGCAAATATCAATACCCATATAAATTAGCTGGTTATGGTAGCTCACACTTTTAGTACCAAGCACAGAAGGTGGAGGCAGGATGAATCCAAGTTTGAGTAGGGTCCTCTACTTTCCTATAAGTTAATATTGGATAAACATGAAAGGATCCTGATAATCCAAGTGAATATCCTTTTTCATGACTTTAGGACGGGGAATGGCTTGACATTTTCCACAATGACGCATGGTAAACAACAAGCATTATAATACTGATATTATGTTTTGAATGGTTTGGGTTTGCATGGCTGACCAAAGTCCATGGGACTCTTCCAGATTCAGTGCTGTCCTCTGATCTCAGAGCAATCGCGGGTTGGGAAAGGATTCTAAGTGCGAGCAGCAGCACTTTCACTTTTCTTGTTGATAAGCCCGTGTAGAACCCTGGGAAAGAAGCTAGCTGAGCAGGGTCATGTGAAGTGAGTGAATAGTTTCTAAACAACGTTTTTCTGAAAAAAAAAAAAAAGAGTTTGCAATTTCTGTCCCACAGGAAACATCTGGAAATATGGAATGTACCATTTGTAATTAGAGCAAACATATGTCATTGACATGGGTTGCATATAGTTCATAATAGTTCTCACAACTTCCAATGTTTAAAGATGGTCATTTGCATATTACCTCATTACCTCATACCTATGGGATTTCTGGTAATATATATTTTCTGTGTATGTGCACTGTTTGTGGGTTCATGTTAGTGAAGGTGTACATGTGAACGTGGACACATGTATGTATGAATACAGGTAGAGGGCAGGGGCCAAACTCAGACTTCGTACCTTAACTGCAGGGTATATTGGTTTTTGAGTGTGTTACTTGCCTGCAGCTCACATGTAGACTAGGCTGGCTAGACAGTAAGCCTCACGGAGAGCCTGTTTCTGCCTCGCCGGCACTGGTATTATAAGTACTCATCACCACATGGTTCTGGGGAATTAAACTTGAATTTATGCACTTTCAAGGCAGAGGGGATTTTTTTGTTGTTGTTGTTTTGTTTTGTTGTTTTGTTTTGTTTTGTTTGTTTTGCCAACTTTCCAACTTCTCAGTCATTATAAAAACATTCAGCATTTCACCAGTCATTATTTGGTTATAGAAAAGATTTATTATAATTTACGTGTATGTGTGTTTCTGATTTTGCATGAGTTTATATAAACCACATGCATGCAGGAGCCTATGGAGGCCAGAAGAAGTCATTTAGACGTTTGGGGATGGAGGTAAAGACAGTTGTGAGCCACTCTATATGTGTGCTAAGAACTAAACTATACTAAACTCTCCTCTGGGAGACCAAGAAGTTCTCTTAACCACTGAGCCAACTCTCAGCTCCTCTAAGTTTTCAGTACTGCATATTTTTGGTTGTATTAAAATGCTCACTATGATGCCCCTCCTGTCTCTACCTAACTCATTTGAAGCTTAAACGGGACCAGTTAGTTCCAAAGAAGCAATTTCACATAAAAGAGCTAGAATTATCTGTTCAATGTCTCTCCTCCTCTCCTTAAGTTCTACAGCTTCCAAGAAAATAAAGAACTTTTATCTATTTCACACAAAAAGAGACAATGTTATGAAATAAGTGGGCTCATAGAGAAGTGGAGCTTTTTAGAGGAATTATTGTTTTGAATAATCAGAGTTCACTTGATAAACATAAACAATTAATGTGTGTGGTAAACAATGCCATTAACTAAAAATGAAATTAAAAGATTCAAAAGTACTGGCCAAAATTAAATCACGAAACAAATGAAACTATATCCTCAGACTTAATTAATTTTGTTTTTCTTCCTTCCTTCCTTCCTTCCTTCCTTCCTTCCTTCCTTCCTTCCTTCCTTCCTTCCTTCCTTCCTTCCTTCCTTCCTTCCTTCCTTTCTTCCTCTCTCCCTCCCTTCCTCTCTCCTTCCTTCCTTCCTTTTTTCCTTCCTTCCTTCCTTCTTTCTTTCTTCATTTCTTTTTATTTTTGATTGAAGACCTAACAGATGAAGAGCATTGTTAATTTGGCGGCTGATTATTATTCCAAATGGGCAGCCGAGCCTCAAATTATAGCACTTTTTGTTTTGCCATTTCCAAAGAGAACAGATGAATTTCTGCCTGGACTGTTTCAATCTGCTTCCTTAGCTTCTAGAATTACTACATTCTAAGGTATTTCTAAGTCATAAAGAGCTGTAGCTGCAGTAGGAAATTAAAAAACAGCAATTAACCCAAGGCTACTCATAATTCACAGGATAAAGCAACAGTCTTGTATTGTGATAACATTAATTAAAATACAAGGATGTAAAGAAAATGTAAATAAATATAAGTTTAAAAAGTACATTACATTAAATCTTAATATCAAGACAAATATGCTTCTAAAACAAAAGTAGTATTCTGAAATATTACAACTTATCTTCACCTGTGACCACAGGCCTCTAAATATTGCTAAGCAACATATACATATACATGCATTATAAGTTATTATGTGTAAATTACTATCACAAAATTCAGAAATTTTCTCAAGGACACTGAGGTTAAAAATAATGCCCAACTCCTTGCAATTTACCCGCACATCTGAAAATGACCAGTAGTGCATGTTTAATGTGTGCTTGTTCATTGCCACCAGATTCTTCTGGATCAACAACAAACAAGTGAGGGCAGAGAATAACGATACTCTATCCTCTCATTAACTCTCCCTACAGAACTCCACACGAGAAGATGCTAACCAGTGTGTGTCCAGCACACTGGGGTAACTCTTCGTGTGTAATACAATGACTATCTTCCCTTTATTCTCTCAGGTTGGGATGTACTGTTTCAAAGACAGAATGATTTGTTCTATCTATGTATTTTGTCTTTCTTCTTAAAATATTTCATATTTTTAAAGGGACAATTGTTGATTTATGAAAAGCAATCAACAGAATCAATGATTTGATCTCTTTTTTTGCAACTGTAAGTAAATTTGCATAATTCTATTTTAGTTATTTGCTGTGTGGAACAGAATTGGTCTTCTGTTAATAGATTATTTTAAAATGTAACAAGAAAAAAAAATACTGATGCTCAAACTTTATCTGAGTCAAAGAAATTTGCTTAGTCTTATTTACATAATAAGAAAATAAATATATGCACCTTCAAAATGAGAAAATTTGATCTTAGAATTAAAAGTTATAAAAGTACATGTTAATTAATAATGTGATTGTGTTATCTATATACGATCTGTCATATAGGAATGTTTTCAAAGTTACAAGGAATCTAATTGATTAACTTAGAAAGTCAAAACAATTAAATCACCAAATATCTCTAGGATTTTGTATTAGGTATGTTTCCCTAGAATCAAAATCTAAATACATATTTCTATCATAAGGTCTTACAGTGTTTTATAAGTTGTAAGTCAATATAATCAACTACTAAAATAACCAGAATCTTGAATTTATAAATTATGTGTAAAGATGTGTGTACTTCCACTGACAAATTTCTAATTCTTAACTCCAGTTAGCTTCAGCAGAAAACAATGATTGAGAGATGGATGGGAGGATAAATGGAAACTAGATATCAAATATAGCTTTTGTACAGATAATGATTGTGGGCCTTGATTGTAGCAAGTAAATGTAATCAAAATAATAATAACAATTACACAGAGACAGTGGTAGTTTCCAAATAATTTCATTACTTTCTAACATAATAAAACATAAACATAGGATACCTTTAAAATACCTAATCACCTGAAGAAGTTAGACGTGATAAACCAAGAAAATGATATACTGTCATAGTTATATTTTTTCACCTCTAGCCCTTTCAAGTCTTGAAAATTTGCTTTAACCACAGGCACTATTACTAACTTGTTCAAGAATGAAGAAAGCAAACCAGGCAATTAGTAATAATTCCAATCACACACACACACACATGCACACACACACACAATACTGATACAAGCCCAACTTTAAGTTAAATGTGTTATTGGAATACTATAAACATAAATTATACATTTTGTGTTGTTAAAAATAAAATATAATTCCATTTAGTTAAAAGTCAAAAAGGAAAATTACATTCATATTTATCATATTAATTATGAAGGCCACATATAAGAAGAATCCAAACAACTGTGTGATGTAGAATTTTCATTTAAAAATATTGAACATGGTCCCATTTGTATTAGTTTCTACTCACTGTAGCATTAACAATGTCAAGTTTAATATTTACTAACATTGTGTGCAGCTACCAATGTCTTATATATGTAATCACATAAAAATGCAATTTCAATGTACCATTTACATACTGTTGCTTATGCTATGAAACTATTGTGTTTCAATATCAGCAAAGAAATGTTTTAAACTTAGCTCAACTTTCTAAGGTGTGTTTCCTTCTAGAGATCAGAAGTTTAACTTAGATTCAGCATGAGGACAAGGGATACCTGAATTTGTTCTGCTCTTGTTTACTAAAATCAGAATCAATAGGCTCTGAGACGCTTTACTGAAAAGTAGAAAGCTAATTATCCAGCACTCTTTCAGGAATTTGCTGTTAATTTTCAGCTCACACATCCTACCTGGATATTTAAACTGTTTTAAATTATGTTGAAGTTTTGTTCAAGACTGGAAAGTTTAAAGTAGCTGCTCAAGACAGGTGGGATATATTTGACAGTTTGCTATTCTCTCTGCTTTCTCTTTTTTGTTTATAGTTAACCCCAAAATATTTTTTTGTCTTCTGCTGTGATATTTTTAATTAAAAAAAAAAAAACATTGATTATGTGTTTGGGTATGGGTATGGTATGTTTGTGTGGGGGTATGGGCAAGTGAGTGTTGTACTCCACAAGGCCAGAAAGGAGTGTCAGGCCCCACAAAGCTGGAATTGCAGTCATATGTGAGTTACTTGACAGAGGTAGTGGGAACCAGACTCAGGTCCTCCACAAGGACAATATGTACTTTTGACTGCTGAGGCATTTTAAGTCCCTCCTGTCATGTAATTCTATCTCCTGATTACTCATTTATTTGGATTTCCTCAAATTCCATGTATTCCTGCCCATTGCTTGCAACATACTCCTGTACACGGAGCTGCTCTCTCTTCCAAATCCTAAATACTATCATCTTAATGGAAATTAGTTGAATTATTCACCTACCTAGTTATGTCTTTAGATGCTAGAATTCTGAAGCACAAGCATAACCAAAAGCAACAGTGTGTGGTTATGAGGTAGTAAAGTAGAAACTTGTGTTGAATTATAAATTAATTGCAAAGGTCACAGTATCTGGGGAAGTCTTTCACTTGTTTAAATATAAAATATGTCTCTAAGGATGACCTTCAGGAAGAAAGATGTATTAAAGTGATGATGATGATATGATGAAGAAGATGATGATGATGATAATGAGGAAGTATGGTATATTTCTGTTTTATGAGGCATTAATTTTGTGGTTTGATCTGCATTACAAATACAACTAATTATTTAGGCATCAAGCATGTATCCTACCACTTAAAACTTCAACCTCTCATATTCACCTTCCTTTTCAAGATCCACTCCAAAACATGATAATAATATAATTTTGCACAAATTAGCTATTGCTCTTTGACTCATTTTTTTCTTTAAATTTTAGAGAATAATGTATAATATACCCTCCTTCTGAACACTAAGAATACTAATTTCTATGGCACTTAATACAATATCAGGATTATAATAAATGCTATATGTGTCAGCCATTCCTAATTCCACCATACAGTAGGTACTAAAGATGTTTTAGTAACTGAATAACACATATGTAATTCATTTTAATTCATTAGCTGATTATTTTCATCATTAAATATTCCTTTACCAACTTGATTGAAGCATGAAACTGTGTGGCTGTTTTAAAATTCTTGATAAAAAAAAAACAACAAAAGAAGCTTGTTGTATCTTGAATGAACCAAGGATGCACTTTGTGTGGAACATTACATTCTTATATTAAATGGTGTAGCAATAATAGTCTATATTGTTCCATCTGTTATTTTCCTGTTTTTCAAAAGACATGTTAGAGTCTTTTATCATTAATTGAACCTTTTATCCAATTACCACTAAAATCACTTCTAAGCATCTCAGGACCATGCTTGATCTATCCTTGTAGAAGTAGGTTTCCATTAGTTTCTCAGAAAAAGTGAAAGAAGAGTCACCCTTTTGCCAAGCTGATTGCTTGCCCAAAGAAGAGAATGCAGGAAATGAGATGGGACTCAGAACCTAACTGCAATCAATTCTGTATTTTTAGTTGTCCAGAGATTTCACACACTCCTCCACAGCACTTCAGTTTCACTGCCTCTGTGCCCAGCATATCATCTGAGCCTTCCTGTGCTCATGCACATGCCTATGTAAATATATACATATTACATGATCACAACATTGCACACTGTAAACTCAACAGCATTTAAAATGATACTTTGCATGGTTTCTGAAATAGAAAGAAACAGATTTCTGGGAAAGGGATTTGGGGACAGTATTCCAGTCTCAAATTAATCTTCAGTGAAATTGACATTCCTTCAAATAAACCTCCATGGACTCCCAAAGGGTTTTAAATGTAATTAAAATTTGTACAACTACACTTAAGTTGTATTATTACATGTGCTATTTATTTTGATTTTTTTTTTTTAATTCTGGAAATTGGAACCTTTTTCTTTTCTTTTGTGTTTTTTTTTTCTGTGTTCTGGGACTTGAACATAGGAACTCAGTAGTAGTTTAGGAGTAAATGCTCTACCATAAACCTGCAGTCACATTCCTTGGTTGTCTAATTTATTTATTTTTTCTAATTTTACTCATTTTTTTTCATAAAATACATGTTGATTATGGTTTCCCCTCTCCCAATTCCTCCTAGATCCCCTGTTACCCACCCACAATCTGCACTAAAGTGTGGCATCTAGATTTTTACCTACTTTTGTTTAATAATGTCTTTACATTTTAATCATTATAAGTGTGGTGCATGCCTATATAATGTGAATTGGGCACCAGATGTAACATGAATTGCTAAAGGTCTTATTAATTTAAAAAAAAAAAAAGGATCTAGATACTGGGGAAAATCTGAAAGATCAGAGAAATAGAACAAGCCACAGCCAACTTCACCTAGCCAACTCCTCATCAGATCCTGTTTCCATGAATCCTCAGACTGAAAGCCTCTGAGTCCTCACCGCTGAGGGTCTCAGTTGAACTTCTGCTTAGTTCCTGTCCCCTCATGTCTTCTATACAGTTCTACACCCAGCCCCAAACAATGACACAAGATCCCAAGAGCTGGGGTTAGAGATGTGTGCTACCACCTTGGCTCTGTCTCATTGCAGCCTTGAGCTCACAGAGATCCAGACGGATTAAAGTGATAGGATTAAGAGTGTGTGCCACCACTCTCTGGCTTCTATATGTAATCTAGTGTCTGGCTCAGTCCTCTGATCCCCAGGTAAGTTTATCATGGTACACAATATATCATCACCACATGGTTAAAATTTCTGAACTTGAAAGACAAAGGCAAAAAGATCAAGGGTTCAAAACCACACTCAGCTACACAGGAAGTCTGAGGACAACCTTAATTATTGGATACCCTGTCTTGAAAAATATGTTAAACACTTCTGTGTTGATAATGCTCCTTCAGCCTCAGAGAACAGGGGTCCATACTTCCATACTTCAATTATTTTGATTTTTAATATACATGATGAAGGCTACACTATGTTTCCCTTTGGACTTAGATGTCACCAAACTCCAAGCCAACATCCCTGTACTATTAGAGCTAGAATATAGACTTCCAATAATACCCATTTCTTCTGATATGTTTCATTGATCTTTACTTCGATTTATCATCAATACTTTATGAATTATGAGATTTTAAACTACTTCTCACAGATGAATACAAGTTTTAAGTTAGTGATACTATCAGTAAGTTAATATCTTTATATGGCTAATGAAAATACTTCTGGTTAATTTTTGTCATAAAAATCAAATTGATTCATCATTTCTAATGTTTAAAGGGAAACATTTTAAATATGGTCATGCCTTCCAATCTGACTGTTTTTTTAGTAAATTGTTCATAAATTTTTTTTGAATAGCAGAGCATGCAAAATGTATTTGTTGAATTAAGCATTGTATCTCTTAATATCCCAAGTGTAATAATGTGCATAGTATTTGAACCTCCCATTGGTGAATGCCCTCGTATCCTTACTATACAGAATGTACAGCACTCATTCACTGAACCTCAGGCACTTCTAAACTAAATGAAGGAAACAAGCTAAGCTCAACAGCAGAACATAATGATTTTGTTTAATTAACTGTGTCTCCTATAGCTTCCCTGTATAATCAATCTCTGCACAGATTCTTACATATTCTTTCTTATTTACTTATAGCTTTGTGAAATAGCATATTTTATTTCAGCACAATTACGCTAACATTTTCATATCATAAATTGGCTATAGGGTCTTCTGATAATCTTTTTTGAAATGAGTCTTTGAACTTCAGGTTTTCCTTTATAATGAAATAAACCACCTAACCATCCTAGCTTGTATGACTTCAGTGTGTAGAGGGGCTTCTGCTGATTTCCTCTAGTGAGCTAGATGTGCACTAGACTAGGCTAGAACTATAGAACAAGTTATGTCTGAGCCTAGCCATAACCTCCATATGTAATCATATTTCCATCACAGTCTGGCACTTCCTTACATCTCAGCAAGGAGAGCTCGCCACTACAGTTGTAACATGCTCATTCCACACGTGTAAGTTCTTCCTTCACATCTAAACCAAGATTTCACTTTTTGTATTTACATGACTGGTAGTAATTTAAGTCTCATCTCCTCCCTATTTTTGAAATATTTGAGACATCATATAATTACCACCAATACTGTTAATCTTCCATGTAATTGTATTCCAAGGACCTTAATAAACATCATATGCAGCACTTCCTTTAACAATCTACCAAAAATTTGAAGCTATCAAATTATTATCCTTTTCACATATGAACTACTCAGTAAAGAAGTCTGGCTTAGGGAGGTGCTGACTGGTGATATGAGGTCAGGTAAATACTTGAGACTACTATGTCTGCTCTGGTCCTTCCTCAATGGAACTGACATATTCTCCTCTGAGAGTTAACACCATAACTGCTTTCTCTACCTTGTCCTTTTAAACAGAACTGTCAAAAAGAGAATTCTCTAACCTGTTGATTTCAGTGTTGAACATGCATTTAGAGCTGTGCCTTAGATACATTATGGAAAGGCTATCTAGTTACATGTTCTGAATAATAACTAGATGAGACAGAGGTGAACACAGTAGGAAAAGAAAATTGCAAATTATCTGAAAAACCCACACAAGGGAAGACTTTTTCTGAATATTATACCCATTATAGAAAACGAAATTTTTATTTTCAGATCATGTGGTCATTTTACCCATAATGCTAAAATCAGAAATCAGGTTCATTGAGCTTTGAGCGAATTATTTTCTAAAGATGTCTTATTTCCTAAGTTGGGCTAACAATCATGTGCTTTTTATATTTGCATGCCTCAGATTTGAACAAAAATCCTCAAACAGCAGCTGTTGGTGAATGGTGTTGACTACTCAGAGATGTGTGAACTAATGTGAAACAGTGATTCAAACACTGCAAGAGAAATACACTCAACTAGTAGTGAGGACCCCCTCATTGACTCCCAGTGTCTCTCTTTCTTGTCCATTTGCAAACTCCCCTTCTCCTATCACCTGTTTTCAGAAGTCAAAAAAAAAAAAATCTCTTATTGAGATGTGTGTGTGTGTGTGTGTGTGTGTGTGTGTGTGTGTGTGTGTGTGTGTGTGAATTCACATGTGCACAACTGCCTGTAAGGAGGCAAGAGGACAACCACAGGTGGCATTCCTTAAGAGATTTTTAAGACAAGTTCTCTCACTGGGATCTATGGGATTGCTGATTAGGTTAGTCTAGCTGGCCAGTGAGCCTCTAGTATCTACCCAAAATTTTTACATCTCATATTGCTGGTAATACTAGTGAACACCACAAAGCCTAGTTCTTTATCAGAGTGATTGGGATCAATCTTAAGTTACCATGCTTGTAAAACAAGAATGTCACCAACTGAAATATCTTCACAGGCCCAGTGATATCTCGTTACACAGAAGAATAAAGGAGTATTCCTTCCTTCTCGATATGCATGAATTTCATCTTTTATATTGAATGTCAACAAGCTGACTGGGGTATGTCTCCAAAGTAAACACATTGGGGAGCTCAGGCACTAGGTAGGTAATATAATAGATAATTCATCATTAGTGTTGAGTGTATGTATGGAGGGCCAGATCCATGTTTTCATTAAACTTTTAGTGTGTGCCTATAGCATTCAGCCTGGAAATGAAGGTTAGGATCTGTCCTTGATTCTGCCTCTGTCAAGGAGAATGTGATACCTGAGAGTATATAACTGCAAACACTTTAAACTAGGGTCAATCTATAATCTATCAAAAGAAATTACTAATCATTTCAATGAAGACCACATAAAAGTCAGTGATCTTTGATCATTAGTACGTTAACAGAAGCCACATAATAGCCAATGAATCTTTAAAGTTTTCCAAGCCATATATTTCTTCCTCTCCTAAACACTTTCCCCAGTTTGCATGCATACATTTATGCTGTTCATCCTCTCTGTGAGTAATGTCATTGGCCTACATTTATCTCTTTTGTCATTTTTTAGATACTATTGTTTATATTTTTCTCACCCTTCTTGTTTTCCCCATTTTTCTGTATCTAGTCTTCCTAAATTTTTAAGAATTAGAATAAAAAATAAATATCCAATTTGGCAATTAATGGCTTAGAAAAGGTTAATATATTTGATATTAATTGGAATGCCAACCTGTATGCAGTTGACACAGTTACAGCGAATATGTGATATGAACAGGATCTATTCATTTGTCGAAAAAAGTTTTGAATTAACATCCTATGAATTAGATTACTTCATGGATTTTATTGTATTTTAAATAATGTAATAGCTAAAAATCCCATGAATCTCTTCTTATAAATCACAACAATGACTGGTATCACAAGATATGCCCAACTAATTGGATTTAAGATACACTCAATAGGAGGCAATTTATTTGTGGTACTGGAAACCTAACCAACAATCTGTGGCTGATGAGGTCATGAGACACAGAGTGGAATGCTCTGACATCCCCTTTTAAAGCCAATATTATATCTAAAAGCATTCTAACCCTTTACCCTTATATTCACTTTATATTAGTCTTACTTTCATTCCTTATTAAAGAAGCTTATTTTTACAGTAGATAAAGATGTTCACAGAAATCCACCATGATCAAAATGAGAAAACAACTTATTATGTGCCCTTGTCCCAAATTTACACATCTACAACACCACCCTTACACAGAAGGCTAAAGGAACATTACATAAGAGAGTTCAAAAAGGTTATGAGAAAAAAGACAAGGATGTGTGCTGTCAGATAGTATCTTTTATATATGCAGGGACTTCATCAGTTAAAATCTTAAACATATGGTCATGTAAACAATACTTGAGTATTGACAATACCAGATGACATCTCAAAATATATGTAGGGAAGTATCACTAAGCCCTTTGAAAAAGAGCTACTGGCAGTTAATCAGTTAATGACTGCTAAGAGCAGAAGTATCAGTCTTCTCCAGGGGCAAATCCCTTGTTAGGTTAGCAAATCCCAAGTATACACACACACATACACACACACACACACACACACACACACACACACACACACACACACACCATGGAGGGGAGGCCACAACGTTTGAGAGGGAGTGGGAGTTAGACAGGAGAGGTTATAGGGAAGAGAGTGTGTGTAGTAATGTTCAACATCATCAGAACATATCTTTTAAAATACAACTGAGGCAGAAGAGATGGCTCAGTGGTTAAGAATACTTGTTGCTCTTGTAAAGGACCCACCTAGGTTTGGTTCCATAAATCCACACGGCAACTTACAACCAGATAAAATTCTGTTTCAAGTGGATCCTACATCCTCTTCTAGCCTGTGTGGATGCAACACAGAGCAAACTTACATACATATAGGCAAACACACATACACCTAAAATTTTCAAAAGTAATTGAATCTTTATAAAGTAATAGAAAGAAAACATCATTGTCTTAGTAATGTTTCTATTACTGCAATAAATGCATAATCAAAATCAACTTGGGGAAAAAAGTTTTATTCCACCTTACACCTCCAGCTGAAAGTCTATCACAGTGTAAAGTACAGACAGGAACTCAAACCAGAAGTTGGAGCAGAAACCAACCAGGAGGAACATGAATAACTTTTGTTCAGCTGGGTTGCTCACACCATTCAGGCCCATATGTGTAGAACTGGCACTACCTGCATGGACTAGGCCCTCTTGTATAAATTAGCAATCAAGAACATTTTCTCAGTTGTGAGTCCTCTTCCCAGATAGCTCTAGCTAATATAAAATTGACAAAAAAAAAAAAAAAAAAAAAAAAAAAAAAAAAACCCAAAAACCACCACCAACAATAACAAAAAAAACACCAACCAGGACAATTATCTATATTATCTCTATTGTTCCTATCAGTACTGGAATAATATTTAAGAAATATGTATACAGAGAGAAGTACTATGGTTGGTACTACATTTTTAAAATACTATGCAAAAGCATACAGCAATTTACCAATTATTTTCTAAAAATAGAAAGGCCGTTTAAAAGAAAAAAAAAATCTCTCTTACTTCAAGAACATCCACATCATGTTTGGAACTTCAGCTGTCAGGATTTCTTGTCTGTGGGATGGTGGTATTTCAAAATTAGGTGACAACAAGGAAATTATTATCTGCAGCTTTATATATGTTTATTTTATGTATATTTGTTTGTATCTGCTATATATATATCCCAATTAATTTGTATCAGCTGTGTCAATAGAGGGCTTCAGGGAAAAGTACCAATATGTGGTATAAAGGAAAGTGATAGCTGTGCCATACCCAAATTTAGCAGGCAGCATCCTGTATAGAAATTATTTCAAACATGAACATGCTGTGTACCTCCCTGAAGTCTGATGGCTAAGATTAGTACACTCTGAGAGCACATGAGATGCTCAAGAGAAAACCCTGTTTGCTCTTTCCAGCAAACAAAAGTTAAACAGGGCAAAAGGCATACTTTTACATGTGGTGATTTTTCACAAAGACTTCTAGCTTTCAGGAAAATAATTGGAAGCTTTCTGGGACAAGAAAATTTGAGCTTAGTTTAGGATACTCCCCTGACATATCTCAAAATATAAGCATTTTTCCCTTACTTTGACAAGTTAAAAAATATCCATCAAATACAATTTTCTTATATTTGCAAAAAATAATTAATCAATGCAAATGGAGTATAAAATCTACATGGACTGCATATAGTCCATAGTGTTAAAGCTCTCAAAAATCAAATACTGTGATATAATTATTTCCAAATTAAATGTGATGTATGCTGTTTATCTATAAACATGTTTCATGGACAATGGCATAAAAATCAACCAGTATGAGATCACAGAAGTGCAGGAAACTTGAGTCCCTGGCTTTGAATATATACAATTGCCAAATGCACATATAATTAAAAACAAACAACAAAATGTGTTTACAGGCTCCAAACACAAACACAAACTCATTGTTTTCTCATGCTCAGGATGGCAGGAAGGTGAAGGGACTCATATTTGATACCACTTTATCAATCCCATCCCATCCTCAGCGACTGAGGCACAGGAGAGTTACCATGACGGAAACTCAAGAACAAGGATGATTTTAATGCTTTTCAGATTGATTAGATGATTTTTTTTTTACATGGAATCATTCATTTTGTGTGTGGAGAAGGCATGTCACAGTGAACATATAGGGGTAAGAGGTCAACTTTGGGGGGGGCAGGACTCATTCTTCACCCTATACCTTCATTCTGCCATGTAAGACAAAGGGCTAGACTCCAGGCCTCAAACATGGTAGTTAGTGGCTTTACCTGCTCAACTATATGCCTCAGAGATTTACTTTTTCATATCCTAAAGTATGGATGTATCTTTCACTTTGTTAATCTTGGGATCATTCAACTAAAATATAGTCCATCTAATTAGTTTCTCTTGTTAATTTAGCATTTATGGATTAGAAAGAAAGAAAAAAATCACTGTACTTTATAATTTGGCTAAAAATCTAAAAATAGTGAAAAGCATGTAACGCTTCATAAAATAAACTACCTTTTATTTTTAAATAACCAACAATTCCAAAATCATACTTAGAGTGGCCAAAAGCATCTTGGGGAAGATAGGGTTTGCTTGGCTTACAGGTTGGTTTTCACCACAGAGAGGAGCAGGACAGAAGCAGCAGTAGGAACCTGGGTTCAGGGACTGAGGCAGAGACCACAGAGAACCACTGCTGCTCCATGGCTGGCCTCCCCTGTGTGCTGAGCCACTGTTCTTAGACAAGCCAGGCTCACCTGTCTAGGAGTCACATCACCCATCGTGGGCTGGGCCCTCTCACACCAATCAGCAATAAAACAAAGAACAGAAACTCCAGAACTCCATAGGCATGCTGGCAGCCCAGTCTGATGGAGGCTGATCCTGCAGTGAGAGTTATCTCCCCCCAGGTGTGTCTAGGTTTATAACAAGCTGAGTAAAACAAACTCAGACTGTAATATATTCCACTCCATCTAATTGAGAGCATTACAGAATCACACAGAAAATGGCAGAAATGAGTGAATGGCAAACACACAATCCAATGTCTTTTTCTAGGATTCAGCCCTTCATCCTGGACAATATCATTAAAGGAAATGTCTCACAGGATAAAATCAATGTCTAAACTTCCTTTATCACTTAAACTTGAACCGAACATACTAAACCTGAAAATACTCAGTGTTAGTTGCATCAAGAAGGAGTCAGAGGACCATGACAAGCCTGCATCCACACAACCACATCTGTTCACATAACAGCTGCATAGAATTCCACAAGCTGGAGGCAGTTTGGAGAAGGACACTGGCATGGCCTAATTAATGACCCTTCCTCTCCAGAATATTCAGCTGACCTCATCCTCCCCCGGGTCCTGCACAGTACAGTTTCCCAGGGAATACAATCAAGGCATCTTTATGTCTCCTCAATCCTTTGTACAGTCTGGCACAAGGAAGCTCTCATGGAAAGTTATTTGAATTTATGGGTTCTGGGTATATTGTGAAGCTTTCAATTGCTAAGAATGTTTGAGATTAATGGCTAAATGTTTAATTCAATTTTGCTCAAGGCACTAAATTTACAAAACCATTAACCCGTATTTAAAAAGAGCTTCTTCACTTGGTAATGCTGTTGAATTGTCAGTCAACTCTAATCACTAGCCAGAGGGAGAGCAGCCTCCAGTAAGCATGGGCGTGAAGCCAAGTGCCAGACCCTCCTAATTCTTTCTCTGCAAAGGTGCTGTGAAATTGTCCCAGAAATCACATCATTTACCCTTTCAGGAAAATAAAAATCACGTACTATATGTGAATTAAAAATATATTCCCTTAACTGAAGTGAGACTTAGGGAAGAGGCTATTTTACATTATCTTTGTATCTACCTACCTATCACCTATCAGTCTTTGTGTGTGTGTGTGTGTGTGTGTGTGTGTGTGTACTATTCAAGCATGTGACACAGTGCTTTCAAGATTCAATTCTCTTTCTTTTCACCTATCAGTGCTGGGATTTAAATTAGATTGTTAGGTTTAATAAAATCAACTTTATCAAGTGAGTTATTTTTTTTGCCAGTCCCAAAATTACTGCAAACATTATTATTTTTGAAAACTTATCATAATATTTTGCTCTTTGAATATTTTTAAATTAATGTTTTTCTTCTATATTTGAATGCATACCAACAATGACTTTTTCACATTAGAAAAAATAAATAAAAATTAAAACAGGAAACCATAAGATGAATTGAAACAAATAAATTGAAATGCCGATATCAAAAGCCACAAACCATTTTGGGCAAGCTTGTACAGACTGTGAATGGAAAACAAATGGAAGAGATTCAGCCATTTTTCCTTAAGGGAAGGTCCATTGCTCCTAAATCAAATGAACTTGTGACTTCCCTTCCTGAGTAGGAGTGGGATGATACATATTTCCTGCAGTAAGACCTCCATTATAAAGATGTTTTTTTCTGACAGTATATGTCTGATATTTTCATGCTACTTTTTATTTTTGAGCATAAAAAATAATAATAGGAGATTATCCATTACACAGAATTATTTGCTTTCCACTTTCTGTTGATTGGGAGGAAAACTAATATTTCTATTAACTCTAAAACTGAAATTTTTAATTTTAAAATAAAACAGAATTGGAGTAATAATCTTTGAACAGTTTTCACAACAATCTCTTTCCCTGTGAAAGTTTGAGTTCATGGAATTTATTAATTTTAAAATGAAGTGTTTGTTAAATATATGTAAAATTTTATTCCATTTGAACACAATTTTATTGACACTCTAAAATTTAAAATAACTGTCTATTTTTATTGTGAGAAAAAAAACCTTACTGTCTTTGTATATTTTCTGTCTTTTTCCATCACATACACTCCTATAGGAAAGTCTGCAGCCTGATGTTGATATTTGATGCAGTTCCACATTTCAGGTACATGATAAGCATGGTTCAGTAAACATTTTTTTTTTTCTACAAAAGACCAAGTAAATAATATTGCACGCCTTGTAGCCATAATCATATCGTCAGCAACCATTCGTTTCTTCAAAAGCCACATGGATTACAGTAAGCAATGGGCATGGCTGCACTGCAGTGACTTTTGGTGGCCACTGAGAGTTGAGCTTTATGTTGTCTTTATCAATTATAAAATGTCAGGCTCATTTCTACATTTCATAGTGTAAGAACTACACTAGTTCAGTGATAATGCACCAACCCTTCATTCTCTTTGGCCTCTGGCTATCACCTTCTGTATCCTGATGTTCCCACCCTCTGAAGTTTCTTACATTCATTACTGAGGAAAACACTAAGGAATGTTTGTCAAGTTTTTGTTTTCAGACACCACTTTCATCATGAGTCAACACTCTTATCTCTAGATGGATCTCAGTGATCCTAGAAAATGGAGGGTGAAAACAAAGGAACTGGGTAGTAATCTCTGATGTCTCTGTGTAAAAAAGGCAACTATGATCATACAAGAAAGAGTGTCCAAAGTGAACTGTATTATGGATCAATAAAGAGAATCTAAGTGGACTGAAGAGATACCTCAGCTCTTCCAGAGGACCAGGGTTTGATTTTTCAGCATCCACATGGCAGCTCATAACTGTTTGTGACTCCATTTCCAGGGATCTCACATCCTATTCTGGCCTCTGAGAGTACTAAACATTCATGTGGTGTGCACAGACATACATGCAGGCAAAATACCCACACACAGAAAATTTTAAAATGAAAATGAAATTAAGGATTATGTGAGATACTTTATTGCAATGCCATGCTATGACAGTGTCCTTAGAAAAGATTCTACAGTGAATATATTGATTTCATTGTGGGAAACGAAGGGACATTGTATGTTTTAAAGTTAGTGTGCAACTCTACCCAGATTGATGGTCTGAACCTTTTATAAAACAGGAAGATGAGTTTCAGAGAATGTAATATATTTGCCTACAGAGAGGTCCCTCGTCAATTCCTGATAGGACAATACAACTTCCTTCATCCTACACATGAAATCAGGTGTAGGGGATGTGTATTTTCTTGGAAGCAGACAACTAAGCAATTGCAGTCTTTAGTTTAGAAGTGATTGCTGACAATTTAATTGGAATTTAAAGTGTTTTCACTGCATTAATAAATAATTAACACCGGTACAGAAACAGCTTGGCTCTGCTTGAGAATTGTGAATTAGCAGATAAGCTTTCCACAAAACCAACATAACAAGTGCAAACGCCCTGCAGAAGCACATCTGAGTTCTGCATTCATGGAAGTATCTTTTGCCTGAAGTTCTGGACTTGTCGGCTAAAGTAGTACTGTAAAGGTTTTATGTTTTGCTTGCAGAGTTAAGCTAAATAGCTTCTCAATTTTGTTATGAAGGTGCTGCTGTAATAAAGCTATAGGGAAGCAGTTCTCAACTCCTCCGTGCATACTTCCTCACCATAAAATATGCAAATTATGTTACATAAATATTTGCTGTTAATGTTTAGATAGTATGAAATTTGTACCCCTAAAAGGATGGAAATCTTACTCTTCATATTCCATTACTTCAGTTTTCATGGAAGCTCTCTGGTAACAGAAAAACTTAATTTGTTAGAGTAATATCAGCTAAAGTATAAAACAGTACTCATACCCACATTTTATTATCAAGACTAAAATAAGTATTAGAAACACTGAAATGGTGAAATTGACTGCCACTGTTTTAGAATATTTGACACAAAATATTTTGTGCCACACTGTACAATAAATGCAAATGTTTACAAAAGAGTTAGTTTTTGGTAATGAGTTTTTAAATATACTTTGAGTATGAATTTTTCTTTGTTTATTAACTAGAAACCTATGTTAAATATGATTTCAGTTAAAATAAAACCAGGTAGTCTGGCTTTAGTTTGAATGGCACTTGCTGATTTTTCCCTGTGTTGATGAATAATAAAATGTAGTGTAAAAATATTTCTTGAACTCTTCTAAAGTTCTATTTAAAGATTATCAGAAAGTAACTACTCAAGACATAAATAAGACTACTAAAAATAATGGGAAAGCATGGCTAAAATTTTAGTTACCTGTTTAGTAACTCAAGGTCTTCGCTTTTGGCGTGGTTTTCCTCTTAATTTCAAGTTCAATGCATTGCTGTTTCCCTAATTGCTCTAGTTTTACTTGTGTGGCTGGGATAAAATGTCCTGACAAAGAACAATGCTGTCAAGGAAAGGGTTGACTTGGCTCATAATCAACATGGAAGCAAGAATGAGCATGAAAGTGAGCTCATATCTTTGTGGACAAGGATTATAGAAAACATTCTATAATGTCTCTGGGACCCTGGGGAGAAGCTGCCCTCACAGGCAACCCTTTGGGTTCCCTGGGCTTATCTGCCTCTTGGCACCTGCTTAAGTCAGCCTCCATGTGTGCCAAGCCAGCCTTCTAATGCTAATTTCATGTCCCACAGGGGACACTGACTTTGAAGAGATATTTCTCAACATAAATTATTAAATTGATCTAATGCTTCACAAGCTGACCTCAAAATGGTTTCAGAGTTCTGGGCTTCCCTGCCTCCCATCTTGGTAAGAACAAATGTGTTACTGCCTAAAATGGGAACTAAAATCTGAAAGGTTTTTTTCATTTTCCTTTAGAGGAAGGTGGCACCCGAAATGCCCCCTTCTGGCTATCTCATTAGCTTATTCACTAGGTTCTCATCAGTATTGCCATTACTTTTGTGATTCCTAGCAATGCCTGCTGCTTCCCTTCTATTATCCCATTTGCTTCAGAAGATTGTTCTCATCACTGATGAACTGTTCAGTGTTTATGGTGGTATCTCCCTTATGACCCTATGTTTTGATGCTGATATGCAAGCTTAAGAACATTCATGAAGTATAGCCTGTAGAATAGTCACCACCTATAGATGGGTATGTGAACAGTAGCCCTCCCATGAATCATTGCTTATTTTCTGCAGAGTTTGGCAGGGTCAGACAAGGCTGGCTCTTGAAGTTGCATTACGGATTTGGGCTCTTATCCCAGGAACATCAGGAAGTCATTCAAAGAGTTTCGACAGGAAATGGCACAATCACATTTTTATTGTGAAAAGATCACTCTGGCTAGGTATGAAGAATGATGAGTGCAGAGAAAAGCAGAGTTCCTAATGATTTTAGAAATCACCTGGAGAGACAGCAAGACAAGGTAGACTGGTTGGTACCTATGGAAGTTTCTATGTTGTGGACTTTACATGGATAAGCCATATTCACCTTGATAAACATGTGACAGCTTTATTGTGTAATGTTAGAAACATCTTATGATGGGGGTTTGATGCAAAACCAACATCTGAAAGCAGAAAATGTCATAAAAATCACCATCACTGCCATGTTACAGGTGGAAAAATCTAAGCCAGGATGAAACAGGTACCTTCCCCAAATGACAAAATGCAGGGTTAAACTCATAGTCCCATTTCTTCCTTCTCTGCCTTTCTTACCTCAGCACACAGCCTTTCTGCTATGAAAGCAATTTACATAGTCTAGTGTCCTCTCAAGTAAGTTCTTAGGAAAGCCTAGCTTCTTCAAATCAAAGCAATATCAGTATATTTGAGAGATTAATTTCTAACAGATACATTGGGCTTCCAGAACAGTCATGTTAAGATCCTGAGAGGATCTCTATTGTATTGTTGAACTTATTAAACCTCAAATGTCAAATTTGACATTCTCACCCCTCAAAAAATGGTCATTTTCCCCTATGGAAAGTTATCTTTCTTGGAGTTATCTAAATTCGGCTGGCTTCTTAATAAAATAAAAAAGTAGCCATTTTTCTAAAATATGTAATGTGACATTTTTTATTAATACAGAAGATTGACTGGAGCCAGTGCCTGTGTGTAGTTTAGATGTTTATGAACAGTAAGTAGTGGTGGTTTTTCATGTTAAGGTAACACACGGGTGAGATGAAAGTACACCTTTGATAATCAATGTTAATTAGATAAAGATTCATATCATACCTGTTTTCAAAACTCATTTTAGGCTTTGCATATTAATATCAATGTCTATACCACATCAATATCTGCAGGATAAGCAACTTATTTCATGCAATTTTATTTGAAGTGAAGTGAGTGATTTAAATTTTTTTCATTACTTTTCCTTTCTTCAAATTTATCTTACACTGCCTATCACACATAAATGAATTAAATTTTCACACATTTGAAAAAAAATCTACAATGCTTGGATTGCCATGATAAAAGGTGCAAAGGATCTGAATATTACAGAATATTGATGCAATTTTCTGAATAAAACTGGAAAACAAGTTATTGAGGAACCATCAAATTACAACATCTTCCAAAGCTTCTTACTGGAGGGCCAGGGGAAAGCAAGGACAAATCTTTGCTATTACAAATGTCACAAATGGAAATTTCTTCAGAAGAGCAACAGTATTATTATCCTACTTCTCTGTGCTGACCATGTACAATGATAAATTAAGGCATTACTGCTCATCAGTCTCCCTCCTTGGCTGATGCCATCATATCTAAGGAAATGATATTACCCTCCCTTAAGGAGAGGTTGATACAGTCAGTGTACTATTGATATTTCAATTACATTTAAATAGTGAAGCTAGGTAGCAGCAGATAATGTAGGTCTTTTTTTTGACAACATGATTGTCAATCAACCAAGTTCAGTTTTAGCTATATAGATAGATTGTATAAAATCTAATGCAAGGACCTAGATTAGTAGACAATTTGGCTAGGTATAGTGATTGATACACATCTGCAATTTGGACCTTTGGAAAGTGAAAGCAAAAAGATTAGAATTTCAAGGCCAGGCTCCAATACAGAACATGTTGAAAGCTAGATGGGTTTATGTATAATCCTGTTGTAAAAGATAGATGTAATAAAAGATAAGTGTCACATATATAACCTGTAATGTATATTTTTAATTTGAAATTACAAGATGTAGAATCAGGTTGAGACTATTCAACTGATTAATCATATTAAGGGACAGGATTTAATCTTTCAAAATCTTCATCACTTTATCCTAAAAGGAAAAAAGACACCATCAGGTTCATTGGCTTTATGTAAATTAACACATGTTAGAAAGGAGATTGATAAACTATAACATAAACATACACTTTCAATTGTATGATATAAAGTGGGTGGAACCACTTAACATTATTGTACTCATGTAACTTATATAGTTCTATAATTATCATTTCTGTATAGCAAATGTCATAAATAAGAATATAAAGTAGGGATAATTGGTTTGGGTTTATGATGTGAGAAGCTTCAAACTGTAGTCCATGGGCTTTGTTGATCTTAGGCCTTTGGTAGAAGCAGAATATCATGACTTCAGTGTATGATGAAGGAGAACCCATGTTGGTGTGGGAAAAATCTTTTAAGCATCATGTGTATATAAAAAATAGTATTACAGTATTATGGTGAAGGAGAACATTATGGAGACAGTGATGGTGAGGCAGCTTTTATGGCAGCATTATGTGAGGGAACCTACCCCAACTCCTCATGTCATCCAGAAACCAAGGGGAAGGGAAGGTCTGGAGTTACAGCACCCTCTTTGAGGATAACATCCTAATGGCCTAACTTCTTCAACTAGAATTCATCATTGTTAGGAAATAATATTACCCTCTCTTACAGAGAGGTTGATACACAGACAATTCCATCATTTTCCAATAGTTCCATGGGATTGTCTGCCTACCAAGATGTTAGCATATAGGCTTTTAGTAGAACACTTAAAATCCATGACATCTTCAAATATTTTCCGCAATGCAAACTTATCAATAAAATTTTAAGTTTGTCCTCCTCCTCAACATGTGCTATTAAAAACAAGATCCCTACAGAAACAACTATTACCATCTAATCACAAGTAACTCATATACAAAGTCATGTTCATTATTACTATAATGGATTCATCCACATTTCAAATTGCTTTCTGCATAATATTTAATCTACTAGCCAATTTCTTTTTTATATCAGATTGAATCATCATTAATTTTTATCTCATAATGTATCCAACAAAGAAGTTCTTCTGGGAATTCATCCATTTTCTTTTAATTGGTGTTTGTAGTTTTATTGTCACATTTATTCTTAGATTTCTTCCAAGGATTCTTAGTTTGCCTATTTATAGCTTCTATGGATTAATGGATTAATGAAACCTGTGTGTCGCCAAACCATCTAAGTAGGATGCCATTAGTAAAATAAGACCATAAAACTAGATGTAATATAGACCAAAGCACTGTCTATATATTGTTTGAAATTTAATTGATTTTGATATTTTAGATTAAAATAAATGAAATGAAAGTCCTAATGTTTAATGTTTTTACCTTTTGAATCATTTTTAATAACTGCTAATAAGACAAATAAATGCATCTTGACTTCTGTGGCAATATACGGTCACATTTTTTTTCATGTGATTATTTTATATCATTTAGTTGAAGAATGGTTTCTCCTCAACATGCTTTCACATTTATTCTTTGCTAAAGGAATATTTCAAGGAGGTTACTTTATAAAGAAAAAGATTTGTTTTCATTTAAAGTAGTGAAGGTCAAACGTAGAGTGTTTTCCTTCTGAGTTCCTTTGTCTTTGCATTAACAGAACCCAAGGATAGATCAAAGCATCACCTAAGAAGAGGCAGGGACCTGTGTGAAACCCTCTTATGGACTTCCTTCTCTTTAGATAAAGCCATGAACATATAACTAACTGTTTCTACCTTAATGCCCCTATCTGATTTTAATCACTTCCTAAAGGATCCATTGGCATAGCACTTGTGGAATCATATTCATGATGGAGAATTTATTTACCACACAGTTCTAAAGCACTAAAATTCTGAAGGATAGATGAATGTCAGCTTGGTTTTGTAAAACAGAGATACAAGATGAGATCAGTTTGCTAGGATATGACTATCATGTTGCGTCAGAAACATGGGACTAATAAAGACATATCTTTTAATTTTTCAAAACTATTGAGTATTTTGTTTGTTGTTAAGAAAATGTTTCTCTAAATAGCCCTGTTTGCCCAGAAACTCACTATGTAGACCAGGCTGGCTTAAAATTCACAGAAATCTGCCTGCTGCTGCCTACTGAGTGCTGGAATTAAAGGTGTCTGTTATCAAGCCCAGCCCAGATTTCAAAAACCTTATGCTCAAAAATTCTTACTCTTTCACAATGAAAGGAAGAAAAAAGCAAGAGTTTGTATTTTATTAAAATTTCACCAAAACAATAATTCACAAACCTAATAAATAAGAAAGCACAAATTTAAATATTTGTAGGCATTTTGAAAGAACAACAACAGTTTGTCACTGGTGTAAAACTATCAGGTCTCTTTCTAAATATTTAAGGAAATAGAAATATAAATGGAAGAAACAAATAAATAATGTTTTTATAACACAGTTTAATGATATGGAGGAATAGTATTCAGTCTCACAAGTAGGCTCAAACTTCTGCCATCTTCAAGCTCCTGCCACCTACTGGTGAGGAGGTCACTGTAACCCAAACTTCTGCCCCAACCAACTTATGATACATACACAGGAAGAATCCCTGAACCCTGAGTATTCAGTCCATTTTTTCACAGTCCCATGAGATGCTGAAGTTAAACAGTCCCCAGACTCTGAGCACTAGTCACATACCTTCCCAGCTCTCTTCTGATTCCTGAACCTGCAGGCAGAGCTACCCTGACCTGAAGTCCAGGTGCACACTTCTTTAGTCCCCATTCCCCTAACAGCTGTCGGGTAAATAAACAGCTGTCAGTCCCTGATCTACACTTTCACCCACCCAATCAACCCAAAGTCCCACAACCACAAACAAAACCATGAAGATACAAGGCAGCATACCTCCTCGCAAAAGCTCTGTAATGACTGACTCAAATATAAAGGATCTGAAAGAACACCCAAATAAAGAATTCAAAGGAATGATTATAACCACGCCTAAACTACAAGAGAACAGTGACCTATTCACTGACTTTTGTAACACATAAAAAGCAAACAATTAAAAATGCAATTTTGTAACATTTTAATGTTTACTTACTTATTTGTTTACTTTTCAGTTATTTAGGTCAAATTAACTTTTTTTTGTACATTTCAATTTATTCTCTTTTCTTTCTATTCCTTTATAAAACGTGTGATATTTAATACTGTTTCACTGAAATATGTTTAATATATTCCAGAGATTATTTTGTTTTATCACTTTAATGTCTGAAAAACACTAAAATTAGGCATATCTATAATTTTCTGTCAGGATATATTTGTTTTTAATGTTTAAATTACTCAAAAATTGTCAGTCAGATTGGTGCTATAGCAAACAGATTATTAAATGTTCCTTTTTTCATGCTAAGGACCTGGAAAAATTCCCATATGAATAGATGATCACACAATATAAATTTAGAAATTTGTTGCAATAGTCATTAAATAGAAATGGCTCTTTTTTTTTTTTTAGTGAGACTCAGTTAAGTTGAACATCTCTGTTTTATTAGTTAGACATAGTTCCTAAACATGTTCTTTGACTTGAATTGCTCATAAAGTGAGTAGTCTTCAGAGTGGTAACACATTTGGATATTAACTAGGACATACCACAACAAAGATCCTATCTTCCTTCATTTATGACATCCAGAATTTCAATTTTATGCTTTATTGGAAAAATCCAAAGTACATTCCATTATATTAAATAAAAGTGATGCTGGTGGTCTCTGTATGGATGGGTATTTCTAGCTTCTTGATATTTGACCAAAGAATTAAGGACACACACATAAAAGACACAGCAGCAATTTTATTTTTCAGAAGCAAAGTGAAAATATTAATACACTAAATGGCATTACTATTGGGTTTTTCTCTTATGGATACAAAAGGAAGATAATTTAGATGCTTTGGGATGTGTCATGGGTGATTTGTTTTTAGACTGAGAGGCCTGAGTTATATGTTACTATGCCTCTGATTTTGAATTAATGTTTGCTCAATCATAGTCACATGATGGGCAATAGGGATACTTACCCTGGGTGGGGGGACACTCAAAGGACAAAGAATACCTTAACTCTCAAGCACCTATAATTAGTCCATGTTGAGTAGATTCACTGCTCAGAGTTCCAGGTTGTTCTTTCAAATGTTTGAACAAAAAGAAGTGTTATTAAATGTTATGATGTAGCCATAGGTTGAAGGGACCCATGACTTGACATGGAGAAGACTGTGTGCATGCAGTTGAGTGCAGATGTGGGTATTAGTTTCTAAATACTTTTCTATGAATGAGATTTCTGCATTGCTCCAACCGAAGAATCTCACTTATTGCTGTCATTTATATATTTGCCTTTGTTATAAGAAGGCAAATAGTAGAAGAATATGAAATATACCTTGAGTAAGTAACAGCTTATCTTGCCTCATTTGGCAGCTTTGTTTTGCATTATAACTTAATAATGTTAAGTTTGATGTACATGGAAGTCTTTGAAGATATGCTTTGTGTGTTTGTATCCATTACTTATACCATTCACAGTTCTACAAGCTAATTGTTGGATTTGAGGAACCATCTTGAAAAATGAAGAATATTTAGTAGCACTCATCCTTTTTAACCGTTGTCAGTAGCAGGACAACAGATCTGGTATTCTCACAACAGAAAATCCTCTAATACTGCCAGACAATCCCACACACACCACAGGGGTGGAAGGGAAGGGAAATCTATCCAGTTGAGGATATTTGCCCAAAAAAAAAAAAAAAAAGAATAGTTGAGATAATTTTAACTACTGAATTTCCCTAAGACAGGAAACACAAGACCCTAAATACTGTGAATAAATGCCACACCATATATTCTACCAAGTATCTGTATATCAGCACTGAGCTCTTGTGGCTGAGTGTATAACTTCCTTAGGTGAGATGTCACAGAGACTTATACAATTAACATCTATCACCTTATATGTTTTAGTTTTTTATGTACTTCTAAATTTTCACATAGGAAATATTAATAATATTAATTTTTCATAACGCTTCTATACAGAACAAGGACCTAGTTTCTTAGTTGATATGAGACCCTATATGAAACTAAAGAAACTTCTTCACCTACATAGTAAAGGGGATTTAAAGGACAATGAACATTAGACACAATCTTGTACAAAATTTTAGGGGTGTGTGTGTGTGTGTGTGTGTGTGTGTGTGTGTGTGTGTATGCAGATGGGCTTATTTCACTCTTGTTAAGCAATACTCTCATAGAAAACAGACTAATGCAAACTACGTTGACTTGTTCTTATTACCATCATTTTTCACACCAGCTCCTTCCTTTACCCAGTGTTGTAATATATGTGAAAATTGAAATTTTGAATTAAGGAGTGATAAACAGCATCAAAAATACATGCAATAAGTCAGAAGAGGTAGAATCTTCCTTCTATCAGTGTGGGGCCACTCTATCACTTGAGGTCTTTATTTTTGGCATAAATTTTCTAAAAAAAAAATCTAGAATGAGAAGATGAAAACAAAACATGATAAATGAGGAGTGTCATGGAGTTTTGCACTGAGCATCACCAGCCTGACAAGTAGGCAGTGTGAAGAATTACATCTGCTCCATATTGAATGTGAGATAGGAAAATCATATTAAGTAGAGACTTTCATTCAGTGTGTGCCCAAACACATGATATGTATTGTTTCTACATTTTCAGTTCGAAAATCTGTAATGACAAAAATAAATTTACCCAAATGTGGAGAATTTATTACTTCAAAACTTTGGTTGAATAAATTCCCAAAACCTACTTAACCATAATCCTGAATTAGCAGAGGTGTCTCAGATGAAGTTCAGGGTCTAGAGATCATTTCATATGATGACAGGAGGGTTAATGCCCTCTGATGTCAGTAGGAAGCCATTGTTTGCATTGATATTATAACACAGAGGCACACATATGCAAACAACACTACTTAAAACAGAGGTGGCATAGTCCAAGGTGTGGTTTCATTCTAATGAGTCCCATACCTGAACATGGAGATTTCTCATATATTTACTGAGAAATGAGTAGGAATTGCACCTGTACTATGTGTTTCTCCCTCATTAGGTCTTTCTTCATCCATGGAAAACTGGCTGCTGCTTACCCTGTCCCTCTTGGGTGGCCTTGAGCACTTTAATGTGGTGGAATCCCATTATAATGAAGCATGCCCTGGTCTGGTGAACAAACTGCACATACTGAACAAATCAGGGCAAGTGTTCCTCCCAAGGGCTGATGAGAACATTTGCTGTTTAATTGAAAGCTGCCCCAGGGTGCTGTGCTATCTCACCTGGCCTTTTTATGTTTGTGTTACCATAGAATCACGCGGATGCCTTCACTTCTGTCTGGGACCTTGACTTCCAAGGCATGGAAGGAAATAATTTCTCCCCTGACATTCATCTGAAGACTCAGTGCTCAGTCATTGGCTTCAGTGGTGATCCAGATGCTCATCTGGAAACTGTCATGGAGCCCTGGGGGGCTAAATGGACAGCAAAGGTCTGAAATGCCCACCCTGCCCAGGATGACAGTGATAAATTGGGCACTGGACATGGCATGACACCATTTTATTCTTTCAGGTGTTACACATCCAAAACATTTGATCATCTCCAGTGGAATCATAACATTGCTAACACCTGGAATCTTCTAAGCAACCTCTAACCTCAGTGTAAGAGGTTACTATACAAGTACCACGAGGCAGGCTTTACTTTTATCAGGGCAGCATTTGGCAAATGAAGATTGAAATGGCTTTTGGTGACTTTGTTGTAAGTGAAACAAATTTCACACATTCAGATAGGACCGTCTTGTATATCATTAAAAGCATGTTAGAAAGAGTGAGATGAGGCCCAGAAGTTCAAAACTGGTTAGATCAAATAAAATAATCCAGTATAACCATTTATCTATTCCCATTTATCTGAGCAGATATTTGTTCTTCTGTTCTGTTCTGAAAAGAATAAAAAGTTTCATGACTTTTTCCCTTTTATTTAAAATAAGTTTTTTGCTCAAAATATCCTGATGCTGTTTCTTTTTTCTCCCTCTACTCCCAGGTCCTTCTCAGCTTCACTTCCATCCTGATCCTCTCCTTTCTGTCTTTCATTATGAAACAAGCAGGCTACTAAGGGATAATAAAAAATCAGATAAAGCAAAAATTAACACTTTAGAACTAGACAAAACAAACAAGCAAACAAAAGGAAAAGAGACTAAAAGTAGGCACTAGAAACAGTGACCCACTAATTCACACACATGGAAACCCATAAAATCAGTATATTTTTCATAATATGTAATAACAGTTAGAACATGAGTTTAAGCTGGGCAGTGGTGGCACATGCCTTTAATCCCAGCACTCAGGAGGCAGAGCCAGGTGGATCTCTATGAGTTCGAGGCCAGCCTGGTCTCCAAAAAGAGTTCCAGGAAAGGTGCAAAGCTACACAGAGAAAACCTGTCACAAAAAACAAAACAAACAAACTAACTAATTAACTAACAAAAAACAAACAAAAAAACAAAACATGATCTTAAAATATCCCAAAAGACAAAAAAAGGCTATGATTATTGATCATTGATTTATGCTTTAGGCTATGATTAGGTAAACCTATTCTTCCATTTGCTTTTGTGAATAAAACTTTATTGGAACACAGCAATTCCCGATGTTTTAAGGTCACATTTCAGTATGTTCTTGCACTTTAACTGTAGTGGCAGGATTGAGTGAGTGTGTTAGAAAAGGTATGGCTTACAAAAGTGTAGCATTTAGAATCTGGCCAGGCATGTGGATACATACCTGCATCCTACAATTCCCAGCAACTGAGCACCAGAGGCAGGGAAATGGCAGGAAATTTGGAGACAGCCTGATTTACATAGCAACATCCAGGGCATTCAGGGCTATATACAGAGAATCTACTAAGTGTATGTAGATTCACAAATAAAGATTATCAGTTTTTATGCTACACATATAAACAAACTAATTTATATTTGTTTAATTATTTCTTCAAAAGGACTAGACATCTTCAGTATATGTAACCACATTGTTATGTCAGGTTTCATAACACAAATAAAATAAATTCCACACATTTGTTTTTCTATTGTGTTTTGTTTTGTTTTTGTTTTCGATGAGGACTATTTCTAATTAAGCTTCCACTTTTCTAAGAACAACACGTGCCTTTGCCACTGTCTAATCCTTCCAAGCCTCAGCATTCTAATCCTTCTGCTCTTTCTTGCGCACACTGACCTATGTGTAAGTGCCTGTCAGCTTGGAGGTACCAGACAGTTCTCCACTTGTAAGTGAACATTATACTCAAGGCTGTCAGTGGCCTCCTCCCTGATGTTTCCTTCTGCACCCTCTACTTTGTAAACCATACAATTGTTTACTTCTTGTTTAAAGAGTTCAGATATTACCCCGTTTAAATAAGCTTCTTCATGTTCCCATTCCCATTCTAGATTTTACTTAATCCTCTCCTCTATTTTCCACCAATCATATTAGCTTCAGAGATGTCTTATTCACTGTTCATGCTTTTGTTTCTATTTATCTCTGATTCTGACATTTTGCAATTCCCACAGCCCACGTGGTCACATTTTGTAGTGACATATGTATGCGTACACATAATAGGCACACACAGATACTCTGATAAAAAGACATACAAAAGGTATCTGGCACCAGGTCTCTGGGGTTGATTTCTAACTGTAGAACCCCTAGCAGAAGGTGTAAAACTTTACATGCTTCACTAAAATTGTGCTTACCCTCCCTGCTTTTTCAGAAGTGCTTAAGAGTGTTAACTTCAAGTTTCCTCTGGACAAGAACCTACTGGGTTTTTTTGTTGTTGTTGTTGTTGTTGTTCTGTTTTATCAAATCTTTGTAAACTGGAAAAGTGTAGAATTACAGTGTGGCAAGGTTAGAATAATTTGCTTCTGATGTTATTCATAAGATTTTATACTGTTTTCATGGTTAGACTTGTTAGAATAGGGATTCCAGTATAGGGATTCCTCTTGGCATCATGGTAGCTACTATGAACTACAGATGCTATGATGGTCCCTGAACAAGCCAGGTTGATTTTCTTCAAACTTTCTCAAACAACAAAAGTCTTTAGTGTGATATGTAGAACTTTATACTGGAACTCTGGTGTTCTCTTGTGCTTATGTATTTAAAATCGTGTTGACACATTCTGGCTTAGGTGAAAGCTTCTCTAGTCCAGATTACCATACAAGCTCCCTGGCTCGGGACAACAGCTGGAGGAACTACTGGTCTTGCTTCTGCTCTTGTGGCCCCTGCTGCCAGTAATGCCTCAAGTCCTCATTAACTCATTCTCTGCAATTCATAATTTTTCTCTCTGCTCAGACTCATAACACATTGCATTTTTTTAGTATCAAGATGATATAGGATAGAGAGATAACCTTCAGTATAAATCCTTTAAACATTTTGCAAGGCAGACTAACTTTCAAATTAACTAAAGTTTTATTAATTATAAATTTTGTTTTATTTAATCATAATTCAATAAAATTATATCTGAAATGAAAATGAGCATTACTCTAAATAACTGTTACATATTATCCTATGAAAATATTGAACATAATTTTAAAGCTGTGAGCCCTTAAATTACTATAATAATCTATTATATTATAAATATAAATGGATATAATTCATCATGATTCCCTCGAATAAAAATAGTAAATAAACAAACAAATATTAGAAATTACCTTAGCACTTACAGATTATGCTTTTAAAATATTTATTAATTTTACATAATTATGCTTTATTTAATAATAAAAGTATATTATTTTTAAAATATTTAAGTAAAAATCACCTTGAATAAAAAAGTTATTAGAATTATTAGTTGGGTTTTAGAACATTTTGGTTATGATGATTTAGTATATATTAAATAAATCTTAGAGGAATGGTGTTAGGGTCATTTTGGATGTTTTCTGTGTACTTATGATTGATGTTAATTTTTTAAAGCAAAATGTCAAGCTTTCTGAAATGTAAATAAATCAACAAATGTCATGCTTGCAATATCACAGCATTGCAAAAAAAAATGTATTTATATATGCCTTCAAACTAACTTAAGGCCTTTAACTGTTTATATTATAATGTTTTTCTATTGGATTTTCTTCTAACTCTAAATATTTATCTACCTGAATGGTATTTTTTCACATTTATGTTTCAGGAATTATTTGTTGGTGATGGGGCTTACCATGCTCCATAAGCTAACAAAGTTAAATTTGAAAACTATGTGCTCTTGTTGCTGAAAATCATACAAACTATACCCATTAAGCAACAATATTCATAGTCTGGATGTACAATAATGTGCTTTTATATAAGACTGTTCCTCAATTTACATCATAAGGCTTAAACTGCAATATTTGGCCCTGAAGTTTAGCTTAAATGAAGATATTCTAATGGCATGAGAATGAATTACACAGAGGTTTGATCCAGAAATTTCCATTTTGAAAACATAAAATACTGTTGTAAATAATTTTTCTATATATCACAACCTATCATATTTATTATAACTGTTTTGAGTATCACAGAGCGAACTGAAAAACATGTTGATCAAACTAAAGAGATTCCAGACAGAATAAAAGTTAAGAGGTATTTCTCCCAAACCAAACAAAGTCATCTGTTTGATAAACCAAGTGTGCAGTTGTCCCTTCAAACATGTTGTTCAGCATGGTGCCGTCTATTCAGGTGTAGATTGGCATGGTGCCCAGAGCTTAGGGACAACAAACAATGGTATATAAATGTGAAGTGTGTGGCATGCACTGTCAGAGACAGTTTATGCTATAGATAATGGGGCAAAAGCATAGTACAACCAGATTCCTAAAATATGGAAAGTCAATGTGATGATAAGTCAAAAGCAGATTGAGTTATAGGCACAACATAATGAAAAGAACAGGTGGGATATTACTCTTGTACACTGGTTTAATAAAATGCTGATTGGCCAGTAGCCAGGCAGGAAATATGGGTGGAGTGAGCAGACTGGGAGTATTCTGGGAAGAAGGGAAGAGTCAGAGGTTGTCAGCCAGACACAGAGGAAGCAAGATGACAAGGCTGAACTGACAAAAGTTACCAAGCCACGTGGCTAAACATAGAAAAGAATTATGGGTTAGTTTAAGAGCTAGTCAGTAATAAGCCGAGCAGTTATAATTAATATAAGCCTCTGAGGGACTGTGAGGCCAGGTGGGACAACGGGGCCAGGCAGGACCGGAGAAACTTTCAACTACAATAGGAACCACACACATTGAGAGAAACAGACAATGAAAACCAATCTCCTGAATTCTACAGGGAAAACAGCATGGAATGTAATTCTCATATCTGAAACAAGGGCATGGACTTAGGCGGACATCTGCGAAAGGTTTGCTGTAACATGGAAGCCACTGCCATGCTGTGTTGCCCAGCTGCTTTCATTTTAAGGCAAACTTTAATGTACATATTGAAAGAATAAGCAAGTGCAAGCACCTGAGTGGTGCAAAGAGATACAGTTATTTAAATATATATAACATTTCAGAAGTTACTTAAAGAATTAGTTTTCATTAATAGTTAATTCTTGCACCACGATTTGAGGTGCAAAATGTGTGATATTGTCACTGCTTTTCTCTTTATGAACTATATTCAGAATCATTTCCCCAAAACAAAATTATCTCTAACAGAATAAAATTTCAAATTTCTGAGATGACCTACTTTATATTCTTCCCTTACATGTACTTCTTAGCACAATCAATGCTTAGTATCAACGTCATATTTCCTAACGTGTCCATTATGCTCTTTAAGATAAGATTCCTTCTAAACTTTTCCCATTTTTAAGCTTTCTGTCTTCCTTCTTAATGGTTTTTGTGTTAAAGGCTATTGGCTTTAGCAACTTGGTAAGCATTGTAACTTCAAACTACTATTTTTTTTTCTCTCCTTTCACTGTAGAATCAGGCAATTCATTCTCATGTTATTTCCTCTGGGAATCATTCCCAAAGCATAGGCGCTTGTTAAACCATTTTCTTCTTGTGAATCTTTTGCCTAATCAATCAAAGAAGACAGTCATGTGAATAATGCATGTGGTCCTAGATAAAACAGTACAATGCTAATTTGTCTTTTGTTCCTTCTTGAAAGAACATACCCTGTATTTTCTTTAATTCTATTCTAAGTAAGGAACTAGATGATTTTTTTCCTCTCCTTGAACATTCTACCTCTGCCTGTCCTTGGGTTGTAGTCTCAAAATGTAGACCATTTATGCTCACAAATTTTTTTGAATTAGAAATCTAGAAGTAGATTGGGGTAGGAGAAACCAAAAGAACCTTCCAAGGAGGTTTTAAGAACAAAATTTTTTCAACTTGATGGAAAAAAGGATTTTGTGTCCCAAGATCATGGTGGGTTCAGGTTATGTTTCTGTTTGTCCATTTCAAGTTTTGTGCTTGGTGTGTGCCAATTTGGCTTTTTAAAATCACTTTTAATCACTTATTTATTTGTGTATTGAATGGTTGTGAATGATGGCCATTGTACATTACAGTCTAGAGGAGGTTAGACTGGAATTTCCATGTTCAATAGATAATAGAAAACTATATTCAGCAACTTCACACTTTCCTAGAAAGAACAAAAGTAACATAGCAAACAACATAGACTGCATCTCAGTTTCCCATTTTCTTGGCACCATATGAGTATTCTATGCATTTCTTCAATTCAAGGTACCATTACAAATTATCAAGCCTTGATTAAATATGAACTTCTAGCTATTACGTGGACAACTTATAATACAAACAAAATTCTAAACAGAGATATAATTCAGTATCCTCTATGCACTGTCTTATTAGCATTAGTAACTAGGAGAATTTGACAATGCCTAGAGTAATGTAAGCATGGATTCTCAATAGAAAGTTTGCACTGATAAGATTGGCCTCTGAGCATGTTTTCCCAAGACTGAACTGATTATTAATTATTTGTTGAAGGGAAGATGAGTCCATTGTGAGCAACACCATTTTCCTGAACAGGTAGCCATGGACTACAAAAGCAAAAACAAACAAATAAAAACTAGCTAAGCATGAACATGAAAGTAAGTCACCAAGCTATATTCTTCCAAGTTTTGTGACTTTCCTAGATATCCTTCACTTACTTCTTTCAGTGATGGAAAGTGACTTGGAAGTATAAGCCAATGCAAGCCTCTCTTCCTCAAAGTTACTTTTGGTCAGGGTGTCTTATCACAGCAACCGAAAGACACTAGAGCAAGTATGGTGAAATAAATTTATAAAATTCACACCTTCAGAATTTCTAGTTTCTGTTTTTTATTTTTCCTCTATGGATGCCAATACTGGGTGGCTCATGTTATACTCAACTACTCACACACATACTTCATAATACAATAAGTAAATCACATAAGATGTAACAACTTATGACTCCTTGCATTATATGTGCTTTAGTATTTTTATGTCTACACAATATCTGTGGTACAGGGTTTATATATCCATAGTCAACTTTAACCATTTGTGATATTAGAACAAAGTACCATAGACTGAGAATGTTAAAAATAACAGAAGCGTAGATCTAATGTTGTATATATACCACGAGAATGATAGTACAGACAATTAACTAATTATTTCAAAATAATGAAAGAATAATTAGAAGATTCTCATTGCAGAGTTGTCTATGTCTGAGGAGAAAAAAAAAGCTGCTTAGATTTGTCTTTATGTTTTGTATCTATGATTATATGAGACATCAAAAATACACACAAAACAGTTGGTTCTTCAAAAGTTTGAATACTGAGAATTTCCAGTCAGTATACCAAAAGCTTTGAAATCTGTAAAGGTCATCAGGCCTCATAAGTGACACCTCAGGAGCTACAAAATGCAAGAATTTCTTTGGAGTACTCCTTCATAAAAATGGAAGTCCTAGGACCTAATCACCTCCAAGCAGTTTTGTCTAAGATGCAGAATGGGATTAAGACAGAGGAATTTTGACCACACATACAATCAGATTATAGGAATAGAGTTGGGTAGTTTATCTATAATATCTAGGATATAAAAAAAAGTGTTCATTAGACTGACATCTTTACAAATTCCAATATAAATAGAGACTATGAACACAACACGGGCAGAGGTAACTGGCCTACAACTGGTACCTTCTCCACTCTTTGCATTAACTTGAAACAAGCTTAAGAGCTCCATATTATCATCTGCTATATGAATATACTTCATAAGCCACAGAAATGTATTGTGGTTTTAATGACCAGTCAATTGATTACACTAAAAAAAATTTAGCAATGTCCTCTAAGAAAATCCTAACTGGTCATGAATTTCTTCCCTTCGCTTTTTCGTTTCCCCTTCTTTCCTGTTTTACCCATGATTACTGTACTTTACAAAGCTACAACAATTATCTTAGGCTCCTTTAATTTTGTTTTCATTATTGAAACACTTCTAGTTTTTATTATGTTCAAGTATGTCTAGATTTATCACATTGTATATAACTTTGAAACCAAGAAGCAAAATAATCAACATTGAAGATTTTCAATGTAGAATGACCCATAGAAGATCTGCCTATTGGTAGACATTTTTTTGTTGGGTGACAAATCAATCTTTTTACCTTATTAGAAGTTTAAAACCAGAATATATAAATGCATATATGTGTGTGTGTGTGTGTGTGTGTGTGTGTGTGTGTGTGAATCTATCTATCTATCATCTATCTATATATAATATATATAAATATATAAGGACATGCACATATATGAGAATATATAAGAATATAGATATTCTTATAATTGAATATTTGTATTCTTATAGTTCCAGTACCATCAGCTTTTTTAAGAGCATTTCTTCTATTTTCATGTTTTCTCTGCTCAGCAGTCTTTTTACTGCCTCGTATTCTGCTGCAGGAAGCAATTTAAAATCCCTTTTCTCTTTACCATTACAACTCACTTATGAATAGACCTTATAACAAAAACAATTTTTGAACAGATAGGGAACATCATTCTCTCCCCAAGTTAAATTTCATTCCCAAAATGAAAAATCAAGTTATAGACCCAACTTGTACCTCATCTGGTTCACTTGTGAAGTTTTTGAGTTGAAAGCAACAGAAACTCACTGAAGATGATTTGGACATAAAAAGAATTTCCTGGTAGCTAATTGTGTTAGCTTACAGAACCTGCTAGATGCTTTCATACACTAGCTCAGGTAACCAGAAGAAAAAAATAAAAGTTTAAAACTTCTCAAGTTTTGCATAGACTGTGGGATTAACATCTTCTTACAGACAATATGTGATTTGTAATTCGATTTTAATGACATCTTATATTGAAATATTAGATGTGTACATACATCCATATCATGGTATTATTTAAGATAATGTGTCTGTTTTGAACACAGACTTTTTAAAAAATAAATTGTATGAGACGTGTTCATGTCTAAACTTACTTGATATTGGCAATTGATATTTTTCAGGAGGAATATCAGAAATGAGATTTTATTCAGTCAATCAAATTGGCCTTTGCACATTTAAAGTGAAATTTGAGCCAGTATTTTCCTATGAGGTTATAAAAATTTGAATTATTTTGACAGAATAAAATAAGGAGAGAAAGAATGGAGGTGGAAGGTTGAAGGAAGAATAAAAGAATGAAACAAATGATAAATAAAACTGGAAATTATCCAAGATAATTTTTCCTATTACTTATATATTTCATTATATTATCCTGAGTGATTAGTACTGACAAAGGGGAAAAAATATAAATAAAGTTAGAGGGAGTATGAGAAAGGAATATGTTTCCAGAGAAACACTATTTCTCTTTCTTTCCACAACTTCATTTGCCTTGCTTGGATGTCATTTTGTGGAAGTAAAAGGAAAGAACTGGTTTTTTTCATGCAATTCAACTACACACACAAGAACAAGTGAAACCTATGCAAATGTGCATGCCTGTCATGTAGTGGGGATGACTGTAAGAGTGGGGATTCCTAGGCATTGGGTAAAAAAACAGGAGATTGCATCAACTTTTCAAAAAACTTTACTGGATATTTCAGCAATTATAGTTGAGGTTTTAAGGTTATTCCTACTCACACCCCCTAATATTATGGCATGTATGTACACATGATATGCTATACCCTCATGCTGAGCATTTCAAAAGAATACTCCAAATTGAATGTCTACAGGTTTTATTGTGGTCACTTCAACAACAGCATCAATTCAACCACAGATTTCTCTCATTTTGACAGGGTTTACTACAAAGCTTCTTTTTGTTAAATAGTATTTCAATGGTAGTTTCCTTCAGGAGTTCTACATATCGTTTGGTGAAGCATATTCGAAGATTACTGGGGAAGTGTTAAAGTGCATTGCCTGTTCATCGGTGATCACAGTAGGAATTTTAACATAGCTTATCTTGTCAATGCATTAGAAATTTGATAAGACACGTGAGTGTGTGTACATATGTCCTGTATCATATATACATATGTATGTGCATAATTTTATTATTTTTGTATTCTGTATACATAAGTATATGTACTTATCTTTTTGTATATCTTAAAAAGCAGGCACATTAACACTTTGCTAAGCAAGTTTCTGGGATACTCTTAAGATCATCATTCTTTACAAGTAAGCAAAGGGTGGGAAGAATCCAAATGATTGCTCTCTTGAATCTATTTTCCCTACTTTGGAATTACTGTTTCAAAATATTTAAATACCCACTCCAAAATTCTAGAAAAATATGTCAGTATATTATGTAATTCAATTTCATCCTGAATCACAGTAATATTTATTTTATATCTAAGAGATTGGCTTTTTTCCCTCATATTTTGCTTAAGGGGTATAATTTTTAGATATAGACCCCATTTCTATTTGTGAGAACTATGCATCTTACTAGAAGTTGTACCTGGTATAAAATGTGAGTTAGCAGAATCCTGAAATTCTGTGTTGGGAAAAACGTTACATCAATACCTTAGCAATATTTAGAAAATGTCATGAATAGGACTTCTTAGCTGGCTTACAGAAGGATATTTTGATTATGCAGTTTATGGGGAGATTTCAGAATAATCATTCCTTTTATGATGTGATCTCTCACTATATACAGAGGGCTAGAGTGAATTATAAACTGAGTACAATTGCTTTTAGATATGAAAGGCTGTGGTAAAAAATGAGAAAGAATAGCTTAAATGATAGCAGCAGGCCAAGGGCATCAATAACTAAAGATTTTATAGGAATATTTAAGATAAAATTGTTACTCTTAGCATCAAAATAATGTTGTCAATGATTTGTTAGCTATAATTGTCAGGAACTACGTTGAAATAGTGAAGACACATGTCTTTGCCGTTTTACTACTTGGCTGTTTTAATGACATCATAGTTTGTTCAGAACACACCTGAGATTATCTAGTTAGGAAGATATCCTCCCAGAGAAAGAATTATAAGTGAGGTTCTGGTCATCACATTCAAATGTCAGAAGGATATGGTACCATAGATAGTATGAGAAACATATAGAGTGCTCATTTTTCCCCAAATATTCTGACCCATGAAATCTATATTTGATTAAAGACTATATACATATACATTTTCTTCATAGAGAAAAAATATATACTAAACAGGAAAATCTCCAATCATCAACCTGATAAAGGGTATTAGTTATTTCTTTTAACTTATAACATCATAAATATGTTAAAAATAAATATGTATGCATAAAATCTAATTATAATCTGCCCTACTGCTTAATGTCTGATTATTTTCTGTTTAGATAATTTGGAAAAATAGTTATAATTTTAATAGTTCATTGATTGATTCTTTTTTTTTTTTTTTTTTTTTGAGCTGAGGAGTGAACCCACGCCCTTGCGCTTGCTAGGCAAGCACTCTACCACTGAGTTAAATCCCCAACCCTATTGATTGATTCTTAAATCAATGCAAAATTGGATAATTAATTGTGTGGTTCAGAATCTATGAATATGAATGGATGGAGTATGTTCATTATGTACAGGATATTCCTTGTATATATACACCTTTTTTGCTTTTGCTTGTACTAATTTCTCAATTAGTTTTCAATAGGTAAGTGTAAGGTAGCTGACTTGTGAGAACAGCTTTACTACACAGGACAGTGTAATGGTGTGCTGTTGGAGAATGTGCCCAGCTTCTGAGAACTGATGGCCCAGCTATCATACATCATGCTTCTCTAAGAACTCCAGACAAGCAAAATTCCCATGACCTGATCACTCCCTGTGATCTGCGCTCAGAGCCTCTAGCAATTCAGATGTGAAATAAAATCTATCCACCCTCCACACCTTCCCATCGAGAATACCTTGTCAGGCACCTATTTCTGAGTTTACAAGCTGTTGTCTTGCCCTTTCCTACTTCACAAAATGAAAGAAAATCCAATAGAACACCTCAGGAAAGCTTCCTACTCCTAGAATTTAATCTGAGAAATTTGAGCCATATCACTAAGTGTGAGATGTTTCTTGAGGCAATGAAGTCAGGTAAAACTAGAACAGACATGCGAGGGTCTTGTGAATAGCACAAGGTATTGTTTATTGAAAGGAACGGGACAATGGAACTGTAATACAGAGGTGAGCATGGATATATATATATATATATATATAACCCTCCATCTTTAGCTCTGCAGTTGTCATATTCTCAGTTCTGACATGTTAATATCTCTTTTCCCCTGTTCTCTCATTTCTAGGGGTTTTATTTATTTATTTATAGTTGTAGCTTTATCTCTCTTCAACAAAATAACTTTAATAAAAAATCTGGACATTTTAGCATATTAGCAATTGTTTAATAGAAAATACTGACTCTTGAATACAGCTAAATGCATGTGGTTCAATGGTATGTGGAGTTGACTGAATGCTTCCCTTCAAATAAAAGCACAAAACTCAGAGCAGATAATGAAAAAAACACACTTGTACTGTTATTAATCTGTTCTGAATTTAGATGCATTCCAAAGCTATAGTGATTTCTGGATATAAAGGAGGAAATGTTCAACCTTTGACCTTGATTTTAATTTTTGAATTGGTTTTACTGAATTTATTTCACATTTTGGATATCAATTTTGTTTTATTCTAAGTTGAAGAAATTTATTTATTTCCATTTTGTAGTAAGGTACAGAATTCTATAAATGAAAAAAAGTTTTTTTGATATAATGTGTTTTCTTATATTATTTCTGATATTTCTTAATCCCCAGTCTGCATTTTATTAATACTGACATATCTATAATGTCACCCATAGTTGCTGTGCCTGAATTATAATTCTGGAAAATACTATTCCTAATATTTGTTATGACTTTAAAACTAGACTAAAACATATCCTTCCATACATACCTGAAATACTACCTATATTTTTGTATAAATTTCAGAAAATGTTATAAAACAAAAAAAATTATTTAAATTTTTTTCAGGAATTCTAGAAATGTCTCATAAATAAATTTAACAACTTATGTCTCTGCAACAAAGTTTCCAAATTTTACTACATCAACGTGTTTGGTCAAGCCAAAGCTTACAATTTAGCACTTAATGAAATACAAACATACACAAAAGCAATGTTCAAGTTGTTGGATTTGACTGTGCTGTTAATCTATACAAACATACACAAAAGCAATGTTCAAGTTGTTGGATTTGACTGTGCTGTTAATCTGTTAAGGATGCAAGATTACAACAGCCTGGAAAAAAGAAAGGAGATAATAACTGACATGCATACACTACACACTACACATACATGAATACTCACACACATAAAAAAGAGAGTTTAAAAGATAATTTTATGAGTACAAACATTGGTGGAAAGATTAACTTATCAGCACAAATAGGTTATGTTTACAACACAACTTAATTAAGTTTTTCCACTTGTAACCCTAGAAAATGATCTATATACCATAAGAATACTGCAGTCTCGAACACACTGAGCCAAGTATTTCAGGCAGTGCTTATTTGTGTACAAGGTAGGACATGGGTGGCATTTTGAGGTTGGGAACTGGAACACTGAATCTCCAGATCTTTGCATTAGAATAGTCTACTGAGATGATAAGATTCACAAGGAAAATTAAAAAGATGAATTTGATGCAGACTAAAGAAAATGGAAGAAAGACAAGGCATAATCTGAGAAAGTTCTATTTTCTCTTCTTTTTTTTCTTCAGTTTTGATGGCAAATTAATCTTACTGAAAATGAAAAGGTAGTATCAGTTGTTGATGAAAAGAGAAAAGTTGTTCATTTTGTTGAAAATATTTCAGCACACAGATTAATTGGAGGACTCAATGGATAAGGAGTTCACGAACATAGAAACGATATTGGGGAAAAACCCCATTAGAAGCTTGCTAGGCCTATAGCTTT